>NC_065578.1:204674703-204976468 GCF_024542745.1 Macaca thibetana thibetana | reverse complement strand
GTTGCTAATTAGTTGGAGATAAAATCATGGGGGTGTGGAAAACAATACTTCTCTGCTAAGTCCACTTCTGAATGGAAGTCACAGGTGCAGTGGAGTGGTGAGTCATGAGTCTGGGTGGGGTCAGTCTGAAAGATACCTCAAAAAACCAATCCTAGGTTCTAAAATAGTGGTGTTATCTGTAGGAGTAATTGAGGAAGTTATAAATCTTGTGACCTCTGGCCACACGATTCCTGAGCAGTAAAGGATTATAGAAACTATGCCTACATCTTAGCAGAGTTCAGGCTTTTCCCATGATCCTATTCTTGTGGCCTTTCATTAATCTTACAAAGCTAGTTTCAGTCCCCAAGCAAGGAGGGGGTTCATTTTAGGGAGAGACTATTATCATCTTTACCTTCAAATTAAACTATAAACTAAATTCCTCCCAAATTTAGTAGCTTGGTCTACACCCAGGAATAACCAAGGACAGCTTGGAGGTCAGAAGCAAGATGGAGTCAACGATGTCATATTTCTCTTACTGTCATAATTTTGCAAAGGTGTTTTCAAATCCCATCTTGTGCTTCAGCACACCTCAATCCAGAGATGTGAGCTATGGAGATGAGAAAAGGCCAAAAATGTCTCTAACTTCTTCCTGTTGACAGAAGGCATAGCTGGGGTATGGGTCACCCCCAGGGTAAGAGGAGTGAAACCGTCTTGCAGTTGTCTGTATGTATTCACAGGTGGCTGGTTGGAGTCCCAAGTTCTGCATGACAAAATCATTGGTGCTCTTAGGACAGCACTCACATGAACAGTAGGCTATAAGACAAATAATGAGCCCTAACATAAAGACTGAAAACCCTAGCTTCAGGAATTCCTATAGAACTGGCATGAAGCCTTAAGGGATCCAGGTGAATGACCCCAAGAACCAGCCAGGCATGGGGTCATCAGCAGAGACTCAAAAACAGGACAAAGCTGGAATTTAATAACGGGTATACTATAGTTTTTCTTGAAACAGAATTTTTCTCTCTCCAGTCACCCATTTTTATCAAGGACAAATCACAGTAGGACAAATCAATTTGCAAAATAAGTTCCAATCCCATTGTATGTGGCCTGATTACTTGCATAAAGTACAATAAAAATAATTATTTGCTGTGTAGGATCTTTTCTTTTTTTAGAGAAATGGCTTTTTTTTGGAATTGTTTTAATAAAGAATCTCAAATTAGGCCTTTTAAAAGCCTGTTGATCCCAGACAAGGATTTATTTGTGCCTCCAAATACCTATATGAATTGGGTGAGTTTCTCTCTTCTTGAGGTCTCAAAATAGCGTGGGGTTTCTGAGTCTGTCAAAAAGTGACATGCTACAGTTGTCACAGGTCAGGAACTCTGTACAGGATAAGGTATGAGGCCAATTTTTTCAAAGGGCTTTTGCTGGCTCTATAGGTCAACCTCAATTCCTCAAAGCAATCTGAAGACATATCATTCCAGTCAGAGCCTTGGTAAAATAACCAGTCTCTCCAATTGTGTCCTGCTACAGAAGAAAACTGATTCTTATTGAACTTCTGTAAGTCACTATATTGCCATAAGTTAAGAATATTTACATACAGTTTCCAAATTCTGGAGAAGTTTTTAATGGCTGATGTGATACCTCAGTTCTTGTCTTCTTGGTTTAAAAGAATTTAAGCAAGAGACACACAACAAAAGAAATTTATTGCCAAAGAAAAGGAATATTCTGAAAGTTAGGTGCAGAATAGACAGTACACCCTTCAGAACCCTTCTGAAGATCGCTTTGCTTGAATGAGCTCGATCGCAACACGAATGATGAGGCTTATTGTGTTAATTGTATGGTTACCATGGTTGCTGTGTCCTGAGGACATGGTCACTTCTTTGACTACCTATCCTGCCTCAAAATCAGGTAGAGAGAAAAAAATATGCTTCAAATTTTGCTCACGGGAGTATTTACTCAATTGTCAAAAACTGTAAATTACTCAAAAGAAGCTTGCTTGACGCTGAAAAAAACAAAACAAAACAAAAGAATCAGCAACATTTGTTTTTTTTGTTTTTTGTTTGATTTTTTTTTTTAAGACGGGGTCTCACTCTGTCGCCCAGGCTGGAGAGAAGCGGTATGATCTTGGCTGGCTCACTGCAACCTCTGCCTCCCAGGTTCAAGTGATTCTCATGCCTCAGCCTCCCAAGTAGCTGGGACTACAGGTGCATGCCACCATGCCCGGCTAATTTTTTGTATTTTTAGTAGAGAGGGGGTTTCGTCATGTTGGCCAGGCTAGTCTCAAACTCCTGAGCTCAGGCAATCCACCTGCCTCTCCCTCCCAAAGTGCTAAGATTACAGACATGAGCCAAGAATCAGCAATGTTTTAAGCAAAAAGTTATAAAAAGATTATTTCAGTATTCTATTAGTTCAGGTCATGCAATTAATTCCTGTTCTGCTAGATATTGGGACAGTAATCCTTATGGATGCATCATCTCTCTGTGGAAGTTTTTCCTCTATTCTAACGACACAATTTCCAAAGATACCAGGAACCTGCATTCAAGTGTATCCCTCCTCTTCCCATAATCTTGTGACCTCTCATTAGTTTTACAAAGGTGTTTTCAGTCCCTGAACAAGGAGGACATTAGTTTTAGGGAGGACCTATTATCATCCTTGCTTTTGAGTTAAACTATAAACTAAATTCCTCCCAAAGTTAGGTTGGATCAAGGACAACTTGAAAATCAGAAGCAAGATGGAATCAACTATGTCATCTTTCTCTTACTGCCATGATTTTGCAGAGGCAGTTTCAACTTTATCCCCACAACTGTTGTAATATATCATGAAAGGCCAACATGAGATAGTTTGAGCTACTTTTTTCGTTTTCCTCTTTGGAATATCAGAGTTATTGCTGTGAGAAGCAAGAGAAAAAACTCAGCAATTTGGAGAACAAAAATGCCTCCTAAGGATGTCATCATTTAAATTTTTTTCTAATGAGGTCCCTTTTGATTGCTGGTAATGTTTTAATATACCACTGTTAAAAGAATCAATGAAGTTTCCTTATCCTTCTGGGCCTAAACGATATTGAGATTTTTCAAAAGTCAGAGCACACCATGGGGTCTTGAAAGTAAGTCATTAGACTTGCACCAGCTCACTTAATCACACCACCTACTCCTAAATTATAGTCGTCAATTGAGTAGAAAATGAAACTTGGCAACTTCAACAAAAAAGGACAGGATCAATATACTCATTTGTGGATTAGGCACTGAAATCAATATTTGCTTGCTAGAGTTTTCAGTGCACTGAAAATCATACCTATTTGCCCTATGGTTTCTTCTTTCTCTTTCAAGTTGATCCAAGGTTTCACAAGAATTAGCATACCTAGTTTTCTTACAGGCCCTACTGTGTCATCACTAAAGAAAAACCGGACCATGTGCCCATAGCTCAATCATGACATTGTAGGACAACTCAAAGTCATGTCAATCTCTAATCTCAGCAAACAGAATGCACATTTGCTTTAGTTACGTATCATCTTCTTTACCCTTGCATGAAATTTTTAATTAAATAATAAAAGGGTTATCTAGAAAATATACTCTACTGTCCAACACTCTAAAGAGACTGTTGAAAACTATCAACCAAAGAATCAACCAAAGAAAGTCTTTATCTCTTTAACCACCAGCCCCAAGCATAGGACAATTTGGAAAGAAACACCCATGTATGTGCACACAAATACACACACACATACACATGTATGTTTTCAGGCAATATGGAGGGTTGATGGTAGGCTGAGCTATCCTACTATAAATAACCTCCCCTCTAATTGCCGGTTTCTGTGGTAGCATCCACTAATATGCAATGGGATTTGTTTAAATCTGGAGAAGTGAAAGAGTTTAGTGATGGGTAAGTCTCCGGAGGAGAAGAGGAATGAAGACAGCAGAGGAGACAAGAACCATGGCATCTGCTCTCTCCCTTTGGACTGCATTTCAGCAACTATAATTAAGAAGATGAGCCACAGAGGTAAGCAACCTGTTTTCATAAGAGATTTTTTGGAAACTCTACATAAGGGCTGAGACAGATGGAACTGTTCTCATATACATGACTTAAGACTCTAGGCATAAGCAGTGATGACTTGAAGTCTATATAACATAAAATAGGGGCGGGTCACGGTGGCTCATGCCTGTAATTCCAGCACTTTGGGAGGCCAAGGCAGGCAGATCATGAGGTCAGGAGTTTGAGGCCAGCTTGACCAACATGGTGAAATGCTGTCTCTATCAAAAATACAAAAACTAGCTGGGCATGGTGGCGTGCGCCTGTAATCCCCGCTACTCAGGAGACTGACACAGGAGAATCACTTGAACCTGGGAGTCAGAGGTTGCAGTGAGCTGAGATTGTGCCGCTGCACTTCAGCCTCAGCGACAGAGGAGACTCCGTCTCAAAAGACAAACAAACAAAACAACAACAATAACAACAAAACCATAAAATAGGACATGGAGATGGAAAGAGGGCATTTCTGTACATACCTGCATAGAACCCAGAAGTGGTCCAGCACCCCAGTGGCTGACAGCACCCCAGTGGCTGACAATTTGGCAAACATCAAGAGATCACTTCCTTGGCTTCTCTTAATTGGAACACAGGGGCCGTGGTGAACAGCAGACAGGGCACACTTAACTAAAATGAGGGAATATTTAACATTTAAAATGATGGAACATTTAACATATCATACTTAACTAAAATGATGGAAACAAATAACCAGGAGTCAGTTTGAAAATGCTCTTCCATTACTGAACATATGGAAGTTTGCAGCTATTGCAATTTTTCCATAAATGTATATGGCCTGATGAGCCTAGGCACTACTTAGAGGAGATATAGTTCCACACATACATGCATACACACAGCCACACAAACCTATAGGGCTATATTCATGTTTTCATACCTATGTTTGTTGACAAGTTTATTCTGAGTGGTTATTTTACATACATTGTTGTACTAGGAATTTCAGAGAGTATGTGCAGAGTTGTAAATTGACTTCTGGTTCAATATGGCAAATGGACCACGGATGTTTAGGTCCTTTCTTTGCCAAAGCCCTGCTAGAAGGAAATGAAAAAGAATTTTCAAAATTACTATCCCAAAAGAGCAAAAATAATAAGAGAGGAGACAAAAGCATATGAAGGAGTCAAACTTACTTTTGGAATTTGGAAAAAGGTTGGATGATTGGAGACAGAGTGAGCTACATGCCAGTCCTTTCATTAGGGAGGTCCCATGGGAGTGAGGCTGTGGGTTCCCCAGAAGACCCCACAGGCTCATTAGCTAGAGGTAGCATGTGGGGCACAAGAGGATGGAAACAGGGAACTTGGGTTATACCCAGGGCTGTTGGCCCTCCCCAAACCTCTGCTATTTGAAACTTTCCTTCTTCTTCCCTGCAAGGGAACAGAGACTCATTTTCTAGAAAAACTTAACTGGAGAAATCTAGAACTCTGTGACACTGGGTGGAGAGGGATGTGGAGTGAGACTGTGAGACTGCAGGTGGGACAGTGAGTTTCTTTATATTGAACCCAGAAAATGTCAACTTGCTTCCGCTAACTCTGCTCCATGATGACACACGGGCCAGAACATACTCTCTCAGGCAAGATGTTGAAAACTCCTCTCTGGAGAAACTGAATGGCCTGCTGTGGAGAAAAAGTCTCCACCTGCTGTCATTTAATGGTCCCCCAGTGAAAAGTTCAGCTCACTGACCCAACATCCCAGGTGATCCCCAGGAAGAAAGTCCGTTAGTCAATCAGTCCTATCAAACGCATAGAGCTTCCAGTCAGCCTTTTAGTGCCTCACTCTTATACAGGAGTGGACAGTTAAGGACCACAGCATTTGAAGAAAACCTGAAACAAAAAGGAGAAAAACCAACACAGCAGCCTTAAAAAAGTAACTTGGAGAAAGCAGAGACAGCACAGACAAAAGAAGAAAACGAAAACGACAAAACAAATGATAATGAATACCAAGAGAAACAAGAAAGATATTGCACCCATAAAATAAGAACAGGTTGCTTAGAAAAAAGGAAAAATGAGAGAAATAAGAAAAAAGCCTGCAGAAATCAAAACTATGATTAAGGAAAAGTCCTACCAGCACAGTTGCAATTAGGGCTTCTCAACCATGCCTTCAAAGAGGTAGCCAGTCACCAAAGCTGGTGGAACCTACAACTTAGTGTTAAGTGCTAATACTTTTTGTCTTTTGTTAATATCTGTGTTGGCACTTCCATTGTCTGCACCAAATACCATCTGGCTGCATGTGCCGGGAGAGAAACGCCATGGAGGAAGAGCACATGCAAAGGTCATCTTAATTACATCAGGTTGGGATAATTTGTGTTCATGTTTCTGATCCGAAACCGATTTTAGTGATACAGCTGCATGTCTTCTTTTGATAGTAATTCCCAAACATAGAAATTCCGGATACTTATGAAAGCTTCTAGACCAAGCTTGTTCAACCCATGGCCCACAGGCCACATGTGGCCCAACACAAAGACGTTCTTAAAACATTATGAGATTGTTTTGCCTTGTGTGTGTGTGTGTGTGTGTGTGTGCATCAGCTATCGTTAGTGTAAGTGTATTTTATGTGTGGCCCAAGACAATTCTTCTCTTTCCATGTGAATCAGGGAAGCCAAAAGATTGGGCACTCCGGCTACCATAGTTTGGAAGTGTGGTGCTTCTGTAATAATGCTAGTCACGCTGAAATTAAAGCATTAGTCTAAAAAACAGCTTTGATATAGTACCCCAATGTCACTTGTATTATTAAGCTATTATTGCAGCAATGTTGGATAACAAAACCCCCAAAACTCAGTGACTTAAAAAATTCTCATTTCTTCCCGTAATCAAAGGTCAGCAGGTTGAGATAGGCTGGACTCCTGCCTTGGAGCTCTCAGTTCTGAGCACCAAGCTTCTAGTGCACTCAGGTTCTCTCCATCCATGTCTCATACCTCTAAAACCAGCAGATCCCTGGTGCATATAATCTGCTCCATGGGTTTCAGTCCTGGGCCCAGTCTAAGGGAGCAGCTAAAGTGTTCACTTTGGGAATGTTTTTCACTGGAGCACATGAGTAAAAGTCTAACCGGAGGAACAAATGCCTGCTCACATTCTTTCAATGACCATCTCACTGGCCAAGGCAAGCCACATGACAAAGACTAAAGTCAAGATGCAGGGAAGTGTATCCACCCTGTCAGAGGCCACGGTGATGGCAAGTGTGTGGATATAAGACATTGCCACCATGGAGTGAAGAACTGGGACCTGCAATTAGTTTATCACAGTCTGCCCTATAAGTCCCAATGATTAACGTAAACCCCCACGTTCAAAATGCACTCACTTCCATCATTAGACCCACAGAAGTCTCATCCAATCACAGCATTTGACACCAAACCTGATCCTCATCAGGTCCAGATTTTATATACAAATATATATGTGTAATATATATTTAAGATATACTAAGTATAATATATAAGTATATAGTTTATATTTATATAACATATAAAACATTCATATTTATACATATTTATTTATATATAAATATATAAATAAGTATATATTATAGATATGTTTTACATATAAAGCCATTTATATTTATAAATACATATATTATATTGTATAATATATGTATAATGTATTATATTGTATAAATACAATATATATGTATATAAATATATGTATAAAATAAATATAAATATAAATAAAAATATTTAAAAATATAAAATAAATATATATACAAAATATATATAAGTGTGTATATATATAAGTATCTATATGTGTATATATACTTATGTGTGTGTGTATATATATACATATGCCCTTCTTGGCAATAAGCAGATTTCCATATAGGGTTTCTGACCATGGAAAGTTGGAGGGCATTTTGTAAAAATAAACAAATGACAAAATTTTCACTAACCTGATGCTTTTGTAAAATAAATAAATAAATTTTAAAAAGAAAGAAAACTGGAGGGCAAAGTTCTTTATTTTTTAGACATGGTCTCGTCCTGTTGCCCAAGCTACAGTGCAGTGACACAATCATAGCTCACTTTTACCTGGAGCTCCTAGGCTCAAATGATACTCCCATCTCAGCCTCCCAAGTGTCTGGGACTACATGTGTGTGCCACCATGCTTGGCTAATTTAAAAAAATTGTAGAGATAGGGTCTCACTGTGTTGCTCAGGCTGGTCTCCAACTCCTGGCCTCAAGCAGTTCTCCTGCCTCAGCTTCCCAAAGCACTGGGATTAGAGGTGTGAGCCACTGCACCTGCCCAAGAGGTCTTTTTACGTCTCTAACAGTCTTCATGTCTTTTCATCAGGCTAGCAGGAGTTTTGCCAATAGAGTTCTCTCACAAATGTGGATTTTCTGTGAAAGTGATTTTAGTCAACTCCATTTGGGAAAGGGGACAGCCACAATGCCTTTCAAGCTACGCTGTCTCTAACCTTAATTATGGGTACTTTTGAGACATCAGACTTCTATGGGAACAAGTCTTAAAACCTTTCTAAGAGCCTCTTTGCCCACTTGCCTACTAGATGCCATCTTAAGCCTTTCAGATGTCTTAACAAAGGATGTTACCCTTGATGCACTGTTCACTCCAAGGCTGTGTCATATTAGCAGCACCTTGGGTTTGGTCTGCACCCTGAGGCTCTGTTATAATGGCCACATCTTTTATTTTGTAAGAAACAATTTCATTGTGTAACTCTGCCTTGCAATTTCTGAACTCCCTAATGTCCTTCTCAGTTCTGTTTGCAAACTGACTGGTTCTTTTCTGAGTTTCTCTCTTCTTACCTGCAGTACCTTACAAATCGCATCTAGTAGCAACCAGTTTCTGCTTTCAACATTCTTCCTTCCTATTTCCTCACCCAAAACTAAAAGTTTTTAAGGTACGTTTTCTTTTTCCAGAGCCCCAAAGGCAAGCAGTTTTACTAAAAGCTTTTCCACTACATGGTGTGTGGGTTACCATTGTTTAACCTTCCATGGCAGTTGGCTTGATTTCTGCCTCTTATTGTCAAAACCAATTCCAGAAATTTTGGTTCTTGTTATGGCAGTACCCCATTTTCAGTATTAGTCAGCAAGTTCCACAATAATTATGCATAAAAACGCTCAACACTCATTGGCAGAAAAAGCCAACATGTATTTGTATAGTTTCAGGTCTGTGGGTTGACTGCAATCTAGCTGAGCTTGGCTGGACTCCAGGCTCGTAAGGGTTTAGTGTGGCACCACATGCCTCTCATGCCTCTTAATTTAGGAACCGCCCAGGACACGTGGTTGGCTCCATGTGCCTCCCTCTCAGACACGAACTGAGGGCAGGGAAGAACATGGAACATGTTCTGCTCGTGGCAGGCCACCACACTGAGTGGATACAAGCCCAAAGGCACAAACATATCTGAATGTCTCTGTCTGAACCATGTTCACCAACATCTTACTGGCCAAAGGAAGTCAAATGGTGAGATTCAAAGTTAAGGGGTAGGGAAGAACACTCTCCCTACCTTGAAACCACAGTGAGGTTGTAAACCTACACTCGTACTGTAGGTGTGGAAAGTTGGGGCTCAAATTCCATATACCTCAGTGCTCCATTTTGGTAAGATTACAAACTTAAATGTCCAAATCATTAAATCAAAATTCAGTTGCCAGGGTTCCTGAGAAATTCTTCTTGTTTTGTTGAAAGTGTGATCACACTAGACCAACTTAACTACTTCCTGCCTCTTCCTCTCATCAGAGACTAGATCATGTCTCTCTGTCCCTTCCCAGCCGCCTGGAATTTTTGCCACAGGCAGACAAACTTAAAGAATCAAAATTGATATCGACCTGTATGTCTAATATTTGATTCAACAGTTTTCTGAGCTCTTTTTGAAATTCACCAGACCCACCCTACCCTCTCCCTTCTGGGTGGCCAGACTTCATTTCTGCCCATTTCTCTTTGACAGCCCTACCTAGATCTCATTTGTCACATTCAGTAGGTCCAAAGTTGTTGACTCACAGCTCAGTGAAGTTTGTTATTTACCTAGGAAAGGTCTTGTTTCTGTTTTTAATACTTGATGCCAATGTTCAGAAACTTATTAAATTTCCTAGGTTTTTCTAGCTAAATAGATTTTGGATTATCCTAAAGAGAAGAGGTTTGAGGTCTTTTCCCCTGGAGAAATAGCTATTTTTGGCCCTATGGCACTCAGGAACAATCTTGCAAACATAGTGTGTGTCACCGAAGTAAACAGTGGTACTATCATTACAGGAATGGCGACAGCCTTCAGTGGCAAATGTGGACCCCTGGTGGAAATGAAATGGTGGCATGAGGGAGGAGAGGAGCAGGGTATTCCTTGAATGGAAATAAAATGTTGTTTTGTGTCTGGAGGGCAAGTGCAGCAGGTGTAAAGTTAATGAAGCACAGGGCTCCTGCAGTTTGGGTTTTTGATTAGTAGGAGGAGAACAAACAAATTAGTCAAATAGGTTTTCACTACCAAGTTCAGCACAGCAATGGATCTAGGTATCGTGAGGCCTGAAGCTAGTATCATTCGGGACATCTCTTTAAGAAAAAAATTACAAAGTTGAGTTCAAAAGTGATTTTTTTAAGAATGTATAAAGAATTCATAACAAATTACTGGAATTTAGAAATTCCAGGCCTTATTCTCCTCAGATCTCTTTAGATTTGTCAGAAATCTACAGAGAGATGCCTCCTCATTTCACCCTGGCTTTTCCTTTCCACCCAGAACATTCTATGGCTCCCATCAGCTCCCTGCTGGTGAACCCCGCGGCAGATGAGAGTCTCTGAAGCTTAAGGTTTGCTAGCTTCACAGTAAACTTGCTTTTAGTCCAAGCAACACATGATCAAGACAGGCCTGGCCAGTATCCATGCCTTAACATCACGACTGGCTTCATCAGCATGTGGCCTGTATGGTTGTCCAGTGCTCACGTTCAGAGGAGCCCTGATATGGGGTGGCTGTGTCACCACCCAAATGTCATCTTGAATTGTAGTTCCCATAATCCCCATGTGTCGTGGGACGGACCAGGTAGAGATAATTCCATCATAGGGGTGGTTCCCCCAACCGTTATCGTGATAGTAAGTTATCACAAGAGCTGAAGGCTTTCTTTTTTTCTTTTTTTTTTTTTGAGACGGAGTCTCGCTCTGTCGCCCAGGCTAGAGTGCAGTGGCGCGATCTCGGCTCACTGCAAGCTCCGCCTCCCGGGTTCACGCCATTCTCCTGCCTCAGCCTCCCGAGTAGCTGGGACTACAGGCGCCCGCCACCTCGCCCGGCTAGTTTTTTGTATTTTTTTAGTAGATACGGTGTTTCACCGTGTCAGCCAGGATGGTCTCGAACTCCTGACCTCATGATCTGCCCATCTCGGCCTCCCAAAGTGCTGGCATTACAGGCTTGAGCCACCATGCCCAGCCTGAGCTGAAGGTTTCCTAAGAGGCTTCCCCCTTCACTCGGCTCTCATGCCTCTCTTTCCTGCCATCTTCAAGAAGGACATATTTGCTTCCCCTTCTGCCATGATTGTAAATTTCCTGAGGTCTCCCCAGCCATGCTGAACCGTGAGCCAATTAAACCTCTTTCCTTTATAAATTACCTAGTCTTGGGTATGTCTTTATTAGCAGCATAAGAATGGACTAATACAAGCCCCCGGCTTGGCTTACTGCTCTACTGTTAGCCCTCATCTAGAAACTCCTAACAATTTTGTCTTTCAACTGGTGTCTGGAAGTGAAGTGGATGGGTTAATGCAGCATGTGTATGAGCAGAAGATATTCATGTCCACTCCCATTTCTTGCCACCCCATTCACATACAGCATTCTCAAGGTCCCATGAGTACAGAATTCTAGTGGAGCCAGAATTCGTGGGAATCAGGCAGACTCAAAGCAGTAAATATGTTATGTCCATGCCTGAGTAAGTAAAGACTATGACAGCCATGAGAAGCCACACTTTCTGTTCAAATCAGAGCTTGCTTTGAATATAGAAAGAAGACAATGGAGTTCTAAGAAACCCAAATGACCAAGAAATCCTTTTATAATCTTTCTTACTTGTGCAATAACTTCCCTCTATTAGCCAACCACTTATGTTGAAAATGACGTAGAAGGAAAAAGAAAGATAGGGCAACTATAGTCTCTTTTTCTTTCTGTCCTTCCTTGCTCATCAGTAAGCCAAAAGTGAAGAGTGCTGATAGCAATTGTACTTATTCAGAAGTGACACAGAAACAGTTGAGTAAGTTTTGTGCAGTTTTCACTGATCTGCTAAGAACAAAATACTGTTTGCAAAGGGCAAACACCCTATGAAAATTGGCCGAAAATTCAACAAAAAAAGGCAGATTAATAGGAGGAAAGGTAATTAACATGCAGAAGAGCCCTACAAAATGATAGAACTCAAGGAAATGGGCAGATAGTTGATGCTTTCATGCCATCTCGAGGTTACAGGAAAAAATAGGGGCTTGGAGCTTAGTAAATCAGGTTATGGTGGTGAAACAGGTTGTGAGAGGGAGAGAGGTTGAGATGTGGCTGGCAAAGGTGCTCTTGTTATGTGGATAACAGGCAGCTCTCAGAGAGAAGAGATGACAAATGTTTCTTTCAGATCTTTTAAAGTGTCAGACTCCCAGATAATCTTTGCTAGCCTGTTGGCATCAATGCAGAGTCTCTAAAGAGCTAATCTCCCCCACAGAAAACAGTTTTTCAAGGTTACTTCTGTAACCACCTGACGGGTTCATTTTGCTCACTGCCCAGATAGAACTGATTTATCAAGACAGAGGAATTGCTATAGAGAAAGAGTTTAGTTCATGCAGAACAGGCTGAATTGGGAGACTGGAGTTTTATTACTCGAATCAGTCTCTGAAAATTTGAAGGCTAGGGTTTTTCAGGCATAGTTTGCGGGGAGGTGGTGCCTAGGGAAATGGGTGCTGCTGATTGGATGGAGCGTAATCACAGCGGTATGGGAAATCGTCCTTGTGTGCACCGAGTCCACTTCTCGGTGGGACCACAGGACAGGTTAATGGGTCTGGGTGGACCCATCAGTAGTCAGAAATGCTAAAACCTGAAAAGACATCTCAAAAGGCCAATCTTTGGTTCTATACTAGTGACGTTATCTGCAGAAGTAATTGGGGAAGTTTCAAATCTTGTGGCTAATTTGTTAGCCCTACAAAGGCAGTCCAGTCCCCAGGAAAGGAGATTTGTTGCAGGCAAGGGCTGTCCTCTTTGTTTCAAAGTTAAACTATAAGTTTCTCCAAAATGTAGTGCTGCCTATGCCTGGGAATGAACAAGGGCAGCTTGGAGGTTAGAACAAGATGGAGTTGGTTAGGTCAGATCTCTTTCACTGTCCTAATTTTTTCACTGCCATAATTTTTTCACTATCACAATTTTTGCAAAGATGATTTTATTTCTTTTTTGCAGTCTCTGTGAATAGTCACCTCAAAATATGTCAAAAAAGTATTTTTGGGGGTGAAGTATTTTTATTTCCCTCAATACATATGCATATATGAGCTAAGAAATAAGAATTGTGTAATCTTGGTGATTTGGCATATCAGTTAAATGCTGTTACATTTGCATTTAAAACTAGCATTCAATAACATAAATATGAATGGAAAAATTAATGCTAATAACATAATTTTTATTACTTAGAACATCATTAAATGACAAATTTTAAAATACCAGAACAACTTGAGAGAGAGAAACTGTGGAAGAAAGAAAAGAAATGTGCATTTTAGTACCTTTACTGGTACTTTCTTTCTTTCATTTTTTTTCTTTGCCCTGGACCCTACAAATTCTATAACCAGCCCTGCTTAATATGGACGGGTACTGTGCAGACAAGGACTGGTGGAGGTATACACTTTGCATTTTTACTTCCCAAATTCTTTGTCTACATCAGTCAACAGGAAAACAGAAAGATTATGACCAGCCAATAAATTTAAAGAATTTATCTTTTACTTTAGAGAAAAGATATGTAAACCAAAAATAACATTCTAAGCCCTCCAACCAACTGCATGGATCCCCTCTTAGCTAAGGGGATCCCAGAGAAACATGGAAAACTGAATTTCTGGTCATGATAGGAAGGAGAGGTTAGACATGCCTTGTTATACTCTTGCCTTCTTGGAGTTTAGGCACATGTGACCAACATTAAAACAGAGATCATAAGACTGGCAAAACAGACTCTTTACAGCAACAAGATACAGATATCCTACCTGACTCTGCTGTAGCATCACTTGACAGACAGCAGACCCTGAAAAAAATCAAAGTAGTTTACCCTAACAGATATTTCTTTGACATATTTTTAAATGGCCTTGCAAAGTCATCTTTGCATCTGTAGGGAATCTCCATTAATGCAGCCAGGACTTTCCCTGACCTAGGAGAGGTTAACTGAAAGTCTGATACCTTTCAGGGTCTGAAAAGAGATAGTTACCATCTATTCTCTCTGAAGCTTGCCACCTATGAGGCTTCATCTACATCACAAGAACCTTGGCCTCCACAACCTCCCTTATCTTAATTCAAGCATTTATTTTTACCGACTTCAAGTCTTTAGATGAAGCCTCTTTCAACCAGTTGCCAATCAGAAAATCTTTGAATTCACCTATGACCTGGAAGTATCCCCCACTTAAAGATGTCCTTCCTTTTCAGGCCAAACCAATGTATACCTTCCATGTATTGATTTATTATTTTTACCTACAAGTTCTGTCTCCCTAAAATGCATGAAACCAAGCTGTAATCCAGCTGCCTTGGGCACACTTTCTCAGGACCTCTTGGGGCTGTTCCCCCAGACCATGGTCACTCATATTGGCTCAGAATAAACCTTCTTTAAATATTTTACAGAATTTGTGTATTGTTTTGGTCAAAAAATAATAGGAAAAATGTGAATAAATATTAGCATAAAGTGTAGGGCCAATATTTACTGGCCGACCAGCTGATTCTCTACTTCAATTTTCTAATTCTTACTTTCTATGGAGTATTAGAGCATAAGCTCCTCATGTTGAATTTAAGTAGATATTATGTATTTCATTAAGATCATGCTTACTCAATAAATTATGATGCATCTGCATGATGCACAATTATCCAGAAATTAAAATGACATTTCCAAAAATAGTTAATAACAAGGAGGGGAAAATGGGATAGAAATTTCTAAGTATAATGTCATCTTATCTTATTAGAAAAAATGCATGTGCATAAAAAACACAGAAAGAAAAATATCCAGTTTCTTTTTTTGAGAACTGAGATTTCGGATGATTTCTGTTTTTTACATTGTAACTTTCCATATTTTAAATGATCTTCAATGATCATGAATTGCTTTTGTAACCAGAAAATATTTCAGCAACATCTTATGCATCTTCACCTTTTTAGTGTTTAGCATTCTGCTTAAAAAATAGAGGGTAGTCAGTAATTACTTGATGAACTTGAATCACCTCTAATTTACAAGTGAAGCAGTTGAAGCTCCTCACATATATGTGGAATCCTAACTAGGGAAAAAGAGTTAGTTTGGTATGACTAAGGGAAAGCAGAAAGAAAGGCACATAAGCTATAAGCCTCCTTTTCTTCATGGTTCAGGATGCATAGCCCACCTGTGCAAATAACTCACTATCTTCCTGCACCCAGATATCACCATTGCAAGTTAGCTCACTGCAACCTTGGTGTTTGTTGGTGTTCAATTAGGCTGGTGGGAAAAATATTAGAGATAGTTATACAAATAGACCCAAAACTATCTTGGAAGGCCTGAGAGTTTGCGTAGCTTCAGATTGCTGGGCTGAAGGCAGCCAGGGTCTCTTTACAAGAGCCAGAAAGATTAGGGTGCAAGTACAAAGGAATGTGGGAAGTTTATCTTACTAACCTGTTTACTTATATGGGCTTAAGGCTAACCTTTGTCCTACTGCAGGTACTTTACTGCCTCCTACTCCGGGGTTGGCAGAAGTTTATTACCTGAAAATGGCGTTTGCTTTAGGCCTGGGAACCTGACCTTTAATCTTTACCCTCTAGTGGTGTTTACTCACAACTTTGGTTAATTAGTCTTAGTGAGTAAATGCGAGTCTCACTTTCTGATGGGGCAAGTCGCAACTGTTTACAGAACTCAGCTTGGAGCCTGTAAGCTGCTGGCACCCTCAGCTGGCCTGGCAAAGCAGAATACCTGTGTGTCAGTGTACTTTATTCATCCATCGCCAACAGGGGTCTGCAGGAACAGAGCCCCTGCAGCTAGTGCCCCCGTGAAAGAAGCACTACCTCAGGTGTTACCAGTACTGTACATAGCACTCTGCACCCTAAGAACCATTCTATAAAATTCCCTGCAAGCCTTTGTGTCCTTGCAGTCAGCTCCTCTTCTGCTGGTCTGCCCGTTGCCTTCTCGCAATATATTTTCATGCTTTCTCTAATAAATCTGCCTTTCTTTACTTACAACTGTCTTGGTAAATTCTTTTACCTCTGCGCCAGCAGTCCAATAGTCATCACTCACCCATGATAATATACTTTTATATACCTGTAATGTCTTAACAGTGAATCTTCATGTAAATATTGAAATTCTATCTCCTCCGTTGTACAGTTTTTTGGTGGAAAATCTTGCCTGGCTTTACTTCACAAACTTTCCACTCCATAACCTTACAAACCTAATGCCACTGACCCTGTCCTTCCTTTCTTTGCTCTCTTGTCAGAGGAGGCTGCCCCTTCTTGTCAGTCTCCCCAGGCCCATAGGGTTCATGCACGACCCTATTTTGCCAGTTAACCCCCTCTTTCCCATACCCACTTTATCAGGCCTCTGAGCCCAAGCTAAGCCATCATATCCCTGTGACCTGCACGTATACATCCAGATGGCCTGAAGCAAGTGAAGAACCACAAAAGAAGTGAAAATGGCCGGTTCCTGCCTTAACTGATGACATTCCACCATTGTGATTTGTTCCTGCCCCACCTTAACTGAGGGATTAACCTTGCGAAATTCCTTCTCCTGGCTCAGAACCTCCCCAACGGAGCACCTTGTGACCCCCACCCCTACCTGTAAGAGAAGAAACCCCGTTGACTGTAATTTTCCACTATCTACCCAAATCCTATAAAATGGCCCCACCTCTGTCTCCCTTTGCTGATTCTCTTTTCGGACTCAGCCCGCCTGCACCCAGGTGATTAAAAAGCTTTATTGCTCACACAAATCCCGTTTGGTGGTCTCTTCACATGGACTAACATGACACACTTTTCCACTGGCTCCTTCTCCTCAGGGCATTCAACTTTCAGAATCTTTGCAAAACAGAGCCTCTTCTCCAACTGCTCCCTGCTGAGTGAAAGTTTGAGAAATGTAGTCTATATTTGCTATCTGTACTTCCTTACTTCAATTTCCTCTCTTCAACTCCCTCCAATGTGACTTATGTTATATTAACAGGAAAACCAAACTCTGTAAAATACTATAAAGAGATTTATTCTGAGCAATATGACAGACCACGGCCCAGGGAACAGTCTCAACAGGTTCTGAGGAAGTGTGTCTGAGGTGGTGAAATTACAGGAAAGCAGTCTGGATCCAGACCCCAAGAGAGAGTTATTGGATCTCATGCAAGAAAGAATTCAGGGCAAGTCTCATAAAGTGAAAGCAAGTTTTTTAGAAAAGTAAAGGAATAAAAGAATGGCTGCTGCCATGTGCATCCATGTGAAGAGACCACCAAACAGGCTTTGTCTGGGCAATAAAGTTTCTTAATCAACTGGGTGCAGGTAGGCTGAGTCCAAAAAGGGAGTCAACAAAGGGAGATGGGGTGGGGCAGTTTTATAGGATTTGGGTAGGTAGTGGAAAATTACAGTCAAAGGGGGTTGTCCTCTGGCGGGCGGGGGCAGGGGTCACAAGGTGCCCGGTGGGGGAGTTTCTGAGACTCGTTGTCCAGGAAAAGGAATTTCACAAGGTAATGTCATCGGTTAAGGCAAGAAGTGGCCATTTTCACTTATTTTATGGTTCTTCAGTTGCCTCGGGCTATCTGGATGTATAAGTGCAGGCTTGGGCTCAGAGGCCTGACAGCTACTTCATAGACAGAGCAGTCCCAAGGGCTACTGGTTGCCCATTTTGATGGTTATTTCTTGATGATATGCTAAACAAGGGGTGGATTATTCATGCCTCCCCTTTTTAGACCATGTAGGGTAACTTCCTGACATTGTCATGGTATTTGTAAACTGTCACGAAGTTGGTGGGAGTGTAGCAGTGAGGGTAACCAGAGGTCACACTCTTCACTATCTTGGTTTTGGTGGGTTTTAGCCACTTACTTACTGCAACCCGTTTTATCAGCAAGGTCTTTATGACCTGTATTTTATGCCAACCTCGTATCTCATCCTGTTGTTACCAGGGGCTCTTTGCTCCCAGAGCTCCCAAGATGGTGGCAGGCCACTTCCAAAATGGCAGTGGGCCACTTCCAACATGGTGGCAAGCCTTGTGTTCTCTGACCTGGGGTTCTTGGCCTCACAGATTCCAAGGAATGGAATCTTGGGCCATGAGGTGAGTGTTATAACTCTATGAGAAGCCATGGGTCACAGAAGAAAACTGTGGAACCCAGTGACTAGTGTTCAGCTCGATTAGGACAAACCCAGGTACTTAGCCATGCAGGAACAATGGCAAGCCTTTAGCCTGATCGGGAGTGGCAATGGGCGCCTCACTAGATCAGGAGAACAGTGGACACCCTGCTGGATCCAGAGGGATGGAAGTCAGCGGTGGGTCTGTGACAGCGGCAAACAGCAGTGGTGAACAGCGAGTGAAAGCTCAGCTCGAGCCGTAACAAAACACTGACCAGAAGAGTGCAGTTGCAAGATTTAATAGAGTGAAATAGAGTGAAGACAGAGCTCCCATATAAGGGGAGGGGACCCAAAGGGGGTTGCTGTAGCCGGCTCAAATGCCTGGGTTTATGTCCTGATCCTTGTCCCTCCCACTGTGCTCTCAGGCAATAGATGATTGCCTATTTCTTTACCTCCTATTTTGCCTAATTAGCATTTTAGTGAACTCTCTGATTGGTCGGGTGTGGGCTAAGTTGCAAGCCCGGTGTTTAAAGGTGGATGCGGTCACCTTCCCAGCTAGGCTTAGGGATTCTTAGTCGGCCTAGGAAATTTCAGCTAGTCCTGTCTCTCACTGTGACTTAGAATGCCTTCACTGACTGGGAATGCAGCCCAGTAGGTCTCAGCCTCATTTTACCCAACCCCTATTCAAGATAGAGTTGCTCTGGTTCAAACGCTTCTCACGGTCAGGATACAGTTTGGTTGTACCCATTTTAGGGAGACACAAATTGTGGGTAAAACTACAAATCAATACATGAAAGGTGTACAGTGGTTTAGCCTAAAGAGGTGGAATATCTTGAAGTGGGGGCTTATAGGCCACAGGTGGATTCAGAGATTTTTCTGATTGGCAATTGGTTGAAAGTTAGGCTTCATCTAAAGACTTGAAGTCAGTAGAAAGAAATGCTTGAATTAAGATAAGAGGGATCATGGAGGCCAAGGTTTTTGTTATGTAGATGAAGCCTCATAGGTGGCAAGCTTCAGAGAGAATAGATGGTAACTGTCTCTTTTCAGACCCTGAAAGGCATTAGACTTTCAGTTAATCTCTCCTAGGTCAGGGAAAGGCCTGGCTGCATTAATGGAGATTCCCTACAGATGCAAAATGTTCCCCGCCAAAGACGACTTTGCAGGGCCATTTAAAAATATGTCAAAGAAATATCTGTTAGGGTAAACTACTTTGATTTTTTTTCAGGGTCTGCTGTCTGTCAAGTGATGCTACAGCAGAGTCAGGTTGAATATGATGGATCTTATTGCCACAAAGAGTCATTTTGCCTGTCCTATGATCACTGTTTTTGTTTGTTTTCTGTTTTGTTTCTTTATTTTTTGAGATGGAGTCTCACTCTGTTGCCCAGGCTGGAGTGCAGTGGCATGATCTTGGCTCACTGCAAGCTCCGCCTCCTGGGTTCACACTATCCTCCTGCCTCCACAGCATCCTCCTGCCTCAGCCTCCCGAGTAGCTGGGACTACAGGCGCCTGCCACCACACCTGGCTATTTTTTTGTATTTTTAGTAGAGATGAGGTTTCACCATGTTAGCCAAGATGGTCTCGATCTCCTGACCTCGTGATCTGCCAGCCTCAGCCTCCCAAAGTGCTGGGGTTACAGGCGTGAGCCACCATGCCCAGCCGATCACTGTTTTAATGTTAATGCTGGTCTATTGTGCCTAAACTCCAAAAAGGAGGGGTATAACGAGGCATGCCTAACCTCACTTCCTGTCATGACCCATGGGAATTCAGTTCTTCTGAATTGTCCCAGGTTTCTCTGGGATACCCTTGGCCCAGAGGGAGTTTGTTTATTTGATTGGGGGAACTTAGGACTTTATTTATGGTTTGCATTCTTTATATTCCATGGAAATAATTCCTACTAAAGTCTCCAGTAAGCACACAGCTGCCAGAACTGAGAATCACTTTGAGTCCCCTCACCTGGCCCTCCCTGCCAGCAGCACTTGCTGGTTCCCTTCTCTTTCTTGAAGCTCTACTACAGCACTCATCCTCCCATCGTCCCCATCTGCTTCTGCTCTGTCTCCTTCACATGCTGCCTTTTCTCTACCCACATGTTAAGTGATGAATTTTAAATTATATAATTAATACATTTCTATAAGTGTACAAGTTAAACATTGCAGATAAGGGTAAAGTTCTCCTTAACAAGCCATTTCAATTGCCCAGGTCCCTCCCCAGAGACAACCACTGGTATCAGCTGAAAAAGTAATTTTCATTTGAGGAATGTGAGTCCTTTTAAATGATCAGGCCCAGCAATGATACAGAATCAAACTGTGTCCTCAACAAATGGTTGGATAAAGAAAATGTGGTATATATACACAATGGAATACTATTCAGCAATAAAGTCGTATGACTTTTTTTTTTTTTTTTTGGCAACAACATGGATGGAACTGGAAGCCATTTATTTATTTATTTATTATTTTATTTATTTGTTTTTTTGAGATGGAGTCTCGCTCTGTTGCCCAGGTTGGAGTGCAGTGGTACAATCTCTGCTCACTGCAACCTCCACTTCCCAGGTTCAAGTGATTCTCTACCTCAGCCTCCCCAGTAGCTGAGATTACAGGCACCTGCCATCATGCCCGGCTAATTTTGTATTTTTGTAGAGATGGGGTTTCACCATGTTGGCCAGGCTGGTCTCGAACTCCTGACCTCAGGTGATCTGCCCACCTCGGCCTCCCAAAGCGCTGAGATTACAGGAGTGAGCCACTGGGCCCGGCCGAGGCCATTTATTTTTAAGTGAAACAACTTACAAACAGAAAGCCAAATAACGCATGTTCTCACTTATATGTGGTAGCTATTAATAAATAATGTGCACACACGGATGTAGAGTGTGGAGTAATAGGCCCTGGAGTCTCAGAAGAGTGGGAGAGTGGGTGAGGGGTGAGAAATTACTCAATTAGTATCATGGACATGATTCAGGTGATGGCTACACTAAAAGTCTAGACTTCACCACTGTACAATATATTCATGTAGCAAAACTGCACTTGTACTCCTTAAATTTATACAATTAAAACAAAATATCAGGCCCAGAGAGACATTAAAATGAGACAGCAACTATTTCCCACTCTGCCCTTGGAGCTATGTATTCTTCTGTTGAAACTGCTTGCTGTTGCCACAAATTACTATAAATTAACCTAATAATGCTGCACTGGACAGTATAACCCATACCATAACCCAGCAGTGTATCACTAATCATTGTTATTTCTGAAAACCAATGAAAATTCCTGACAAACAACTTTGTATTAGCCCACTCTGTGTTTCCCTTTTTTGCCATTTAAAAGCCTGCTTGTAACAAAGGCAGAAAGGAGCTCATATCCAAGGTTAATTGGGGCTAAGCCTTCTAGGCAGCTGTCCTCTCTTAGGCTCAAGTAAACTCTCTAAATAACATGACATGCCTCAGCCTCTTCCTTTTAAGTCGGTAATCGGTAATGCTTTATTTGTTTCCTTCCAGACATTTCTCCTGCCTTCACATACAGAGATGTAAGGGAGGAGACCACCCCTCATATTGTCTTATGCCCAATTTCTGCCTCCAAAGAAAGAAAAAGTAAAATCTAAAAGGCAGAAATGAAATCCACAAGCAGACAGCCCGGCACCACTGGGATACCCTTGGCCCAGAGGGAATTTGTTTATCTGATTGGGGAGACTTAGGACTTTATTTATGGTTTACATTCTTTATATTCCATGGAAATAATTCCTGCTAAAGTCTCCAGTGAGCACACAGCTGCCAGAACTGAGGATCACTTTGAGTCCCTGGGCCTGGTAGTTGAAGATCGACCCCTGACCTAATCAGTTATGTCATCTATAGATTACAGACATTGCATAGAAATGCACTGTGAAAATCCCTGTCCTGTTTTGTTCTGATCTAATTACCGGTGCATGCAGCCCCCAGTCACGTACCCCCTGCTTGCTCAATCAATCACGACCCTCTCACATGCACCTCCTTAGAGTTTCGAGCCCTTAAAAGGGACAGGAATTGCTCACTTGGGGAGCTCGGCTCTTGAGACAGGAGTCTTGCCAATGCCCCCGGCCGAATAAACCCCTTCCTTCTTTAACTCGGTGTCTGAGGAGTTTTGTCTGCGGCTGGTCCTGCCACAGATGAAATGCATATTTCTATAGGAATATATAGTGCTTTGGGTCCTGTTTTTTCTAAGTGGAATTATACTGTACATTTTTTTCTAGGTAATAATTTTTTATTTAAAGATTGTTTAATGCCAGTTAATATAAACTAAGGTCTTTTTTTTTTCCTGTTCTTACCTGCTACATGGCATCTATGTTCCACTGTCAGTTTTAAAATTCTCATATGATGACCATGTAAGATATTTCTAATATTTCATGATCATAAATAAAGCTGCATTGAGCTCTCTGTATGTGTATGCTTTTTGTGCACATTTGTGTTTCTCTAGGGTGGGTATTTACATTTTAATAGATATTCCAAAATGGTTTTCAGATAGACATACAAATTTACACTACAATTTGTGAGCATGCTTATTTATAACACCTACTTGCCAATGTGAAATAGCATAAAATTTGTTAATATTTGCCATTCTGATGACTGTAAAATAGCATCCCGTTGTTTTCATTTGCATTTCTCTGTGTGCCAATTGTTGAGTTCATTTTCATTTGCTTTTAAGCCATTTGTGATCTCGCTTCTGTGAATTATCTGTTCTGTCCTTTGCTTATTTATCTTTTTTGCTATTTGCATTGCCCTCGTTATTTTTAGGCATTTTTAAGACAGCCTTCATCTAGACATGTGTTCTTTATTATGGATATTACAAATGTTTCTCCCTGTCCATGAGTTTTAACTATTACATATTTTGCCGTTAAGATTTTTTTATTGTACTTCAAACAATATGGCTTTCCTTTCTGATTTTTGCATTTGTGCCTTGTCTAATAAAGAACTTCCTCCAACTAAGGTTACCAGTATATATCTTCTGATTTTTTTCCTACAGTGCTTTCAAGGCCTTTATTTATTATTTATTTTATGTATAGGTCTTTATACCATCTGCAATTTGGTTTTGTGTGAATGGTTCAAAGCAGTGATTGCATGTAAATTGTTTACACAAATAAAACATTTTCCTAATGCTACATTCCCTTGGATGTATTCATGTATGTCTGGGCCCTATGCTCATTTGTGTAATCCCCCACTATGCCACCCTCCTAGTCACTCTGGCTTTGTAACACCTTCACACCTAGTGGGCTATGGTCCCCCCATCCCTTCCCCACACACAATTCTCACACAAACACACTCTGGATTTTTTTTTGTTTGTTTTGAAAATTGTCTTAGCCTCTCTTACATACTTACTGTTTTACATGGATTTTAGAATGACTTCACCAAATTCCATGAAAAAGTCTTGTTATAATTTGTATTGCGTTTGCATTGATTTTATACATCAATTTAGGAGAATCGATCTCTTTGCAATCTTGATACCCCAATTTACAAACATGATAAATGTCTCTATTTAAGATTTGTATGTCTCAAATTTATGTGAATTTTTTGGGTCTTTTGTCACATGAGCCTTTACAGGCTAATGTCTAGGTATTTTAAGGCTCTCCCCTCTTAGAATGTTGATTTTCCTTCATAGTCAGCCATTGGTCTGCTTCTGGCCCACTACGTCTTCCTGGATGCTCCAGTTGTTACCGTTATCATCTATGTGTCGTTACCTCATCAACACGTGGGTTTCAGCTCAGACCCCATTGTCCTGACCTCCACACATAAATGTTCACCTGCAAACCAGAGTTTTCCATATAGATTTTCCACTGACGCCTCAACCTCAACCACATCATGACTTCCCTTTTCCCACTCCCTGACTGCTTCTGTTCCTTGTCTCCCGCCCTCCTTGATAGACTTCCTTCCTTAGTGAATGATATCACCAATGACCCATGCAAAACCTTAGAGCCATCATCACCTTTTCCTTCTCCTTCACCGTCTGCATGGAGTCACTTAATCAGTCTCATGGATTCAGCCATCTCACTCAAACTGTCACCATATCCTCTATCAGTCTCATCCCTGCCAACCAATTCTTACTACCATTTTACCACCAT
Organism: Macaca thibetana thibetana; assembly: GCF_024542745.1. Lineage (NCBI taxonomy): Eukaryota > Metazoa > Chordata > Mammalia > Primates > Cercopithecidae > Macaca > Macaca thibetana. The sequence goes on along the minus strand of NC_065578.1, from coordinate 204,952,016 downwards.
TTTATCATCAACAACACTTTAAATAGCTTTCTACATTATCTAGAGTAGACCAAGATGCTAGAACTAATAGGCTACATAACGTACCATGCTGTGAATACAACAGATGCTTGTTTCTTGCTCCCACAACAGTTCAAGATATGTGTTCTGGTTGGCAGATAGCTCCTACAGTCTTGTCATTCCACTATCCCCTAGGGTCTTGGCATTCTCTGCACCTAGCTGGGAAAAAAAGGAAGAGTAATTAAGGATGAATCATACCCACTGCTTAAAATCCTTGGTGCAGAAAAGTTAAGTATCTTCTGTGCACAACCTATTGAAAACCAGTCACTGACACACCTAATTGCAAAGGACACTGAGAAAGGGAATCTAGCCATACACTGGGATACAATGTAAATATTTCTGTTGAAGGAGATAATGAATTTTAGGTGACAAAATATGGTTTCTTGACCTTGACATTGTCTTGCATAGCCTCCATGGCATTTTTTTTTTTTTTTTAAGAGATGGGATCTCACTCAGTCACCCTGGCTGGAGTGCAGTGGCATAATCATAGCTCCATGCAGCCTAGAGTTTCTGGGCTCAAGAGATCTTCCTGCCTCAGCCTCCTGAGTAGTTAAGACTACAGGCATGTGCCACCATGCCCAGCTAATTGTTTTAATTTTATTTTTAGAGATGGGACTTTCCTTATGTTGCCCAAGCTGGTCCTGAACTCCTGGGCTCAAGTGATCTTCCCACCTCAGTCTCCCATTCATGAGGGATTCATTCCCCACCCTCCATGACCTAAACATCACCCACTAGGCTCCACTTCCCAAGGTCACCATATTGGAGATCAAATGTTGATGGGGATAAAAAAAATCTCATCCAAACAGCAAAGAGGAACAAGAGGCACAGAAGCTGAGAGAATAAGGAGGTTCCCAGCAGAGAAAACATGGAGCAAGATCAAAGTGTGGCACTTTTGAAAATGATTTGTCGTAATTGGAGTAAGAGATACAGTTGGCAGACTAGCGAGGAAGGCAGAGGCCACACCAAGTACAATGTCATGTGCTAGTCTCAAGAATTTTGTTTTAATCCTGAAGGAAGTTTCAAAGCATATTTAGCAGAGATGTGATGGAATCCAGAAGTTTAGAGGGAAACACTAGAATGCAGTATGGGAGGAGCATCTCCCAACCCCAGAAGACTGGAGTCCAACCAGCATGTGCCACAGTTGGACATGCTACAGTTCCTTATTCATTGCTACAGTTCCTTATTCATTGCTACAGTTCCTTATTCACATGTAACTGGTAGGCTCCCTTCATCAGTTTAGGAAAACGAATGAGGTCACATATCTTTCAAACTAGCTTCTTGAGCCACCATACAGTCATTTTAACTGGAACCCTAGGGTCTCCTTCTTAGGATCGTTTTCCAATTGTAAAAGAATCTTAGTGTTTGCTCAGCTTAGTGAGGTGAATCCAAACAGTGTGAAGGAAAAAAAAAAAAATGTATAAAGAATGTCCCGAGCCTATGATAAGACCTTGGCTTTTATGTGCCATTTCCCCTATAGCTATTGGTCTGATCCATGCCTTCTCCAATATCATTCCAGGACCCCAAGGAAAACAGAGCTACATAGGAAGGAACTCCAATAAAGTGGCAACAGTGATCAGATTTGAGATTTCAAAAGGTTGCTCTGATGTCAGAGTACACAGGGTTGGACTAAAAGGGAACACAGCTAGAGGCAGGGAGATCAATGAAGTTGCCCATGTGGTGTTTTAGGTGGGAAGTAATAGAAGCCTAAGGAAGGGAAATGGGGATGGAGAAGGGGACAGAAGCATGATATAGGTCAAAAGCATAAAATTGATTGCATCTATTGACTGTTTGGATGTAAGGAGTAAAAGGAAAATAAAGTTGATAGTTTATATAGACCTGCCTTGGACACGGGGTAGATGGCAGTGAGATTCCACAAGATTAGGGATGCAAGATTCAAGATAGGTTTGGGAAATGGTGAAGGCAGTTGATGATCTCAGGTTTAAGCGTGTGAAGTTTGGGGTGCATGGGGAAAACCATAGGAATGTGTCTCAAGGTAGTCAGCTATATAAGCATGGAACTCATGAGAAATGTCTGGAGATAGCGATTTCAACTCACTAGTTTGTAGGTAATAGTCGAATTGGTGTGGACAAGAGCTGCAGGAAGAATTGTTGAATGGGATGAGGGCAGAACACCGGGGAACCCAAACTCTAAGGATTGAGTAAAGACATCTGAGAAGGAACACTAGAGAGGTTGGAAAAGAAAGACTTCAAAAAGACAGCAGTTAGCATCCAACACTGCAAGAAGGCAGGTCAAATGACAAGGACCTGAAGTGCTTCATTAATGATCTTGGTGAGAGTGAGGAGTGGGCACAGAAGCTTGACAAAAGTGAACGAGGAGAAACAATAAGGCCAGGGTTATTTTTCAGAAAACCGGGTGATGAGGGACAGCATGGAATAAAATAACAACTGGAGAAGGAGGTAGGGTCAAGAAATGGTGTGTGCGGTGTGTGTGTCTGTGTGTGTATGTGTGTGTGTGTATGTGAATTTCACTGCCACTTTTTTATCCCATAGAGAGTCACCTTGGTTTGATCTTTACAAGTCTTAGAAGGGCCAGTGACTCCCCAACTGCTCCTCCTTCTCCCCTTACCTTAGGGTCATAACTGGGCATTCACTCTTCTCAGAGTCCCTCCCTTTTTTACATAGGGTTTTGGGGACATCACAGAGGATTCTAGGCCTTGATGGGTTTGACATATCATAACAATCTGCTTATTCAGTCTCTTTTTCTTTTTTAACTAAAGCTCTGCCCATGTCTTCTATAGTTATGGGAAACTACTCTCATCAGCCAGCCATGGCATAGCACCACACCCAGGGCTATCCATGCTTGTGTGGTCCATATAAATAATCATTCAACTGGGAAATTTTGAGAATAAAAGGAGTGTTATTAGCAATGACAGGCTGACAATACATGCAAATGGAAACTGTCCCAGTCAAATGGAGACATAGTCAAATAGACATAGTCACAGACATAGTCAAATGAGCCCTACTCATTCTTCATATTTGCATTGTCACAGCTCAAAACACACGAAGGGATTTTGTATACATTGTATTATTTGAGGCTTTTTAAGTAGCACACATTATTTTATTATGAGATGGAATCTCACTCTATTACCCAGGCTAGAGTGCAATGGCACGATCTCAGCCCACTGCAACCTCTGCCTCCTGGGTTCAAGCGATTCTCCTGCTTCAGCCTCCTGAGTTGCTGGGACTACAGGCACATGCCACCACACCTGATTAGATTTTGTATTTTTAGTAGAGACAGAGTTTCACCATGTTTGCCAGCCTGGTCTTGAACTCCTGACCTCAAGTGATCCTCCTGCTTGGTCTCCCAAAGAGCTGGGATTACAGGCGTGAGCCATCGTGCAGGCCCACACATTACTTTAGAAATAAATAGGTAAAGGGAATCATGTTTGCAGAATCTGAGCTGGCAGGGACTGCCTGGTGCAAATCCCTCATTTTATAAATGAAGATCCCAAGGCCCAGCTCTCTGGAAGCTCCAGTAAGACCTGAATAACTATCAGATTTGAGACCCTCCTGCTTTAGATCCATTCCCCCCAGCCTCCACCAATTGGGAGGGGAGCTAGAGGAGAGGGTGTCCATGGATTTGCCTTGGGATGAAGAGCTATGAGGAAGTCTTCATGAATTTGTCCCTGAATGGCAGCCAAAGCAGGAAGCCTCCTAAGTTTGGAATGGGGGCCAGTGGCGCTCAGGATCTATATCTCGCAGAGCATATGGGGGCCCGGATCACCGTCTCCCCCTCTGGCTCAGGGTTTCCCCATTTCATTCTGCACCTGCATCTTACATCCCACAATCAAGTGGAGCCTCTGCAGCAGTGGCAGACTACAGGACTGTATTTACATGGGTCTGCATTTCATCTGCATCATGACACCAACCTCTACCACTTTCTCTGCCACCCAGTTCTGGGAGGGAAGAGATTTCATGGCTTTGATGGACTCTCCTAGAGCTATTTATATGCAAGAAACAATTAGGAAAACAAAAATAAGTGAGTGTGATGATTAAGTTTTGATGTTAACTTGACTGGAATAAGAAATACCTGGAAATCTGGTAAAGCATTTTTTTTCTGAGTGTGTCTGTGAGGGTGTTTCCAAAGGAGATTGGCATGTGAGTCTGAGAGGACTAAGTGGGGAAGATCCACCCTCAGTGTGGGCAGATACCGTCTAGTCTCTGGGTACCTGCAGAAAACAAAAATAGAAAGGGCAAACGGGTTGATCTATCTACTGGAGTTGGGATATACTGTCTCTCTCCTGTCCTTGGACAATTTCAGGCTCCCCGACCTTTGGACTCCATGAGTTACACCAATGACCCTCGGGTTCTCAGGCCTTTGGCCTTGGACTGAGTTACACCATCACCTCCTGGTTCTGATGCCTTTGGACTTGTACTGAGCTGTGCTACCAGAATTCCTAGGTCTCCAGCTTGCAGACAGTCTGTCCTGGGACTTCTCAGCCTCGATAATCATTTGAGCCAATTCCCCTGATAAATCGTCTCTCATCTATCTATCTATCTATATCTACAGCCATATCTAATCTATGTCTATATCCATCTCCTATTTGTTCTGTCTCTCTGGAGAATCCTGACTAATACAGAGAGTAATAAAGCGTTTTTCTCATGTTTTATCTTTCATCTCAGAATCTAACTAATCACTGCCTTAATTACTTGAATGAGCCACTGGAGGTTTGGGGTCATGATTCCTGCTCTATTTCTATCAACTTATTTTTGATGAGATGACCCTGCTCTGAATACTGAGTCTAAACATACCAATAAAAAGATGAGAGATGGCTAGGTGCGATGGCTCACACCTGTAATCCCAACACTTTGGGAGGCTGAGGCAGGTGGATCACTTGAGGTCAAGAATTCAAAATTAGCCTGGCCAACATGGGGAAACCTCGTCTCTACTAAAAATACAAAACTTAGCCGGGCATGGTGGCAGGCCCCTGTAATCCCAGCTACTTGGGAGGCTGAGGCAGGAGAACCACTTGAACCCAGGATGCGGAGGTTGCAGCGAGCCGAGATTTTTGCACCACTACACTCGAACCTGGGTAACAGAGCGAGGTTTCATCTCAAAAAAAAAAAAAAAGGGTGAGAGACCTGTTCCAGTAGTTTTCACATTCTCTCTGAATTCGTTATTCTCAAAACGTCTATTATCCACCCCTAGTCAATTAAAAATAAATAAAAATCAAAAAGGAAACAAGGAACAGGCTTCTCTTGTAATTGGAAGAGAGCTGTGAGCAAGGTGAATGATCTGTGGGGACCTCTACTACAAATTACAGCAGAAGGCTTGCAATTACTTAGAGAAAGAAGCTGCATGTTTATAATGTTTGAGTCGAAAGAAGCATCTCAGTACCATTCACACTCAGTATTCAGCACAGTGATATTGCAGTGCTGGGCCAGCGGGGCAAAGGCCAGGCTCTCTGGAACTGTAGCACTCTAAAGTGTCTCTGCACACTGTGACACATGACCAGGCTCATCAGTCTGGGATCCCCAGGACCCCCAAGCAGAACAGACCTGGCAGCAAGTCTCAGGGGCAGAGCTCCAGGCTGCACTAGACAAGAAGCAGCTTCTGGCTGCAAAGTCTGTGTTCTGAGCAGAGAGAAGGTACAGAAGGAGAGGCTCTGGGTAGAGAGGTGTGATGCTGCACAAGCCCCCCTGCCTGCCCCATCTCCATGCCCCTCTCCACTTCTCAGGTTTCGCTGAGGCTTCTCCCTCCTACTAATCTCTACAACAAAAACCATATTCCAGCCCTGGTGACTGACTAACAATAATGGGATCTATATTACTATGATCATGACTCTTCTTCTTGCTAGTCAACTGCTTAAGCAAACATGCTTTACTAGAAGGAAATCTAATACTCCTCTTGAGTCTTTCTCCCCTCTTCCCTCAAATTGCCCAAGCACCCTGGAGGTTTGGTCCAAGCAAAGTTGACCAAAGTGGAAGGAGAAGTGGTGTCTTTGGGGCCATTGGTGGCCTCTCATCACCACCACATAGTGTTGCTGACGAATACTGGCCCCGAGCCACGAGACCTACACTTGTCTGCTCTGAGCACAGCCTTGCTGGTCCAGGTTCCTGCAGGGGACTATGAAATAGCACAACAGGGCATCAAGTTATGCTCTCTCAGTTCACGTGTCTACATGTAGCCACAGAAACATAACCACTGATCCCAGGGACAGGTTCCAAAAGATCATTAACACCTCCCGAGTGCTATTCTGTACACAAGCCAACCCTTTCCATGATTGCCGAAGCCCTTGTCACCTGGGCCACAAGTGTGTGTTTTAAAATACAGTGTATTCGTTAAAAATTCCAAGTAGAGTAAGGCCAACAGATCACAAGATGAGTATTGTTGAAAAGAAAATTTGTTACTCAAGGTTCCCAGGAGGAGAGGCCACCTGGGGAAGTACCAGGGCTGGTCAGAGGCAGAGGGGGCAGGGGACTGTGGGCAAGAGACTTTATTGTGGTTTCTGCAGGAAGGAACAGGTAAGGCAGGGCACACAGGCTTAGGATTGGCTGGTTTGAACAATTTCAGAGGGCTGTGGGCTGTAGCGGCTGACCCTAGTTGTCTGAAGTGACTATGGCAGGTGGAGAGCGTCCCAGAGTATGAGAACCTATGAGAAAAAAAATGTGGCTAGGAGTATGAGCTCTGGTTTGGTTGATTTGCGTTTGAAAAGCATGCTCATGGGAAAATGATTGACACTCTCTAGAAATCAGCAAACCCTGGGACAGCAGTCTCCCCAAGGTCAGCAAGGCCCCAGATGTCAAAGCACCAGCACACAGACCATAAAATTCATGGTTACCATACCATGTTCATGTTTTCTTTACTTAAGGTTGTTTTACACCTGGGGCCTTATTTTCTCTTCCTGTCACTGGACACAGTTCAGGCCTTCCCTGTCCACTATCTCCCTGACATTGAGACTCAAAAATCAGGACTTGGCCAGGCACAGTGACTCATGCCTGTAATCCCAGCACTTTGGGAGGCCAAGGCTGGTGGATCACATGTTCAAGAGCTCAAGACCATCCTGACCAACATGGTGAAGCCCTGTCTCTACTAAAAATACAAAAATTCGCTGGGCATAGTGGTGCATGCCTGTAGTCCTAGCTACTCAGGAGGCTGAGGCAGGAGAATCACTTGAACCTGGGAGGTGGAGGTTGCAGTGAGCCGAGATTGTGCCACTGCACTCCAGCCTGGTGACAGAGCAAGACTCTGTCTCAAAAATAAATAAATAAATAAACAGGGCTTGAGTCTATTCCATTTTGCAAAGGTCTTGGGTTCCTTGATCTCTTAAATGGTCATCTCTCATACTAAAAGGTAAACTAGATTTTGCTAATGTCCTTGAGAAATTAAAGCTCCTATATATACCTTTACTGCAGTCCAAATTTTAAAAAAGATTTTTTTTTTTAATTTTTTGATCACCTGTCAAGCACTGCTCCAGCACATTCATTTCTCTTTATAGTATTGGGCCAGACATAGATCTAAACTGTTCCTTTCACACAGCTATGCCAGACCAGCATTTAAAAAATAAACTTTGCTGAATACCAAGGGAAAATATTTAGTTAATTTTACTTCTACTTTAAAAAGCATCATTTTATGATACATCATCTAATTTTAACTATCTTTACAAAAACCATGAGATATGCAATATCATTATCCAAACTTTACAGAAAAAAAACAAAAAAACAACAACAAAACTGAGCTTAGAGAGGTAAAGTTACTGACCAAAAGTCACCTAGCAGTTGGTTAGTATAACAATCAGGTCAAAGACCCAAGTTTTTATCCAACCAGCCTTCTTTTCATTAATCCACTGCTCAGAAAACACAAATAGGGCAAAACAGTTGTTTGCAGGGAACATATTTCTGATACACTCTCATTTACCTCAAAGGATTAAAAAGGCATAATAATTAGAACAACTCATTGGAGCATTGTGCACAATGCCAAAGATTTGGAATCAACCTAAGTGTCCATCAATGGATAAAATGTATAAAGAAAATATTATATATACATACAGTGTAATATTATTCAGCCCTTTAGAAGAAGAAATCCTGTCATTCATGACAACATGGATGAACCTGAAGGACAGAATGTTAAGTGAAATAAGCCAGGCACAGAAAGACAGATACTGCATGATCTCACTTATATGAAGAATCTAACAGTAGAACTCATAGAAGTAGAGAGGAAAATGGTGATTGCCAGGGGCCAGCATGGGGTGCAGGAGAGAGGTGTGATTAGAGAGACACTGGTCAAAGGGTGCAGAGTTTTACTTATGCAGGTTAAATACATTTTGGGCATCTAATGTACAACATGGTGACTGTAGTTAGTTAACAATACTGTATTGCATACTCAAAACTTGCTAAAAGAGTAGATCTTAAGTGTCCTCACCCCTACAAATACACATAAAAAAATAGCAACTATGTGAGAGGTGAATATGTTAATTAGCTTGCTTGTGGTGATCATTTCACAATGTATGCATGTATCCAAACCTCATGTTGTACACCATAGGTATATGCAATTTATTCATCTATTATACCTCAATAAATCTGGAAACTTAATTAATTAGCAAATTAATTGATTATAAAATTAGGTGAAAGAATTTTGAAGCCAGAGAGATCTGGGTTCCAATACCAGCTCTGCCACTTGCTCGTTACATGACTTTGAGTTGCTTTCTCTGAGCCTCATTTTCCTTACATATAAAACGAAGCTGATAATAATGATGTCTTCCTATTAGCACTGCTGGGAAGATACATCACGAAAGGCTCTGGCACACAGTGGACATGCCATAATAATGTAATATTATTATTATATACACAAGGTGGATATAACTTCACAGAAGTTCATTTCATTCATTCAACAAATATTTATTGAACATCAATTATGTGTGAGGAACAAGGAAAGAATTTCTAAATTAAAGATACACAGTTTAGAAGGTGAGGACTGACAAATAAATGCAGTAAAGTGTCCTCGGTTGCAGGCCAGAGTGGTGGTTACAGGGGAGAGCCCATTTGTCCCTGAGGGTGTCAGGAAACGCTCCACAGAGGAAGTATGCAGCTTCCAACAGGAGGGCAGGAAGGCAGGAATTAGGTAATAAAATGCCTCCCTTAAATTAATATCTCATTGTTTAAAAGGTAAAGTTCATAACTAAACTGTATTTTTAGATGATAAAACTAGATTGAACGCAGACAAATTCACCAGGTGTACACAAAACCACCTAAGGTCCACATGAGTTATCACTGCTTCAACTCGTGGTAGGAAACACGCATTTTCAACCAATTTATTTTTTTTACCTTGCTCCAAAGACGACATTAAAACTCAAACTGGTAAGACCACAGACAGCAAAAAAAAAAAAAAAAAAAAAAAAAAAAAATTCATGAAAATGTTGCCAAAGGCACATCAAGAAATATCTGAAAACAAGACAATGCCAAAAGGAAGAAAACTACTCTGTGGGAATCTCACCAAAGTTAGCAACAAGCTACTAGAAAATTCCAAAATGTAGACAAAAGTTATTACAAGCATAAATTATTTGACGAAAACAGCCTCCACAATCCATAAGAGTTATCAAAGAATGATAAAATGACTGAAAATATTTATTTTTACCAATTAATTATTTTGGCCTGTTTTTTGTTTGCTTTTACTAAATTATTCTTTCTGTCCATTGCATGCTGAGGGGAATCAGAAGAAATAGAATTTGGACAGAGATACCAAGAGTCAGTGGGGAAGGACGATGGTGAGAGGAGAAGCAGAGGAAAAGAAAAAAGAAATAGACACATGTTTACAATGTTAAAAGTGAAGCAAAACTTAGAATACATTCCATACAAACCCACATACACACATAGACTAACTTATTTTGTGAGAGAAGCCAGGTCTCTCATTCTGTACTTTCCTCTTGGAGTGCTGTGTGGTCTGCAGTACACTTTTCTTTCCATTTTCACCCGACATTTAAGTGGAGACAACTCTCCCATCTCTGCTGCTAAGAGACAATCCACCTCTCATATGAGGTTGTCTAGGCACACACTGTTCGAACACAACTGAGGGTCCGAGGCAGTCAGGGCGCTGCGTGCAAACTCACCAGCATGTCAGCCCACAAAATTGAACACCCAGAGAAGCTCAGGGCTGACTCCAAAAGAGCCAAAAAGACTTCCTCCCCAAAATGCCTTCTTGCCCCCACCCTGCTGTCCCGAGCTGCACGCCCCGGCCATAGCGAGTAATAATTGACGATTGATGCCTGAGCTCTATACATTTCCACTCTATACCTCCTCCCTAGATTTACCTTCTTCCCTGTACTAATATCCCATAAAAGATGGCGCTCTTCCTGCTTCTTCTTCACCCATTTTTCCCGCGCCCGCGAAAATCACTATCTGACAGCGCAGGCGCAACATGACGTCCGACCGAAGAAACCGAAACCTACCTGGCCACGCCCACCGCGGAGAGATCATCACCGCCTTGGCCCAACCCCTGCCCCTCCTAATGTATATAAGGCATTGTATTGCCGCCAATAAACGAGACTTGATCAGGACACTGTCTTGTCTCCATTTCTCGTGTCTCTTGCTCCCCAAATTCCCACCCCCTCTTCCAGGGCCTACATTGACGATCCCGCGGGACGGGACACCCTGCTTTTTTTTTTTTTTTTTTTTTAAAGACAGATTCTCATTCTGTTGCCCAGGCTGGGATGCAGTAGAGTGATTATAGCTCACTGCAGCTTTGAACTCCAGGGCTCAAGGGATCCTCCTGACTCAGCCTCTCACATACCTGGGAGTACAAGTGAACCCTTCCACACACAGCAGATTTTTTACATTTTTTGTAGAGATGGTGTCTCACTATGTTGCTCAGGCTGGTCTCAAAGTCCTGGCCTCCAGCAATCTTCCCATCTCCCACATGCTGAAATTACAGGCTTGAGCCACTGCACCCTGCCCTGCTCCATTTATATATGGCAACTCCCACTGTTAAAAATATGCTAACAAAGAACAAGCGAAATGTGGCAAGATCGCATTTTCACTTCCTTACGTTTCACAAATCGACTACAACCAGCTAAGTGGGACCTCAGAAAAAAACATGGGTATCACTGTCTGTCCTGCAGCAAGGGCCAACCTTAGCCCATTCATTTGTCCAACAAGTATGTGTTGAGCACCTACTGCATGCCAAGCCCTGGGTCAAGAGCACCGAAGACTATGAGCCTTTGAACAAAAGAGACTGGGTCCATGGGGAAGGCAGGTGACAGCTGACCTCATGGGAAGGTGCTGCTGAGAGCCAGCCCAGGGGAGATTCCAGTGCACAGATGGGCTCTACCCCACATGGGGGTGAGGAGAGTCTTTTTAAAGAGGGGGGGTCAGGAAGCAGGGGACAAACGGCAGCTTGTTCCCCAAGACTGGAGCCAAAAGCCTGTTGTGAGGCCGTTGCAGTGACACAGTTGGGAGACAGACCATCAGAGCCCCAGCTGCAGCAATGGCTCTGGGAAGAGATTTAAAACACATTATGGGCGGGGAGAAGTAGCAGAGCTTGTGGCAGCCCCCAGGCCACAAACGGAAAAGACCATTCCAAATATTTAGGGTATCAAAGATTTAACCAACTCAGAATTTAGGGACAATTATCGATTTGCGGCTTGATTTGAACCAGGTTCATCTGCACATCTGGGGCCTCTGCTGAGACAGGCTGCTGTCTGCACACGGTTTCTCTTCCTCAAGGAGGCCAGCCTGGAGATAATCTCAATGGAGATTATTGACAGATAACAATTTTCTCTACCTTGTTCAGGAGGCAACAGCATTGCAAGAGGGGAAGAAGGAAGCTGCAATGCCTCTTGAAACCCCAGCTCAAGACACAAAACACACCATTCCTGTGCTGTATTCTGTCAGTCTCAGTGGTCACAGGGCCAGCCCAGATGGAGAGGTGGACCAAGAGGCTCCATCTGTTCATAGGAGGAATGGCAAAGAATTTATGATCATTTTTAATCATCAGTCAGGATTCAGTAAGGATCTGCAGGTCCTGAGCCACCCACTCTGCAGCTGACTTTCCCTCAAAGATACTCAGCTTCCCCCGTGTTTTCACCACTCAGGTGTGCTGTGACCAGGTTGCCTGTATCGCTAATGCCTGCCCCAGTTCAGAACTCCCCCAGACCTCGAAATGCCAGTTTGCCAGTGAGCCAGTGACTCTAGACCCCTCCTAAGGCTAGTTGAATAGGAGAGCAAAACCTTTGCATTCTGTCTGGCCACCAATCCAAGCCCTAATCTGCGTTATTGCTTGGTAGCCTCTTGATTCATTCCCTCTGTTACCCCAAAAAACCAGGGTTCATTTGTCTGGCAAGTAACAAATGCCTCCTTAAGAGAATGCAGGGTTTTTTTTTTTTTTTAAATCAATTGTTCGTTTGTTTGTTTATTTGAAAGGAGGTCTCATTCTGTCACCCAGGTTAGAGTGCAGTGGTGCAAACTGGTTCACTGCAGCCTTGACCTCCTAGACTCAAGTAATTCTCTCACCTTGGCCTCCAAAAGTGCTGGAATAACAGGCATGAGCCACTGCCCCTGGCCCCATAAGATAATCATTACTTGGTACAAGTAAGGAGTATAAACCAAAAAGCGTCTGAGACAGGTCTCAATCCATTTGGAAGTTTATTTTGCCAAGGTTAAGGACACACCCATGACACAGCCTCGGGAGGTTCTCAGAACATGTACTCTAGGTGGTCTGGCTGCAGCTTGATTTTAGGGAGACATAAGATATCAGTCAAGACTTGGTTTGGTCAGGAAAGGTGGAACAACTCTAAGCAGAGGCTTTCAGGTCATAGGTGGACTCAAAGATTTTCTGATGGACAGTTGGTTAAAAGAGTGTGTCAAAAGACCTAGAATCAACAGAAGGGAGTGTCTGGATTAAGATAAGGGGTTGTGGAGACCAAAGTTCTTATTTTGCAGATGGGGCTTCTAGGTAGCAGGCCTCAGAAAGAATAGATGGTAAATGTTCCTTATCAGACTTAAAAAGGTACCAGACTCTTCATTTTGCTTCTGGGTCAGGAAAAAGACCTGGAAAGGGAAGGGCATTCTTTGCAGAATATAGATTTTCCCCCACAAAAGATAGTTTTGCAGGGGCATTTCAAAATATATCAAAAAATATATTTTGGGGTAAGATACTTTGATTTCTTTCAGGGACTACTATTTGTCATGTTGGTTTCTAATTGCTATAGAGTCTCCTTTGTCAGTCTTAAAGTCTCTGTTTTAATGTTAATGTTGGACAGTTGGACCTAAATTCCAAAGAGGAGAGTATAATGAGGCAAGTCCAATCACGCATCCCCATCACAGCCTCAAGTAGTGTTTCAGGTTAACTTTGGAATACCCTTGACCAAGAGGGGTCCATCCAGTTGGTTGGGGGTGCTTAGAATTTTATTTTTGGTTCACAGGAGGATGCTGGGGTATGCTCCAAGGCAATGTCTCCCAGAGGGAAAGTGACAGGAGGGTCTTATGGGGAGATGGAGATGGGGGAGGGTGTGTCACTGCATGTGGAGGAGGTGTCCCACTGGCACAGCACAGAGAGTCATTGCACCACCACATGTTTCATGTTATGATAATGAAGCTATAGCTCCTCCCTGGAGTGGAGACTTTAGCATGGTCATGAGGAAACTTCACTTAGGTTTGTCTGTAAATTGCTGGACTCTGTCAGGAGCTGGTTTTCACTAAGTAGGTGACTGCATTCCACACTGGGCTTAGAAAGAAACAGACTGCGGGGCAGGAAGCTATGAAACAGGCTGATTGCTCAAATTGATTAAATTTCTATAATTGCTGGAGACCCTCCCTGTCTGCTTATACCTCCTCTACTTTTGATGATGGAAAAAACAAATTCTGCCAAAGTGTATTTAAAGAGGTTTATTCTGAGCCAGTATGAGTGACAGAGGCCTGGACTACACAATCTCAAGAAGTTCTGAGAAAGTGTCCCCAAGGTGGTCAGGTTATGGCCTGGTTTTATACATTACAGGGAGATGGGAATTACAGGTAAAATCATAAATCATTATGTGGAAGACACACTTTGGGTTGGTCCAAAAAGGCAGTACATCTCTAAGCAGAAATTTACAAGTCATAAGTGGGTTTTAGGAAATCTTTAGTTGACAATTGGTTGAAAGAGTTAAGCTATTGTTTAAAGGCTTGAAATTAGGAGAAAGGAATGCCTGAGTTAAGGTAAGGAGGCTGTGGGGGCCAAGGTTCTTATTATGTAGATGAAGCCTCATAGGTGGCGGCCCTCAGAAAGAATGAATGGTAGATGTTTCTTTTCAGATTTTAAAGGTATCAGACTCAATCTCTCTGAGATCTGGGAAAGATATAGAAAAGGGAAAGATGGCTGCATTAATGGAGATTATTGACAGATAATAATTTTCCCACATTCATCCTCAACCCATTCTATACCATTCCCCATGTCTGCTAGTACCACCCCAGCTCCATCCCCTGACCTTGAGCTTCCCGCTGTACCTGACTTTTTTCTGTCAACTCCTCTCTTAGTCTCAGACTTCATCATAATGTTCCTAGTGTGGATACTTGCAATGATTTTTAACATAACAACGAGGACACCTTGAAGATAAAGGTACTTGTTGACTTGATACAGATACTATAAAGAGAGTCCATTTTTAAAACTCCCCCAAATAATGAGCCATTTTGTAGCTCTTGTAGCCTTATATCCTTTAAGATTTTATCCTTTGGTTGTTGCTGTTTTTTTTTTTCTTTTTTAATGTATGCAGCCCTTTCTTCTGTGAGGATGAAATTTAAAGGAACATAAGAAGATTTTGAAAATTTTGTACACTTTGAAGACAAAAAAAATCTAAATATGAGTTCAAAGCTAAGATATTTTAGATTGGAGTCAAGGAAAAAGAGAATTTTCCCTTGCGTTTATTTGGCATCATAGCAAATAAGCCATTTCACTGAAGTGAATTTTGCAGTCAATGAAAACATAATCCTTTAAGTACTTATTTAAATCATTTCTAATCAGTTAAGGAAAAAATATATTACCTTTTTTTTCTTAACTGATGTCCTTGAGCCATAGGAAAAATGTATTTTAAATTTAGCCTTTGAATATTTAGGTGAGGTATAGTAATGTTAATTTAATATCTATCCTCCCTGAGTCAGGATCCCGAGAGTGATGGTCAGTAGCCCCCAGATTGTGACAGAGGGATTGATATGGGTGGGCTGTGTCCCCACCCAAATCTTATCTTGAATTGTAGCTCTCATAATCCCCATGTGTCATGGGAGGGACATGGCAGGAGGTAATTGAATCATGGGGGCGAATCTTTCCTGTGCTGTTCTGATGATAGTGAATAAGTCTCACGAAATCTCATGATTTTATAAAGGGCAGTTCCCCTGCACACACTCTTTTTCCTGCCACCATATAAGATGTGACTTTTCTCCTCCGATGCCTGCCGCCATGATTGTGAGGCCTCCCCAGTCATGTGGAACTGTGAGTCCACTAAATTTCTTTCCTTTATAAATTACCCAGTCTCAGGTATGTCTTTATCAGCATCATGAGAACAGACTAATACTGGGATAATCTGGGGCCAGGAAGGAGCAGCATGCTCTGCAGAAAACAGCACCAGGCTACAATCTCAGTTCATGTGCCTAATTGCATAGTTTCAACTTATCCTTTTTTGTGTGTATGTTTTTGAAGCCATAATAGCAAGAATTGATTATTGTTTTCTCTTTTAATCAAATACCATTTGTGCCAGCAATCTAATCAATTAAATGTGTGTATTAGGTAAATGGGCGATTAGAGACTCATTTTAATGAGTCCCTAACAGTCTCTCTTGCTGAATAAGTGCATGGGCTTTTTTTGTTTTTCTTGATGGTGATTATTTTATCACTCAGATTTCTCCCCTACTTGCTCTCTTTATTTATTTATTTATTTTTTTTCTTTTGGGCTTCAGAGAGCATTGGTTGCCTAAAGACTGAGATGTACCTACAATGCTTGTACTTGGCCTTAATCTCAGAGAAAGGATAGATGTACATCTTCCTGTTCTGGGTGCCCTTCTATCCTTTCTCTGAGATTAAGGTAAATTGCAAATATTGTTATCAGTGGTGAATCTCTATGTGCCTGAAGCAACCTCAATTCTCACCTCCTCAGAAGAAAGAATTCAACTGAGGGATATAAGGCAGTAAAAGAGACAGAGGCAAGTTTCAGAGCAGGAACGGAAGTTTATTAAAAAGTCTTACGAGAATAGGACCAGCTCTAGTCTGTAGCTCCCAGTGTGAGCAATGCAGAAGACAGGTGATTTCTGCATTTCCCTGAGTTCATCTCACAGGGGCTTGTCAGACAGTGGGTGCAGCACATGGAGCAGGGTGGGGCATCACCTCACCCAGGAAGCACAAGGGGTCGGGAAATTCCCTTTCCTAGCAAAGGGAAGCCATGACAGAGGGCACCTGGAAAATTGAGACACTCCCACCCCAATACTGCACTTTTCCAATGGTCTTGGCAAATGGCACACCAGGAGATTATATACTGTGACTGGATCAGAGGGTCCCATGCCCACACAACCTTGCTAACTGCTAGCACAGCAGTCTGAGATCAAACTGTGAGGTGGCAATGAGGCTGGGGGAGGGGCGTCCACCATTGCTGAGGATTGAGTAGGTAAACGAAGCAGCCAGGAAGCTCGAACTGGGTGGAGCCCACTGCAGCTCAGGGAGGCCTGCCTGTCTCTGTAGACTCCACCTCTGAGGGCAGGGCATAGTTGAACAAAAGGCAGCAGAAACTTCTGCAGACTTACACGTCCCTGTCT
Organism: Macaca thibetana thibetana; assembly: GCF_024542745.1. NCBI lineage: Eukaryota > Metazoa > Chordata > Mammalia > Primates > Cercopithecidae > Macaca > Macaca thibetana. The sequence continues at coordinate 204,935,233 of NC_065578.1, read as the reverse complement.
GACAGCTTTGAAGAGAGTAGTGGTTCTCCCAGCATGGAGTTTGGGATCTGAGAATGGTCAGACTGCCTCTTCAAGTGAGTCCCTGACCCCAAGCAACCTAACTGTGAGACACCTCCCAGTAGGGGGCGACTGACCCCTCATATGGCCGGGGTGCCCCTCTCAGATGAAGTTTCCAGAGGAAGGATCAGGCAACAACATCTGCCATTCTGCAGCCTCTGCTGGTGATACCCAGGCAAACGGGTCTGGAGTGGACCCCAGCAAACTCCAACAGACCTTCAGCTGAAGGTCCTGACTGTTAGAGGGAAAACTAACAAACAGAAAGGATATCCACACCACAACCCCATTGGTACATCACCATCATCAAAGACCAAAGGTAGATAAAACAACAAAGATGGGGAGAAACCAGAGCAGAAAAGCTGAAAATTTTAAAAATCAGAGAACTTTTCTCCTCCAAAGGAACACAGCTCCTCACCAGCAATGGAACAAAGCTGGACAGAGAATGACTTTGACAAGTTGAGAGAAGAAGGCTTCAGACGATCAGTAATAACAAACCTCTGAGCTAAAGGAGGATGTTCGAATATATCTCAAAGAAGCTAAAAACCTTGAAAAAAGATTAGACAAATGGCTAACTAGAATAACCAGTGTAGAGAAGTCCTTAAATGACCTGATGGAGTTGAAAACCATGGCATAAGAACCACGTGATGCATGCACAAGTTTCAGTAGCCGATTTGATCAAGTGGAAGAAAGGGTATCAGTGATTGAAGATCAAATGAATGAAATGAAGCAAGAAGACAAGCTTAGAGAAAAAAGAGTAAAAAGAAATGAACAAAGCCTCCAAGAAATATGGGACTATGTGAAAAGACTAAATCTATGTCTGATTGGTGTACCCGAAAGTGATGAGGAGAAAGGAACCAAGTTGGAAAACACTCTTCAGCATATTATCCAGGAGAACTTCCCCAACCTAGCAAGGCATTCAAATTCAAAAGCCAACATTCAAGTTCAGGAAATACAGAGAACACCACAAAGATACTCCTCGAGAAGAGCAACTCCAAGACACATAATTGTCAGATTCACCAAAGTTGAAATGAAGGAAAAAATGTTAAGGGCAGCCAAAGAGAAAGGTCGGGTTACCCACAAAGGGAAGCCCATCAGACTAACAGCAGATCTCTTGGCAGAAACTCTACAAGCCAGAAGAGAGTAGGGGCCAATATTCAACATTCTTAAAGAAAAGAATTTTCAACCCAGAATTTCATATCCAGCCAAACTAAGCTTCATAAGTGAAGGAGAAATAAAATCCTTTACAGACAAACAAATGCTGAGAGATGTTGTCACCACCAGGTCTACCTTACAAGAGCTCCTGAAGGAGGCACTAAACATGGAAAGGAATAACCAGTACCAGCTACTGCAAAAACATCCCAAATTGTAAAGACCATCAATGCTAGGAAGAAACTGCAACAACTAACAAGCAAAATAACCAGCTAATATCATAATGACAGGATAAAATTCATACATAACAATATTAACCTTAAGTGGAAATGGGCTAAATGATCCAATTAGAAGACACAGACTGGCAAATTGGATAAAGAGTCAAGACCCATCAGTGTGCTGTATTCAGGAGATCCATCTCACATGCAGAGACACACATAGGCTCAAAATAAAGGGATGGAGGAAGATCTACCAAGCAAATGGAAAGCAAAACAAAACAAAAAAAGCAGGAGTTGCAATCCTAGTCTCTGATAAAACAGACTTTAAATGAACAAAGATCAGAAGAAACAAAGAAGGCCATTACATAATAGTAAAGGGATCAATTAAACAAGAAGAGCTAACTATCCTAAAACATATGCACCCAATACAGGAGCACCCAGATTCATGAAGCAGGTCCTTAGAGACCTACAATGAGACTTAGACTCCCACACAATAATAATGGGAGACTTTAACACACCAGTGTCAACATTATACAGATTCATGAGACAGAAGGTTAACAAGGATATCCAGGAATTGAACTCAGCTCTGCACCAAGCAGACCTAATAGACATCTACAGAACTCTCCACCCCAAATCAACAGAATATACATTCTTCTCAGCACCACATCACACTTATTCCAAAATTGACCACATAGTTGGAAGTAAAGCACTCCTCAGCAAATGTAAAAGAACAGAAATGATAACAAACTGTCTCTCAGACCACAGTGCAATCAAATTAGAACTCAAGATTAAGAAACTAACTCAAAACTGCTCAACTACATGGAAACTGAACAACCTGCTACTGAATGACTACTGGGTACATAACGAAATGAAGGCAGAAATAAAGATGTTCTTTGAAACGAATGAGAACAAAGACACAACATACCAGAATCTCTGGGACACATTTAAAGCAGTGTGTAGAGGGAAATTTATAGCACTAAATGCCCACAGGAGAAAGCAGGAAAGATCTAAAATTGACACCCTAACAACACAATTAAAAGAACTAGAGAAGCAAGAGCAAACACATTCAAAAGCTAGCAGAAGGCAAAAAATAACTAAGATCACAACAGAACTGAAGGGGATAGAGACATAGAAAACCCTTCAAAAAAAATCAATGAATCCAGGAGCTGGTGTTTTGAAAAGATCAACAAAAGTGATAGACTGCTAGCAAGACTAATAAAGAAGAAAAGAGAGAAGAATCAAATAGATGCAATAAAAAAATGATAAAGGGAATATCACCACCGATCCCACAGAAATACAAACTACCATCAGAGAATACTATAAACACCTCTATGCAAATAAACTAGAAAATCTAGAAGAAATGGATAAATTCCTGTACACATACACCATCCCAAGACTAAACCAGGAAGAAACTGAATCCCTGAATAGACAATAACAGGTTCCGAAATTGAGGCAATAATTAATAGCCTACCAACCAAAAAAAAGTCCAGGACCAGACAGCTTCACAGCCGAATTCTACCAGAGGTACAAAGAGGAGGTGCTACCATTCCTTCTGAAAGTATTCCAATCAATAGAAAAAGAGGGAATCCTCCGTAATTCATTTTATGAGGCCAACATCATCCTGATACCAAAGCCTGGCAGAGACACAACAAAAAAAGAATTTTAGACCAAAATCACTGATGAACATCAATGCAAAAATCCTCAATAAAATACTGGCAAATGGAATCCAGCAGCACATCAGAAAGCTTATCCACCATGATCAAGTTGGCTTCATCCCTGGGATGCAAGGCTGGTTCAACATACACAAATCAATAAACATAATCCATCATATAAACAGAACCAAAGACAAAAACCACAATTATCTCAATAGATGCAGAAAAGGCCTTCGACAAAATTCAACAGCCCTTCATGGTAAAAACTCTCAATAAACTAGGTATTTATGGGACATATCTCAAAATAATAAGAGCTATTTATGATAAACCCACAGCTAATATCATACTGAATGGGCAAAAACCGGAAGCATTCCCTTTGAAAACTGGCACAAGACAAGGATGCCCTCTCTCACCACTCATATTCAACATAGTGTTGGAAGTTCTGGCCAGGGCAATCAGTCAAGAGAAAGAAATAAAGGGTATTCAGTTAGGAAAAGAGGAAGTCAAATTGTCCCTGTTTGCAGATGACATGATTGTATATTTAGAATACCCCATCGTCTCAGCCCAAAATCTCCTTAAGCTGATAAGCAACTTCAGCAAAGTCTCAGGATACAAAATCAATGTGCAAAAATCACAAGCATTCCTATACACCAATAACAGACAAACAGAGAGCCAAATCATGAGTGAACTCCCATTCACAATTGCTTCAAAGAAAATAAAATGCCTAGGAATCCCACTTACAAGGGATGTGAAGGACCTCTTCAAGGAGAACTACAAACCACTGCTCAACGAAATAAAAGAGGATACACAGAAATGGAAGAACATTCCACGCTCATGGATAGGAAGAATCAATATTGTGAAAATGGCCATACTGCCCAAGGTAATTTATAGATTCAATGCCATCCCCATTAAGCTACTAATGACTTTCTTCACAGAATTGGAAAAAACTACTTTAAAGTTCATGTGGAACCAAAAAAGAGCCCACATTGCCAAGGCAATCCTAAGTCAAAAGAACAAAGCTGGAGGCATCACGCTACCTGACTTCAAACTATAGTACAAGGCTACAGTAACCAAAACAGCATGGTACGGTACCAAAACAGAGATAGAGACCAATGGAACAGAATAGAGCCCTCAGAAGTAATACCACACATCTACAACTATCCGATCTTTGACAAACCTGACAAAAACAAGAAATGGGGAAAGGATTCCCTATTTAATAAATGGTGCTGGGAAAACTGACTAGCCATATGTAGAAAGCTGAAAATGGATCCCTTCCTTACAACTTATATAAAAATTAATTTGAGATGGATTAAAGACTTAAATATTAGACCTAAACCCATAAAAACCCTAGAAGAAAACCTAGGCAATAACATTCAGGACATAGGCATGGGCAAGGACTTCATGACTAAAACACCAAAAGCAATGGCAACAAAAGCCAAAATAGACCAATGGGATCTAGTTAAACTAAAAAGTTTCTGCACAGCAAAAGAAACTACCATCAGAGTAAACAGGCAACCTACAGAATGGGAGAAAATTTTTACAATCTACCCATCTGACAAAGGGCTGATATCCAGAATCTACAAAGAACTTATACAAATTTACAAGAAAAAATCAAACCACCCCATCAAAAAGTGGGCAAAGGATATGAACGGACACTTCTCAAAAGAAGACATTTATGCAGCCAACAAACACATGATAAAATGCTCATCATCACTGGTCATCAGAGAAATGCAAATCAAAACCACAGTGAGATACCATCTCACACCAGTTAGAATGGCCATCATTAAAAAGTCAGGAAACAACAGATGCTGGAGAGGATGTGGAGAAATGGGATTGCTTTTACACTGTTGGTGGGACTGTAAGCTAGTTCAACCATTGTGGAAGACAGTGTGGTGATTCCTCAAGGATCTAGAACTAGAAATACTATTTGACCCAGCCATCCCATTACTGGGCATATACTCAAAGGACTATAAATCATGCTGCTATAAAGACACATGTACACGTATGTTTATTGCAGCACTATTCACAATAGCAAAGACTTGGAACCAACCCAAATGTCCATCAATGATAGACTGGATTAAGAAAATGTGGCACATATACACCATGGAATACTATGCAGCCATATAAAAGGATGAGTTAATGTCCTTTGTAGGGACATGGATGAGACTGGAAACCATCATTCTGAGCAAACTATTGCAAAGACAGAAAACCAAACACCGAATGTTCTCACTCATAGGTGGGAATTGAACAGTGAGAACACTTGGACACAGGGTGGGGATCATCACACACCGGGGCCTGTCGTGGGGTGGGGAGAGGGGGTGGGATAGCATTAGGAGATATACCTAATGTAAATGACAAGTTAATGGGTGCAGCACACCAACATGACACATGTGTACATATGTAACAGACCTGCACATTGCGCCCATGTACCATAGAACTTAAAGTATAATAATAATTTTTTTAAAAAATCAGAAAGGATTTAGGGCATGGGTGAAAGAGATTAAACCAAAATTTACTCTTTGACTCTTCCTGGGGCCCTATTACACACCCTTGATTGTGTGCCATGGAATATTTGAATTGCATTTCTCTTTCCTCCTCTGAACATGTAACATTCATTAGCGGCACCTAAAGTAGCAGAGAATTCAACCTGACACTTGAAATCCAAACAAAATCCCCATACTTAAACCAAGAAGCTGCTCTGAGAAATGTCCTATGAACGATTGTTGCGGATGACACTACAGCAAGTCACTTGCTTAATGTACAGTCATGATAAAATCTTGGGATGATTGGTTTTAAAAAAAATAAATAAATAAAAAGCCTTACCGACATAGTGAAACCCCGTCTGTACTAAAAATACAAAAATTAGCCGGCTGTGGTGGCGCATGCCTGTAGTCCCAGCTACTCAGGAGACTGAGGCAGCAGAATCTCTTGAACCTGGGAGGTAAAGGTTGCAGTGAGCCAAGATCATGCCACTGCACTCCAGCCTGGGCAACAGAGTGAGAATTTGTCTCAAAAAAAAAAAAAAAAAAAAAAAGTTGGCGGGGGAACAAAAGAAAGGAAAATGCACATGGAAGAGGCTCAAGCAGGCATCTCGGAGGTCAAGTGTTCCATTTGACCTTGAGCCCAGGATTTTATAAGCTGGTCCACTTCCAGCATCTTGCGCCCCTTTCCCTTGGTTCTTCCCTTAGGGTGAGCCACTCACATGCATGGTTTCCTGTTTGCATTTGGGAGGTGAGCATGCTCAGTGTGTTCACTGGAGTTGTATGCATGCTTACCTGAGGCTTTCTTCCCTTTTCCAGTGGAATGCCCCGGGAAGGTCATGCTCTCCCGTTTTGCCTCTTAATGAGCACGCTCAAGCCCACTCGCCCAGTTCCTGAGATCTTATTGGAAGTTACCGAGTACCAATTTCAGGTGTTTTTATCTATGGGGAAACCGCCTTTCCCTGGCACCGGCTGCCACCAACTATCATTTTAGAGAGGCAAGTGTGACAACTGCTGGACCATCACCTGATGGTCGCCTGACATTCCTGGTGGGTGGGGGGGAGCCCTCTCCTGCCCTACTCATGCCTAACTAGCTACCTACTGTAATAGTATAAGCAACTCCTCTTTGTACCTTACACTCCTGAGCAAGCAGAAGAGGAAAGGTAGTATATAGATCTCATTCCTAGATGGAGAAACTAAGGCATCAACACGTGAGGCGATTTACCATTGACATGATTATTAGCCAGCAATATCAGGAATAGAATTCAGCCCAACATTTGAAAGAAGGTTATAAAAACAATTTCTCTTTCTTCCACCAATAGCTATTTCCCCTTGAGGCCAGTCACCTTTGTATGTTTTCCTTTTGGACCCCATAATAATAAGGACCTACTTCACCAATGCAGTTTAGTATGTGTCTCATCTCCACGGGGCACTCCTCCGTGGGCATTTTGGTCTCAAAGTGAGTTCTTGGCCATCCCCAACAGGAGATGGATGCTCAGGGGAGCTCAGCGGGATGCCATCAAATCCTTGTCTGATCAATTTCCATTGTTCTGATTTTACCCACCTCAACAGCCTTCACATCCTGAGCAGGCTGGCAGCTTTGTGAAGTGGCAGTATCATGGCCAGTGAGGTTTATCCAAGGCATGATTATTGCTAACTGAGCAGGCCTGCTTCTTAAGTCCCTCAGTAGTCAGAAAATCCACTGGTCATACAAATGTGAGTCTTCTGTTTCCTTAATAATTTCTCAAATGAATAAGTAAGTTGGTGTTCAGCCTTTTACTATCAGTTCTTTGAGCTTATTTAATATAAGCCTGCCTCTAAGGGACAGGGGCAAAATTAAATTTCCAAGCTTGTGGGCTGAGCTGGGCCTGGCAAAGTTGCCAAGGGATGACGGGCCACCATGTGAGGCCTCTGGGGAAACATCACGCAATCTCTCCTCTCTGGTGACAATGGACAGCTGCCAAAGGGCAGTTTAAATTTTTTCAGATACCTATGTTCCCTATTTATACTTACATGCTTTCTCTTTCACAGTGCAAATTTCCAAAAGGCAGCAATTATCCCTGATGGATCTTGTAAATCTCACACAATGCTGAGTGCAAAATGTGGGCTTAAATTCTAACGAATGGGCAATTGGTTTTCACTAGAGACCACATTTTGTCTTTCTAGCTGTACTGGCCCAAGAAATAAAATGTTCACATGGCCTCATAAATACAAATAACCTCAAACAGCTGCAGTAATTTGTGTATCAGTATGGAGCTGAGGTCCACAAATCCCACCAGCATTTATAGAGTAGTTTTGGTGCGCACAGATGACAGTTGGGCTCTTTGAAATGGCATAAAATAGAAAAGGGGTAGAGATGAGATATTGATGAGCTACTCTTGGGAGTTGACCTCATAAGGCAGCACTCACTGCCCAATTCTGCAGAATTCAGACAGAAGTATCTGTACAGTCAAGTGTAATACCTAAAGAAAGGCCCATGGCTTATTTATTTTTTTTTTTCCTCTCTTAGTTTGGGAAACTCCAACTATGTGTGTACTTATTTTATTTTATTTTATTTTTTAAACAGCCTTTGCAAAATATGTGTGTATTTTTAAGGAGTTAAACAACATACGATTATTGTGAATACATTAAATAATAGGGAATCTTTCAAATATGGTTGCTGCTCTCAACAGTCTCTTAGGAATAGCCTTCCTTGTCAGGACACAGACTTATTTATTCTTTTTCTCAGCTGCAGGGTATCTCATGGGAGTGAGGGGGTCCTTGGTTACAATACATAGGGTAATCTCCTGTCCAAAAGTCTGGTCCCCCTGTGTTGTATGACAGAATTAGATACCCTGATAGTTCTGCATGGCTTTGGCTGGAGGTTATAAGTTTAATGTGGCCCTGGTCAGTAGCAGTTCTGCCTGCTCAGGAGCCTGGCTGCTGTGTCCCTGATACAAGAGTGGGGCAGGGAAGTGATGGGTAGAGAAAGGCGGGTCCCTGGCTAGGTCTCCACCCCCACGGACCTAGGTGAGGACAGGCACTCCTGCTTTCGCGCCCAAATGTTGCATTTTCCAAGACCACCCTTGCCTACCACACCCCCATCCTGGGACTATAAAAACCCAAGTCCCAGCGGGCAGACACGCAGGCTTCCAAATGTTGAAAGGAGCACCAGGGCAGAAGAAGACACAAGCGGCTGGATGGTGAGAGTAGGTTTAGGGAGCACGCCAGTGGAAGAGCACACTGACAGACACCGGCATGCTAAGGCCATCCGTCAATGGGACGAGGTGGAGCTTGGCTGGGGCAGCTGGAGGACAGCCAGGGCCGCTGAGCGGCCCAGCTCCAGGGGAAACCATCTCCCTTCTGGCTCCCCTGTTGGTGGAGAGCTGCTTCCACTCAATAAAACTTTTCACTCATTCTCCAAGCCTTTGATCTGATTCTTCTGGTAAAACAAGGCAAGAACCCAGGATACGGAAGGTCCTCTGTCCTTGCAACAAGGTAGAGCGTCGAATTGAGCTGATTAACACAAGCTCCCTATAGACAGCAAACTAAAAAAGCACCCCGCAACACTCACCCACGGGGCCCTCAGGCTCAGGAGCTGTAAACATTCACCTCTAGACACAGCGGTGGGGTTGGAGCCCCACAGCCTGCCCATCTGTATGCCCCCCTAGAGGTTTGAGCAGTGGGACACTGAAGAACTAAGCCACTCCCCCATCACAGGCCCTGTGAGGGGGACAGTGGAATCTTTCCTGTTTCATTACCATCATCTGTCCCTTTCTACAGTGGTGACTTCATGTGGCAGAATGATAAAGATGAGGGACTCACACATAAAACAGACCCTCTGGCTGAAGCAGGAAATCTCCTGCCCCCAGTGACTGCTGACTTTGAGGTTTGGAGCTCTTATTTTTCCTTTCAGTCTCTCATTTTTCTATACTTTCTGTACTTTCATGACCAGTAGCAAATCCATGTGAGTCTGCAGCACACTTGATCATTGCTTCCTCAGAGGAGAGAATTCGGCTAAGGGGCAGAAGTAGGTTCAAGGCAGAGGGAGACACTAAGGCAAATTTGGAAGCAGGAGTGAGAGTTTATTAAAACGTTTTAGAGCAAAAGGAAGTAAATACATTTGGAAGAGGGCCAAGCAGGCGACTTGAGATCCAAGCACCCTATTCAACCCTTGGCTCATGGTTTGGTACATTGGCATGGTTGCATGGTTTTCTTTTTTCCTCCTGTCATTCTTCCCTTCAGGTGGGCTGTCACTTAACTGCCACATGCACAGTGTCAGTCAGCACTCGGGATGGTGACTGAACGCATACTGCATTTACTGAGGTTGTATGTATGCTTTCTAGGGGTGATTTTCCTTTAAGGGTGGAACGCCCCCAGAGGAAGGTCATACATCCACCATTTTGCCTCTTAGTGTGCATGGACGGGCCTGCTCACCCAACTCTTGAGATATTATCAAGAAGCTGTTGATCACCATCTTGAGGTGTTTGCTGTCTATTGGGAGACCATCTTCCCCTGGAGCTGGCTGTGACCGATTATCATTTCAGACGGACAGTTTAACAACCAGCTGACCATCTCTTGATGGTTGCCTGACATTCCTTGGGCGGGGTGGGGGGCTCTCCTGTCTTGCAAATGTCTGCCTAACTACCTAGTCTAACACTTTCATTTATAAACTAACCCTTTGTTATAATTTTCTACCAAGTTCAATAGTAGTAGCTGAAACCTTCTTAGAATTAAATTCTTTTCCATTTCCACCTGTTTTTGTTTTTGATTTGATTTTGGCCCCTGCTTCCTGCAGACTCTGTATTCGAACTCTCCCTGAGGCCAAAGGACTGATGGCAGAGGGTTCTGCTCTTGCCTCTGTTGCCCTAGAGGGAGGGAAATGGGTGGTCCAGCTCCTGTCTAAAACTAATTTTGAAATCTTCCAACAGTTGGGAATATAATCAATCAAAACACAATGGGAAACAAAAGCTTTTATCCTCATCCATTTTCAGCAAATGCATTATTTAAAAAACATTCGGTTTCCAGAGCTTCAGACAGAAATCCGTGTAGTTTGGGCAAGCACAATGATAAGCGATTTTCAGATGTTAATTGTAATTATGTTTCCTTTTCACCCAAACCTTCACAAGCAAATTCTGTGAGATCAGATGAAATTTTCAGTAGACTTTTCCAGACTTTTTTTTTCCATGTTGAAAGATGTAATATTTTTCAGCTGTGTTACAGCTCCAGTGAAATAATTACCTCCAACTGACAAGGTTAATGGAGAACTCAGAATCTGTGTATTTAATTCTAAGAAAATTTCAGCTGCTAATCCTGAGCTCCATAGGAAATTATAACAAAGACATATCATTTCTAAGTAAAAGTATAGAATCTTTTCTTCTTCTACTTATAATTTAGGTTCCAGGGGTACATGTGCAGATGTGTTACATGGGCAAATTGTGTGTCACTGAGGCTTAGTGTATGAATGATTCCATCCCCCAGGTAGTGGGCATAGTACCCAACAGTTTTTCAGTGCTTACAGGCCTCCCACCCTCTTCTCTCAAGCAGTCCCCAGTGATATTTTTGCCATCTTTATTTCCATGTCTATTCAATGTTTATCTTCCAGTTATAAGTGAGAACATGCAGTACATTTGGTTTTGTGTTCCTGCGTTAATTTGCTTAGGATAATGGCCTCCAGTTGGATCCATGTTACTACAGAGGACATGATTTTATTCCTTTTTATGGCTGCATAGTATTCCATGGTGTATATGCACCACGTTTTCTTTATCCAGTCTTTATCCAGCACTGATGGGCTTCTGGTTAACTCCATGTCTTTGCTATTGTAAATAGTGCTGCAATAAACAAATGAGTGCTTGTGTCTTTTTGGCAGAACAATTTATTTTCCTTTGAATATATATCCAGTAATGGCATTACCAGGTTGAATTGTAGTTCTGAATTATTTGAGAAATCTCCACACTGCTTTCCACAGTGGCTGAGCTAATGTATATTCCCACCATCAGTGTATAAGTCTTCCCTTTTCTCTGCCACCTCACCAGCATCTGTTGTTGTTTGACTTTTTAATAGTACCCACAGAACTTTTCGAAAGTGTGATTAAGGCCAGATGCAGTGGCTCATGCCTGTAATCCCAGTATTCTGGAAGGCCGAGGCTGGCAGATTGCTTGAGTCCAAGAGTCCAAGACTAACCTGGGTAACATAGCAAAACCCTGTCTCTACTACAAATACAAAAAATGAGCCAGGCATGGTGGCACGTGACTGTAGTCCCAGCTACTCAGGAGGCTGAGATGGGAGAATCACCTGAGCCCAGGGCGTTGAGGCTGCACTGAGCCAAGACAGTGCCACTGTACTCCAGCCCGGATGACAGAGTGAGACCTCATCTCAAAAAAAGTGTGATTAAGTCTCCGCTGCTCCTAGTCTCATCTCCAAATCCTTAAACTCATCTTGTATACTAAAGACAAGTGACAATTGGGAGTAGCTGTTTGTCACATTTTGTTATCCTTGTCGTTGGAAGAAAAGGAAGGCTGTACAGACAGAGCTGCTGTGGACTTGGTCTTAGCTAGTGCAGGTGCTCTGGCCTATCCCGGGAGAGCTGCTGAGGCTCCAGAGAAGCAGGTGCGTGTTAAGGCTCACCAGACCCATGGTAGTGACATTTATCAGCCCCTGCCCTTGCAGCCTGGAGGAGCTAGTTTCTCTCAATCCACCCTGGCTGACTAGGGAAGAAAGGACAGGTTGAGGTCATGTGTCATGAGCATGGCATTTGCTCCTCATTGGCTCCCAGAGGCTTTCTGGAGGCTGCCTCTCATGGCCTTTCACTAGGCCAAAGGCATGGGAGGAAGACAACAGAACCAGAGTCAGCATGTGTGCCATTAAGACCTGACTGGCCACTTACTATCTGTGAGATTTGGGGTTAAATACCTGAAATCTCTGAGTCTCAAATTCTTCATTCTTAAAATGATGAAAATGTATGCTGTTTTGAAAGATCAGGTGAAGTAATACCAATGCAACTACTTTACACATTTTTGAATTCCCTTGTAAATGTCAGATTTGTATAATTGTTGCTAATGAAAGTCTCCTCTGGCAATAGTTCAAAGGCTGCCAACAACTGAGTAATGTTTTTGAGTTTAATCCAGGATCCTCCTGGCTGGAAGGCTGATTCTGAAGGAAAGCGAGTTTCCTCTGAGGAACTTGGAATAAAAAAATAAATTTATTGAATCAGTCATGTAATGCAGAGTGTACCAACACCCAGGAAGCACTTAACATGCTAGAGGAACCATCTCAAGTTTTCTTCTGATTATTTTAGCCTTAAAATGCTTAGTAGTGAATCAGGGTTGGGGATAGGGAGAGTTAATATTAAAACAATTTTTGTGACTGCACCTGTAGTATTTATCTAAAGCATTCTTGCACATGTACATGCACACACACACAGTACTGGGATGAATACACACAGCATGGAGGAAGAAATGAACACATAGATTTGTGTGAAGAGGCAGAGGTTGAGGGATGTGATGAATCAGGACCTCTTTATAGCCATGGATGTTTTTCTCTTGGGGAGTTTTCATGTTCTTTCACCCGTTTGGTTTTGGTGGTGAGATACTGCTTTGACGGAATGAGTAGTGAGTGTGTTACCATTCTGAAACTTGGGGCTCGGGGTGACCTACTGTCTTAGAGAAGGGGGGCTTATCAAGGGAGAGCAAGGGAAGCAAAACATGGGAAAGCAAACACACTTTTGAAATGACTGCTTCTGGCAAGTCCCTGATACATCCCCCAAAACTCCAGACTTTTTTTTAAGGAAATCCAGGCTTTAGTAAGAAACCAGGAATGTTCTGGAAGCATTAAGGGAGGATAAAACCTCTGCTCGCACTTAACCTCCTTTCACAGCCCTGAGGGAAGAATTGGCTGAGCTAGGCAGAGAGATGGGAGAAAGCCAAGAACTCAGATAAGCCAGCCAGCTTCCTGGGTACCACATTCAACCATATTTACAACTTAAAATAGTGGTAATAAGTAGGTGTCTCCTTTTCAAGCGAACGTGATTTAACCTTCCAGCTTCTGTACGGTACTTGTGGAAAGGGTTATTATTTTAAAGAACTACCTCTATTCTATCTCAGAAACCTGAGTCCAGCTTTAACACATTAGGAAGACAGACAGTGCAATATTCAAAACTGCATAAAACATGAAAAATTCTGACCCTATACTAAATAAATTACCTGAATTTAAAATATTGAAAATGTATTCATCCACCCATTCAGCAGGTAATTGACCCATGATGCAAAGATGCTTATAAACTCCTTGGGGAAAACAGATAGTTACCAACACTGCGTGCCAGGTGTTTTGAGGAGGGTGCAAACACAGTCAGGGTGGAAGGGTCGAGGGAGGACTGGGTGAGGTCTCCCAGAGGAGAGTGTCTCAGCCCTTTACCAAGGCAGACTCACTGAAAGCGCCAGGCTGTGACAAGAGCTGGTGTCAAAACGTGAATCAGTACACTGCTTCCTTCGTCAAGAGAGTCTCACTAAAAAAGGGAATGAACTGAAATCAATGGTCTGCTTAGACATTTAGTTCACTTAGGATCTGACCCGAGCTCATCTTGTCATAAACCAGTAACAAAGGATCCTGGCCAGCAGCTGGTGTGTGCACCATACTTTAAGCACTTGCGCTAAAAGACAATCAAGAGTCATCCAGGGGAAAGGAAGGAGGGGTGCCCCACAGAGAGAACAGCAGGGGTGAAGGCCTAGGGGCAAGAGACGGTCTTCCATATTAGGAGAACTGCACAGTAATTCCTCTAGCCCCAGAGGGTGAGAGGCTAGAAAGTTCAGCAGAGGCCAAGCTTATTTTAAATTAAGGAAGCATGGACTGAAAGAAATGTAATTCTTGCCTTCATCACAAGCTCACGCCATCCTCCCGAGAAAAGTCTTTCCGAAGCAAGCATTCAGCAGAGCCCTTAGCCTTGAGGCCAAAGGCGCCATTCCTTCTAAAACTCTGTTTCAAAGCAGCACAGGAAACCTTGCCTTTAAACAGAGAAACCAGCGAAGATGCATCCAACAGCGACATCTATAGACCACATCTAAGAGTCTTGGTTTCGGAAAAACTCTCTGTTGAGTTATCAGAGCAGTGAGAGAAAAACTCTCTGTTGAGTTATCAGAGCAGTGAGAAAGGTTTAGCTGCCTTACAAAAAAAGAAGGAGAGAGAAGAGTTAGAGGGTTAGAGTTGCCTTTGTCCACAGTCTTTATCTCTGAGATCAGACATCCAGTAACCTGTGTGCATATGGAAAAGGATGTAGGGGTTACTGTTAGGACCACTACCTTTTTTTTTTTTTTTTTTTTTTTTTTGAGACAGGGTCTCACTCTGTCACGCTGACTGAAGTGCGGTGGCGCAATCTCGGCTCACTGCAACCTCCGCCTCCCAGGCTCAAGCAATTCTCCTGCCTCAGCCTCCCTAGTAGCTGGGATTACAGGCACATGCCACTACCGCACGGCTAATTTTTGTATTTTTAGTAGAGAGGATGTTTCACCATCCTGGCCAGGCTGGTCTTGAACTTCCGATCTCAATTGATCCACCTGCCTCAGCCTCCCAAATTACGCCAGCTGGGATTACAGGCGTGAGCCACTGTGCCTGGCAAGACCACGACCATTTAAAGCTTGACTTAGCTTCAAATCCCTAAACAACCGAGACTCATTTATTAGCTTTTTTCTTGTGAGAACAAAGATATTAAGCCAATGTTGGTTTTCAGGTTCTCTGAGACAAAAGTGGAAAGTCAGGAAGTAAAAACATACATAAAACAGGCCAGGTATGGTGGCTCACTCCTGTAATCCCAGTGCTTTGGAGGCTGAGGCAGGAGGATCGCTTGAGGCCAGGAGTTGGAGATCAGCCTGGGCAACATAGTGTGACCCTACCTCTATAAAAAATTTAAAAAAAAACTTGTCAGGTGTGGTGGCACATGCCTGTAGTCCTAGTTACTCAGGAGGCTGAGGCTGGAGAATCACTTAAGCCCAGGAATTTAAGTTTACAATGAGCTATGATTGCACCACTGCACTCCAGCATGGGCAACAGAGCAAGATTCTGTCCCAAGAAACAAAAAAAAAGCACACACAAAAATAAAACAAACCACATATGGCCCACTGTGCCCAGGTCCGATCCCAAGAATTTCCCCTGGGAACACATCCCTATGAAGCATCTATGAAAATTAGATGCTTATTTTCTTTTGCCTTCTGAACAACTTGTACATTCTTTGGATTCACGGAACAGTTTTTCTTCAGATGTTGTGAATATGACTCATGGATGCCCTTTCCAAGAATATTCAGCATTTAGTGGGTTTCCCAGGAATTTTTCTTCAGAATTCCAAAAAATAGGACATCAAGTTTCTTCTCTTTTCCCTCCCCTTTCTGGCAGCTGTGCTCAGAAGGCAAGGACAGGGCTCCGCGATGTTCACAGGCCTGTGAGCTGCCTCCTGAGATGTGTAGCTTCTACTTAGGCATGGCAGGTAACAGATAGAATATACATATTTTTTTAAAAAAAGTTAACTGTAGTAAAATGGGACTGTGCTTAACATACATCCCTGGCCAGGCATGGTGGCTCAAGCCTGTAATCCTAACACTTTGGGAGGCTGAGGTGGGAGGATCACTTGAGCTTAGGAGTTTGAGACCAGCCTGGGCAATATAGTGAGATCCCATCTCTACAAAAAAAAAAAATTAATTAGCCAGGTGTGGTGGCACACGCCTGTAGAACCAGCTACTCGAGAGCTGAGGTGAGAAGATCACTTGAGCTCAGGATGTTAAGGCTACAGTGAGCCATGATTGTACCACTGCACTCCAGCCTGGGCAAGAGAGTGAGACCTTGTCTCAAAAAAAAAAAAAAAAAAATACGGCCATGCTTCCCACCCATGAGGGTAAAGACCACCCCTCATATTATCTTATGCCCAATTTCTGCCTGCAAAGAAAGAAGTAGTAAAAACTAAAAGGCAGAAATGAAATCCACAGGCAGACAGCCCAGCGCCGCGCCCTGGGCCTGGTAGTTAAAGATCGACCCCTGACCTAATTGGTTCTGTTATCTGTAGATCACAGACATTGTATAGAAATGCACTGTGAAAATCCCCATCTTGTTTTGTTCCGATCTAATTACCGGGTGCATGCAGCCCCCAGTCACGTACCCCCTGCTTGCTCAATCGATCACGACCCTCTCACATGCACCCCCTTAGAGTTGTGAGCCCTTAAAAGGGACAGGAATTGCTCACTTGGGGAGCTCGGCTCTTGAGACAGAAGTCTTGCTGATGCCCCCGGCCGAATAAACCCCTTCCTTCTGTAACTCGGTGTCTGAGGAGTTTTGTCTGCCGCTGGTCCTGCTACAAGGGCACTGGAGAACGTGCAGATCCAGAGGTGCTGAGATTCTGAGAGGAAATGATACCTTCTCATCCCTTGTCTGGTAAAGAAGGACTCCTGGAAGATGAGGCTTTTACACATGACACTCTCCAAGGACATTAAAGAGGCAAAGGTAAGGTCAGTAGAGGTCAGTCTAGAAGGTCAAATTAAGGAATTTGAGGTTCATTCTGCTTGTGATAGAGACTAGAGTTTTGTGAAGGAAAAGATAAGAGGAATGCATGACATCGGTAATTGTCCTTAAATCACCTGCTGTGTGTTCAGTGCCAGGTTGAGCCATCTACACACAGAAAGTCAGTTTCCAGGGCTCCTTACCTCCCAGGGGATCATGTATAATTTAGTTCCTGCTGAGTGGAACTTGGCTTGACTGAATAGGTCTTTTTCTAGAAATTTCTATGCATATGGAATATTTTGCAACTAAAATCTTCAATAATTTATCCTCACTAAATGCCCAGCACTGAAGTGAATACTTCATACAAATTTTTGTTATTATGATATGCACTTAAACATTTTGGAAATTTAAGCTTTGAAAATTTTAAATATTGCCCAAGGTAAAGCAGTAAGTGACACAGAGCTGGAATTCAGACTCCAGTCTTTCCTACTCCAAAAACCTCACTGCAATTAGGACTCTTCTCTGCCTCCAATAAGCATAATTTCAGAAATGCATTATCAGTTTTTGGGGCTAACCCTCCCCTGGCAGTGGCTTACAATCCTTTAAAGATCATTTCCCTACCTACTCCTAAATGAGGTTCTCTGTTCTGAAACAATTCTTATACCTCAGGCTCCCTTGTGGATGTTTGATATGGTTTGACTCTGTCCCCACCCCAATCTCATCTTGAATTGTACCTCCCATAATTCCTACGTGTTATGGGAGGGACCCAGTGGGAGATAATTGAATCGTAGCGGCGGTTTCCCCCATACTGTTCTCATGGTAGTGAAGTCTCACAAGATTTGATGGTTTTATGTGGAGAAACCCTTTCACCTTGCTCTCATTCTCTCTCTTGCCTGCGCCATATGATAAATGATTTTCACCTTCTGCCATGATTGCGAGGCCTCCCCAGCCACATGAAACCGTGACTCCATTAAACCTCTTTTTCTTTATAAATTACCAGTCTTAGGTATGTCTTTATCAACAGAGTGAAAATGGACTGATACAATATTTAAAGAAAAGTACAAATTTTAGTCTCATCAGATAACTAGCACCTCATATGCTGGAGGGAGAGCTTCAAGACCTCTAATTATTAAATGCTTCACTTTTAAGATCATGTTAAAATCTGTAATCATGTGAGATATAAGTTGATCACACAGCTATCTTCCTCTCTCAAATTCCAAAAACAACTCACATTAAAAAAACATTTAGAATAATGTCCTTTTCTCTTGCTTTTAGGGGAAAATATATCTAGATAGGAATCATCTATGTAGGTGATAAGTAGAAGGCCTTTTTCTTTCTACTTGATGTAAGTTAGTATTAGAACAATTTGGTATCATGGGAAGAGCTCCAGATTAGAGGACAGCAGGCCTGCATTTTGTCCCCTGCTCAGCCATCAACGTGAACTTGTGGCTAGTTGCTTCACTCCCAAGGGCCTTCATTTTCTCATGGATTACGTGAGGAGGGATGGATTACATCATCTCCTAGGGTGTTTTCAGCTCTCCCATTCTATCATTGTAAACATCAAATATCAATAAAAATTTTAAGGGTCTTATAAACACAGATCTTTCTCTTAGGTGATAAATGTTCTATTTGTTTGATGGAAGCCATTTCCCTCCAGGAGTCTGCCATATGCTAATAAGAAAGAGTTTTATTTATTTGTTTTTTCCTACCTGGCCACCTTCATTTGCTTTTCAAAGCTGGCAAGAAGAAGAAACACACATGGCGCGTAGCTCTTATGTACCAGGCACTGTGTTAGGCACGTGCATTATGTCTTCGTTTCAAAGATGAGGGGTGGAGAAGTCCATGTCTAATACAGGTACTCACTCATCTGTGAAATGTTTCTTGAAAACTTCAGCTGGGCACGGTGGCTTATGCCTGTAATCCCAGCACTTTGAGAGGCCAAGGCAGGCAAATCACCTGAGGTCGGGAGTTCGAGACCAGCCTGACTGACATGGAGAAACCCCATCTCTACTAAAAATACAAAAAATTAGCCGGGCGTGGTGGCACACGCCTGTAATCCCAGCTACTCAGGAGACGGAGGCAGGAGAATTGCTTGAACCCAGGAGGCAGAGGTTGCAGTGAGGTGATATCTTACCATTGCACTTCAGCCTGGGCAACAAGAGTGAAACGCTGTCTCAAAAAAAAAACAAAGAAAGAAATATTTCTTGAGAACTTCAAACCTGCTGATGATGTTTTGGGTGCTAGAGATACAGTAGCAAGTGAGAGAGACAAAACTATAACATGACATCATATAAACACCAATTAATCCCACTGATATTTACTGAATGCCTACCATATACCAAATACTGTGCTAGTTGCTGGAGGTACCAGAGTGAACAAATTCCAGATCTCATTGTTTTACAGCTCAGCCAACTGAAACAATGGATAATACTTATAGCATAGAGTAATCTGGAAATACCAAAGAGATATGTAATAGAAGGAAACATACCTTTACCTTCACCAAGTCAAATGGTGAGTTAATCAAGCTGCTTGTGATGCTACAAATCTAAAGTGATCTCTTTGCTTAGTTATTCAAGTACAGGACTGCTGCCATTGACCTGGTTGCTTTTAGAATAGAAATTTAGGGGCCGGACGCAGTGGCTTATGGCTTTAATCCCAGCACTTTGGGAGGCCGAGGAGGGTGGATTATGAGGTCAGGAGATCAAGACCATCCTGGCTAACACAGTGAAACCCCGTCTCTACTAAAAATACAAAACTCAGGTGCGTGTGGTGGCAGGCGCCTGTAGTCCCACCCACTCGGGAGGCTGAGGCAGGAGAATCGCTTGAACCTGGGAGGCAAAGGTTGCAGTGAGCTGAGATAGTGCCACTGCACTCCAGCCTGACTACAGAGCAAGACTCCATCTCAAAATAAAATAAAATGAAATAAATATAAATTTAGGCAGGCAATAAGATCTACAGTATCTCCACCTGCGTGTCTTCATTTCTCTTCCTCTTCTCTTACAAACGATTTTTTTAATCACTACTCATCTCTCTTTGTGAGAGAAGCACCGATATACTTATTGTTCAAGCCCCATTCCTTGAAATATTGGATTCCAAATAGTCTCAGGTCATCACCAGCACAGCATATTGTGAATTACCCACAGGGAGCAAGGTCAAGAAGGCAGCATTATCCTCCTTGATTCAGCTCAACCTGAAACTACTGGAAAGTGACCCTATTTTACATTCGCTTCAATCTTCCCAAGATTCTGGAACTGTACATAGTAAAGCCAGATGGTTGATATGCCTGGAAACTTTCCAAGCTCACTCAGGTCTAGATTTATGTAATTAATGGTATTTTTAAAAAGAAAAAAAGAAGAGTGTCTTATCAGTATTGAGAAAGCCATAAAATTGGAGCATTTCAGTAAATCATAGTGGGCTTGGTAGCCTGACTTCCCCAATTAACAAAATAAGACATTTTAAGAGGTTTGCTGTGGAAAATTCAAATAGTCTCTGAAAACAGTATTAAATTACATTTATTTCATTTTTTTTATTGAAGACTCTAAATTAGACTTCATATTTAAATACCTAGTTATGAGAATTTTAAATTCAGGACTATGAGAGTTTATACAATTGGGGTTGATTCACTTGTGTGCCTTTTTATGTTAATCTAGCAAACATGTATTGGGTGCTTACAAAAGACAGAACAACTGGCTACAATGTGTAGGAGTTTACCAGGAGAACAAGATGTACTTTAGCAGTAGAGGAGGGAAGAGACAGAGGCAGGAGACAGAGGAAAGTTAGGACAGGTGGCTCAGGCAGATGTGAGAGTCTGTGCAATGGTCAGAGGTACGAAATCACATTGCAACTTGAGGGAGCCAAAAGTTGGAACCGTGGGGGAATAAGAAAGCAGTGGAAGGCATGGCTCAAAACCCTAGCCACCAGTAATGAAGGAGCTCCACACCAAGCGAATGGAACTACTGCCAAATTCTGTAACTGATAGAAGCCACTAATATGTTTTAAATCAAAGGGATACAGAATCAGACTGTGTTTTAGGAAGGTTCACTGTTACCGTTATTATTATGAATTTATCATCATATACCTAAGAGTTGATTTTGGGTCTGCTCTATCTTTGAAACAGCCTTTGCAAAAATTGTAACAGGCTGGGTGCAGTGGCTCATGCCTGTAATCCTAAAACTTTGGGAGGCCGAGGCAGAATAATTGCTTGAGTATAGGAGTTCAAGACCAGCCTGGGCAATATAGTGAGACCCCACCACTACAAAATATTTTTTTAAATTAGCTGGACATGGTGGCTCATGCCTATAGTCCCAGCTGGGTGTGGTGGCACATGCCTGTAGTCCCAGCTACTCAAGAGGCCGAGGTGGGAGTATTGATTGAGCCCAGGAGGTCAAGGCTGCAGTGAACCATGATTGTGCCACTGCACTCCAGCCTGGGTGAAACAGTGAGACTCTGTCTCAAAAAATAAAAATAAAAAAATTGTAACAGTGAGAAAATTATGGCAGTGAAAGAGGTCTGATCTAACCAATCACCATTATGCCTTTAGCTTTCAAATTGCCCTTAATTATTCCTGGGCTTGGGCCAAGCTAACTTTGGAGACATTTAGTTCATAGTTTAAATGATAATAGCCCTTCCCCCAAATTCAACCACCTTTGTAATGAGAGACAACCAGACTAGGAGGATGACAGGAGCCTGAATTCTGCTAAGGTGTAGACATAAACAATGACCTGTCATTATTCCAGAGGTCACGGATATGCAACTTCCTCAATTACTACTGTAAATGACATTACTATTGTAGAACCTAGGATCGGGCTTTTGAGATGTCTTTCTGGGTTTTGCATTTCTGATGGCCAATGGCTCCACCTGGACCTATAACCCCCACCAACCACACCCCCATCCCCTCTACTCCTGTGTGCATGACTCCCTGGCCTGCCAAACTATCCTTGAAAAACCCTAAGCTCTGAAATTTCAGAGAGACTGAGTAATAATAGAATTCCGGTCTCCCTTTCAGCTGGCTCTGCATGAACGAAACTCTTTCTCTATTGCAATTCCCCTGTCATGATAAATCAGCTCTATCTGGGCAGTTACATCATCATGTTGATTAACTTTCCCTCAGCAGTAACTTCTCTGACTCTCCACCCCCTGGAAGCTGCAGGGGCCTTGTGCCTTCCTATCAGTGGTTAACATCTTTAAGGCAATCCAGAACCAAAAAGCAAATATATATATTTAAAAAAACTCAAAAGCTTAATGTTTTGTAAGGCAAAGGATTATCTACTTGATTTTTATCTATTTTATGAATTTTGAGTGTTTTGAATATGAATTAAAAACTACTAAGCAGACTTTACTGCATCATGGGCTTTTAGCTGATAGAGTTGACTCTTTATTTTAAGTGGCATAACCTAAGCTTGAAGGAATTCATTTGGATAAGGATATTAGAGCAGATTGATAAGTGAAATTCTTTAGTGCTGTCTCGTCTGGAGGGTTTAATTTCTAAGACATTGGAACATAGATTGAGTCATGGCAATTTGCTACATTTTTTCTCTTTTTCAAAAGCCCAGTGATTCCCAAAGAAGAAGATCTTGGCAGCTAATCAATGCCTCACCTATTTGAGATAGCAGACTTCAGGCAATTTTAAACTCTCTAATAAAAGGCTTTGCAGATGATCTGGAGAAATTGTGCTTGGCATTGACAAACAAGTGCTATTATCATTCCATAAGGAGCCAGCACAGACCTGGCTGACAACTGATGTTCACTGACTGAATGAGCACAGATTTCCAGGAATTAGAGACTAGTGATATTTGGACTCTGACAGTCTTTTACTTACGGTGAAAAGAAAAAGCATACAAGAATTAGATAATTAAAGAAAGGAAAAACTGGGAACAGGGACAAGGAAATACCATAGTACCTTGATTCTCAGCCAAAATGTGGGCTTTCATATGCAGAAGAATGAAACTGGACCCATATTTCTCATCATGTACAAAAATTAATTCAAGATGGATTAAAGACTTAAATGTGTGTTCTAAAACCATAAAAATTCTAAAAGACAACCTAGGGAAAACTCTTGGCCTAGAGTTTGGCCTAGGCAAAGAATTTATGACTAAGACCTCAAAAGTACATGCAACAACACAACAAAAAATAAGGCAATGGAAGTTAATTAAACTAAAGAGCTTCTGTACATCAAAAGAAACCATCAACAGAGTAAACAGACACCATACAGAATCAAAAGGATCTGAAGATACTTCTCAAAGAAGACATACAACCGGCCAACAAAGATATGAAAAAATGCTCAACATCACTAATCACCAGAGAAATACAAGTACAAAAAAGCACCATCTCATATCAGTTAGATTGGCTATTATTAGAAGGTCAAAAAATAAATACGTCAGTGAGGATACAGAGAAAAGGAAATACTTAACGCTGTTGGTGGGAATATAAATTAGCTCAACCCTTATGGAAAATAGTATGAAGATTTCTCAAAGAACTGAAAATAGAGCTATCATTTGGCCCAGCAATCCCACTACTGGGTATCTACCCAAGGAAAATAAATTGTTTTATCAAAAGATACCTGCAATCATAAGCTGATTGCAGCATTATTCACAATAACAAAGTCATGGAATCAACCTAAGTGTTCATCAATGGTTGATCAGATAATGAAAATATATACACCAAGGAATACTATGCAGCCATTAAAAAGAATGAAATCATGTCCTTTGAAGCAATGGATGAGGCTGGAGGCTATTATCCTAAGTGAAATAACTCAGAAACAGAAAATCAAATACTCTGTGTTCTCACTTATAAATGGGAGCAAACAATGAACACGCAGATGGAGATAATAGATACTGGGGACTTCAGAAGTGGGAAAGTGGGAGGGGGCAGAGGGTTTAAAAATGACCCATTGGGTACAATGTTCACTATTTGGGAGATGGTTCACCAAAAACCCAAAACTCACCATTATGCAATATATCCGCATAAGAATCCTGCACACATGTACCTCATGAATCTAAAATTATATTTTTTTCCAGGCATGGTGACTCATGTCCATAATCCAGCACTTCAGGAGGCTGAGGTGGGCAGATCACTTCAGACTAGGAGTTTGATACTACCAATCTGGACAACATGGCAAAAACCCATCTCTACAAAAATTAGCCAGGCATGGTGGTGTGCACCTGTAGTCCCAGTTACTCAGGAGGCAGGGGTGGGGGAATCAATTCAGCCCAGGGTGGTTGAGACTGCAGGGAGCCATGATCATGCTACTGCACTCCAGCCTGGATGACAGACTGAGACCTTGCCTCAAAAAAAAAAAAAAAAAAAAAAAAAAAAAAATTAATAAAGATTATAAAACTGTCAAAAATAAATAAATGAAATTTGGGCTTCGATATATTATCAAACATAAGAGAATTCCTTCTCTAAAATGTAAAATAAAATTGTGTAGCTAGCCCTGATATTCACAGCACGTTGTCAATACTTGGAACATTTATCAGCTGGTGAACAGCAGCACCGACTTTCCCTTTGTCTTTTCCTTCCTCCATGACTTGCTGGTCAGTAACATTCTTCTTTCAAGTTCTTCATAGACATTTTCTTTGGCAAGAGTGTTCCTCAGTTGGCTTTCTTCTACTTCACCTTTCTTTTTTGTCTTCTGTTAGAGTGGCACCATTTTATGATAGCAACAGTGTGGTTGTGATAGAATTCTGTTTGTGTTTTTGTTTTTGAGGCAGAGTCTCACTCTGTTGCTCAGGCTCGAGTGCAGTGACACGATCTCGGCTCACTGCAATCTCAGCCTCCTAGGTTTAAGCGATTCTCCTGTCTCAGTCTCCCGAGTAGCTGGGATTACAGGCGTACACCACCACGTCCGGCTAATGTTTGTAATTTTTAAAAAGATGGGGTTTCACCATGTTGGCCAGGGTTGTCTCGAACTCCTCAGGTGATCCACCTGCCTCAGCCTCCCAAAAGGTTGGGATTATAGGCATGAGCCACTGCATCCAGCCAGGTGTGATGGAATTCTAATCTCTCATTAAATAGCTCTTTTGGGGTTAAAAAAAAAAAAAAAAAAAAAAAAAAAAAAAGTCATCATTAAGACAAAGACAGGCTTTCTGGTTTCTCATTTTGATACTTTTATAAATATTCTCTACTAAAGCAGGCAATTAATAGACAACACCCTGCCAACGTTTGTCTTCAACTCCTAGTTCCTTTAATATCAGTGATGAGTAAAATTAAAATAAAATTGTTAGAATAAAAATGTCACCTCAATAATTGAGTATAGAAGAGGAAAATTATGCCACAAAATCCATTTCTGTATGTTAATGATTTGAAAGATAAAAAGTAACTTACCTGTGGATAAGTGGACATGTTAATTTCTTCAAGTAATGGAGCCATGCTTTAGCTATTGGGAGATGGAAGATACCAGAGCTATTTGTTTTCTGCTTATGACAATGCTGGGTTAACCTGTTTGAAATTAACAGTCTTGCTAAGAAAACAATACAAACTGGAATTTTAAAAACCTAACAAGGGTTTGAAAATAAAATTATATACCAATCACCCTTACTTACATTGTTGCAAAAATCTTAAATAAATTATCAGCTAGTCAAGCCCAGTGCTATATAAAAAGAAAAATACATCATGACCAAATTAGTTTATTCTGAAATTACAAACATGGTACAATATTCAAAAAAAAAATCTATCAATGTGACTTTCACATTAACAGAAAAAAAAGAGGGAAAATGGTGCATTTATCTTAAATAAAGAAAATATCTTTTGATAAACTACAACACCTGTTTTGGAATCAAACTAGGAAAAGAAGGGAAATTCCTTAATCTGATCAAAGATATCAACAAAAACTTACAACGAATATCATTTGTAATAATGAGGGGTTTTTTTTGGGGGGGGGTTATTTGTTTGTTTGTTTTTGAAACAGCATCTTGCTCTGTCGCCCAGACTGCAGTACAGTGGTATGATCTCGACTCATTGCAACCTCTGCCTCCCAGGTTCAAGCGATTCTCCTGCCTCAGCCTCCTGACTAGCTGGGATTACAGGCGCCTGCCACCACCCTTGGCTAATTTTTGTATTTTTAGTAGAGACGGGGTTTCACCATGTTGGCCAGGCTGGTCTCAAACTCCTGACCTCAAGTGATGATCTGCCCACCTCAGCCTCCCAAAGTGCTGGCATTACAGGCATGAGCCACCGTGCCCTGCTATAAAGATGAGTTTTTAAAAGCTTTTCACCTTTCCACCTTTTGCACCTTGATCGGGAACAAGACAAGGTTACATATCTGTGCCACTTCTATTCAACATTGTCCTGGAGTCTTAATGACTTTAACAAGTCAACAAAAATATATAACAGAATAAATACTGGAAATGAAAAATATTATCATGATCATTTTAATAGCATATCCAAAAAATTCTACAGATAATTATAGTTTACAAATGAATTTAATAAATCATTGCATTCTTATTCAATATAGAAAGCAATTCTATTTCTGCATACCAATAACAAAAGTAAGAAAAAAATTTAAATACCACTTACAATAGTATAAAATATTATCAAATGCCTAAGAATATATAGACATAATCTCAACACTGAAAACTGCAAAACATTATTGATAGAAATTAAAGAAAACTTAAATAAATATAAGTACTTATTATGTTTGTAGATCAGAAGACTCAATGTTGTAAAGACGTCAACTATTCACAAATTGATGTAAATCCAATGCAATCCCAACTTTAAAAGATCCTATAACATGTGTGTGTGTGCATGTGTGTGTGTGTCTCAAAACTGGGAAGCTGATTCTAATATTTACGTGGAAATATAAAGAGCAGAGAATAATAAAAAAGGAAAAAACCTAAGTTATAATTCCTATAATACAAGATATTAAAACTTATTTAAAACTACAGTAATTAACAATCTGGCACTAGTGAAAGAATAAACAAATAGAGCAAACTAGACTTCAGACACATATCTACATGTATACGGACTTTTGGTTTAAGATTTGATTTGCAGCATGTGACATTTACAGTTTTGCTCTAATGCTGTGCTTACTCTTCCACCCTCCATCATAATATAGTTAGATGAGATCCAGGCCATTTGGACATCCTGCAGAACGTCACATTGTTGTTGTACATTGTGGACATTGTGTTGACTCAGTCAGATAAGCCCCAAGGTAGCTGGAATGCTGGAAGCCTTAAGAAACACGCACCTGAATTGGGATAGACCTGCTTCTGAGCTCATGCAAGTGGTTGTTGGCGGGACTCCGTTCCTTTAGGATTGTTGGTCTACGGGGCCTCAACTTCTCACTGGCTGTTGATCTGAGGCCATCCTCAGTTCTGTGTCTTGTGGTCCTGTTCACGGAGCAGCTCACAATAGAGTAGCTGGCTTCCATCAGCAAGGGCAAGGCAAGAAAGAGTAAGCAAAAGGGGACATGGTCTTTTGTAGCCCAATCTAAGCAGTAACATTCAATGACTTTTGCCCTTCATTATTAGAGCAGTCACTAGGTCAGTCACTAAGACCAGCCCACATTCAAGGGTAGGGAATTGCATAAGGATACAAATACTCCAAGGGGAGAGTTGTTGGATTCATTTCAAAAGCTGCCTGCCACAAACTCTGAATTGCCAATGTAGAAATGTTAAATGGGAAAAATTGACTTTGGCTCCTGTAGCCTTAACTCTTGGTTTAATCCCCTGCTGCAACTAAAATATGATTTTTAAGATTTACCATAGAGGAAATGAGGAGAAAAGGCTTATTCAAGTTTATCTTATCTAACATAAGAGGCACATGACTTAAGCTCACATTCTTGCTGCTATCTCAACATGCCAGCTCTTACTTCCCATGAAGAAGAAGGAAAGAGGGAAGACCTTCTTACCTACTGACAGAAGTTAAAACTAAGCTGAGGTTTCCATGGAGTAGATGTACTTTTACCTCTTCCTCCTACTAGATACACTAACCACTCCCTGCCCCCCGCCACCCCGAGAGTTATATATAAAACAAATATCAGAAGACTCTAAACAATGACAAAAAGGAGGCAGTCTGTCCAGGGACCTTAAGATCCAAAGAATCACATGATTACATGACGGTGAGTTCCCTGGGGTTGTTTGTTTCATCTTCTGTTTTTGTTTTGTTTTGTTTTGTTTTTGCTTTGTATATTCCAGACCTACAGACGAAGAAGCCAGCAACCTGGAATTGTCATCAAATACTGACACAAAAGTTCCTACAAAAGCCTAGAAAAAGGGGAGTCTAGCAAACAAGAAAACTTTTACACAACTACCATTCTACTTCAACAAATATCTCAGGTAAAACTGTACCTCCACTCACATCCCTACCAGCAAAGGCCAAGTAGGGAGTTCAGACTTTTACCCTTGCCCAGTTATAAAGAGGGTCCTCAACTCCCCCACTGACATAGTATCAGAGAAGGCTTATTAGGGAGCGACAGCTTTTATCTCCACAAGGTGGTAATGAAGTTGCCTTCAACTGTCAGTGGAGACCATGTCGGAAGCCTGGTCTTCCATTTACCCCCACCCAACAGTAATGTGATGTCCCTCTCCTTCCTGCTGGGCTGGGATTAGGGGAGGCCTAGTGAAGAGTCAGGGCTTTTAACTGTCAAAGGAGGCTAAGTAGGGAACACGGACTTCTACTCCCACCTGGCAATAACAAGGTCGTGACCCACTTTCCCTGTCAGCGCAGTGTCAGAAGAAACCAGCTAAAACAGAAGATATAAATAAGATCTAGAATCTTATAACATAATAATCAAAATGTTTAATTATCAATAAAAATATCACTCATTCTACCAAGAACCAGGAAGGTCTGAAATTGAATGAAAAAAAGGTAATCAATAGATACCAAAAACAAGATGGCAGGTATGTTAGAATTATCTGATAAATATATTACGTAGCAGATTCTACAAAATTAACAAATCTGATAAATTATCTAACAAAGCAGCCATCATAAAATGCTTCCATAAATAATTACAAATATGTTTGGAAGAAACAAAGAACAGAACCTCAGCAAAGAAATAGAAAGATATAGAGAAAAATCAAATGAGAATTTTAGAACTGAAAAATGCAATGATCAAAATTAGACACTCTTTAGCAGCATACAGACATAAAAAATTAAAAACTTATGGATAGAATCAGCCAGGAGCGGTGGCTCACGCCTGTAATCCCAGCATTTTGGGAGGCCAAGGCGGGTGGATCACCTGAGATCTGGAGTTCAAGACCAGCCTGTCCAACATGGAGAAACTCCATCGCTACTAAAAATACAAAATTAGCCTGGTGTGGTGGCACATTCTTGTAATCCCAACTACTCGGGAGGCTGAGGCAGGAGAATTGCTTGAAACCGGGAGGCGGAGGTTGCTGTGAGCCGAGATCATGCCATTGCACTGGGCAACAAGAGTGAAACTCCCCTCTCATAAAAAAAAAAAAAAAAACAGCCTCACGGATAGGATTGAGAGGTGACAATGTGCTAGCAGCCCCCACTCTCAGCGCCTCCTCGGCCTCTGCGTCCACTCTGGCCCTGCTTGAGGAGCCCTTCAGCCTGCCACTGCACCATGGGAGCCCCTCTCTGGGCTGGCCAAGGCTGGAGCCGCCTCCCTCTGCTTGCCGGGAGGTGTGGAGGGAGAGGCACGGGCGGGAACCAGGGCTGTATGGGCGATCGCGGGTCAGTGCGGGTCAGGCGTGAGCTGAGGCTCAGCAGGCAGCACAGGGAGTGGCCCACTGGGCCACTGGCCCAGGGCAGTGAGGGGCTTAGCACCCAGGCCAGTAGCCGTGGAGGTTGCCTGGGGTCCCCCAGCAGTGCCGGCAGCCTGGGCTGCTCTCAAATTCTTAGCTGCCTTCCCGCCGGGCAGGGCTCAGGACCTGCAGCCTGCCATGTTTGAGGTCCCCAGCTGCGGTGGCCTCTGGCGCAGCCCCAGCCTCCCCTAGGGACGCCGCCCCCTGCTCCATGGCGCCAGGCCCCATCAACAACCCAAGGGCTGAGGAGTGCAGGCACCGCTGGGGACTGGCCGGCCGCTCCACCTGCAGCCCCTGTGCAGGATCCACTAGGTGAAGCCAGCTGGGCTCCTGAGCCCGATGAGGACTTGGAGAACTTTTATAACTAGCCAGAGTATCCTATGTGCACCAATCAGCACTCTGTATCTAGCTAATCTGGTGGGGACTTGGAGAATTTTTATGTCTAGCTAGAGGATCGTAAATACACCAATCAGCTCTCTGTGTCTAGCTCAAGGTTTGTAAATACACCAATCAGTACTCTGTGTCTAGCTCAAGGTTTGTAAATACACCAATTGGTACTCTGTATCTAGCTAACTCTGTGTCTAGCTAACTTAGTGGGGGCTTCCAGAACTTTTCTGTCTAACACTCTGTGTCTAGCTCAAGGATTGTGAAGGCACCAATCAGTACTCTGTCAAAACGGATCAATCAGCTCTCTGTAAAATGGACCAATCAGCAGGATGTGGGTGGGGTCAGCTAAGGGAATAAAAACAGGCTGCCCAAGCCAGCCAGCAGTAACCCACTAGGTGTCTTTCCACACTGTGGAAGCTTTGTTATTTTGCTCTTTGAAATAAATCTTGCTGCTGCTCACTTTTTGGGTCCATGCTGCCTTTATGAGCTGTAACACTCACCACAAAAGTCTGCAGCTTCACTCCTGACAGCGAGACCATGAACCCACCAGCAGGAAGAAGCTCCAGACACATCTGAACGTCTGAAGGAAAAAACTCTGGACACACCATCTTTAAGAAATGTGACACTCACCTCGAGGGCCCGTGGCTTCATTCTTGAAGTCAGTGAGACCAAGAACCCACCAATTCTGGAGACAGGATCAATAGCAGAATGGAGGGGACAGAAGAAGGAATCAGTGAATGGGAAGATAATCAACAGAAATTCCCCAATCTGAAATACAGAGAGAAAATAGACTGGAAACAAAACAAAACATGAAGACCCCCGGTCTAGGTAAGGCTGTAACAAAAGATCTAACATTCATGTCGTTGCCATTTGAGAGAGAAGAAAGAAAGTGAGGCTGAAAAAGTTCTCAAAGAAATAACAGCTGAGAATCTCCCAAATTTTGCAAAAGATATAACCCGGTAGACCCAGAAGCTGAGCAAACACCAACAGGATAAACCCAAAATGCGTCAAGATACCATAATTAAACATCTGAGAACGAAGACAAAGAAAACCTTTAAAGCAATCAGAGAAAACAATGCATTATCTATACGTGAAAACAAGTTGAGTGCTAGCCAATTCCTCATCAAATATACTAGAGATCTGGAGGAAGTGGCACATTTTTTTTTTTGTAAGTGCTGGCAGAAAAGAACTGCCATCTCAGAATCTTATATCCAGTGAAAATAATGTTCAGTAATGACAGAAAAATCAAGACATTCTCAAATGAAAGCAAACATAATTCGTTGTTGACTGATCTACTCTAAAAGAATGACTAAAGAAAATAATGTAAACACAAAGAAAATAATAAAAGAAGGAACGGAGGAGCCTATCAAGCCAGAATACTTTTAGACAAGAATCACTCTATTTCAGCTAAACACCACAGAAAAACCTGCAGCTCTACATCAGGACAGCCAGCAGGAAGAAAGAATATGGTAAGCAAAAATATAGGTAAATATGATACATATTCGTTCTTCCCTCTAGTTAGCTGAATTATGTTTGATGTTGTAAGGAAAAAAATGGTACTATCTGATGAGTTCTAAATGAATATAGAGGAAATATTTAAAACAATTATAAACAGAGAAAAGTAAAGATATATAAAGTATGGAAAGGTCTCTATACTTTACTCAAACTGGTAAAATGACTACACGAGTACACTATGAGAAATTATACAATGTAATACCTGGAGCAAACACTAAATAAGTTCTGTAAAAGGATACCCTCAAAACCACCACAGATAATTAAAAAGCAAATTATTTAAAATATTCAAATAACATATAAGAAAGCAGGAAAAAGAAAACTAGAGAAATGAAAAATAGCAGAAAGATGATTATTAGTTTTAAAAAACAGAAAATAAGTTGACAAGGATATGGAGAATTGTGCATTGCTGATGTGAATGTATGTAGGAAAGTACAGTTGCTATGGCAAATGGTTTGGTAGTTTCTACAAAAAATCAAACATGGAATTACCGTATGACCCAGCAATTCAATTTCTGAGTATATTCGAAATAATTGAAAGCAGGGACTAGAATAGATATTTGTATATGCATGTTTATAGCAGCAGTACTCATAATAGCCAAGAGAGGGAAGCAACCCCTGTCCATTCACACATAGAAAGATAAACAAAATGTTATATACACATACAGTGAAATTCAACCTTAGAAAAAGAAAGAAAATGCGGACACATGCTACAACATGGATGAATCCTGATGATGTTATGCTAAGTGAAATAAGTCAGTCACAAAAGGGCAACCACTGTATGATTCCAATTACTTGAGATATCTAGAGTATCAAATTCATAGAAACCAAAAGTAAAATGGGGATTGCCAGAGGCTGAGGGGTTCAGGAATGGGGGTTGATCTTTGATGGGTATAGCGTTTCAGTTGGGGAAGATAAAACATTTCTTGAGCTGGATGGTGGTAGCAGTTACACAAAAGTGTGAATGTACTTAATACTGTAGAACTGTACACTTAAAAATAATAAAGTTTATGTTATATAAATTTACCTACACAAAAAAGTAAAAACAGAAAATAAAAAATAACATGGCAAACTTTAGTCCTGACATACCGGTAATTACTTTAAATGTAAATAGTCAAGTATATCATTAGAAGACATATTAGTAATGTGGATGAGAAAACATGATTCAAATACGTACTATCTGCAAGAAACTCACCTTGACTGTAAAGATATAGGTAGGTTGAAAGTTAAAAACTGGAAAAAAGTATATTATGCAAACAATAATTGAAAGAAAGTAGGAATGGCTATACTAATCAGATTAAGTTGACTTGAGAGCAAAAAAATTTACCAGAGGCAGAGACAGACATTACATAATGATAAAGGGATCAATGCACCAACTGGACATAACAATCTTAAGTGTGTATATACCAAACAATGGAACTGCAAAATATGTGAGGCAAAACTGATAGAAATGAAAGGAGAAAAAGACAATCTGTAAGTATAGATGGGGACTTCAATGTCCCTCCCTCCATGATTGATTTAAAAACAACAGACTGGATGCGGTGGCTCACACCTGTAATCCCAGCATGTTGGGAGGCCAAGGCAGGCAGATCACAAGGTTAGGAGATCGAGACCATCCTGGCTAACATGGTGAAACACCATCTCTACTAAAAATACAAAAAATTAGCCGGGCGTGGTGGCAGGTGCCTGTAGTCCTAGCTACTTGCGAGGCTGAGGCAGGAGAATGGCGTGAACCCGGGAGGCGATGCTTGCAGTGAACCAAGATTGCGCCACTGCACTCCAGCCTGGGCGACCGAGCGAGATTCCATCTCAAAAAAAAAAAAAAAAAAAGGCAACAGAAAATCAGCAACAATATAGAAAAATTCAACAAAATCATCAATAAATTATACTTGACAGTTACAGAACATTCCAACCCTAAACAACAGAATATGCATTATTTTCAATTGCCCATGAAACATAACTGATATATATCATATCTTGAGCCATAAAAAAAACCTCAAAAATTGTAAAAGAATTACAATAATTTTAAAAAGTTATCTGATCACAATGGAATCAAATGAGAAACCTATTATTTTACTGTTAATAAATACATCAACTGATTTATTAATCTATTGATATATTGTTAGTTTAGTTTGGGTGTTTGACTCCTTCAAACCTCATGTTAACATTTGATTGCTAATGTTAGAAGTGGGACCTAGTGGGAGATGTTAGGGTCATGGGGGTGGATCTCCTACAAATGGCTTGGTGCCTTTCTTGCACCAGTGAGTGAATTCTCACTCTATTAGTTCCCAAGAGATCTGTTTTTTTTTGTTGTTGTTGTTTGTTTTTGTTTTTGTCTGTTTGTGTTATTAACAGCTCTCTCTTGCTTCCTCTCTTGCCATGTAACCTGTGCACACACACTGGCTCCTCTTCATCTTCTGTTACAATGAAAGCAGCCTGACACTCTCACCACAGGCCAAGCAGCCTGCAGAACAGTGAGCACCATACTTCTTGTATATCCTACAGAACTGTGAGCCAAATAAACTTCTTTTCTTTATAAATTACCTAGTCTCAGGTACTTCTTCATAGCAATACAAATGAACTAAGACAATTGTTGTAAAAAAAAAAGATTACAAATTCCAAACACTTGGAAACTAAACAAATATTTTTATATAATAAATGATTCATAGAAGAAATTTCAAGAGAAATTAAAAATACATTGAACTGAATGAAAATGAAACTCCAATTTTGTAGGACACAGCTCAAGTGGTGCTGAGAAAGAGAGTCACAGCACTAAAATACATATATTCAGAAACAGGAAAAGTCT
The DNA here is from genome assembly GCF_024542745.1 of Macaca thibetana thibetana. Lineage (NCBI taxonomy): Eukaryota > Metazoa > Chordata > Mammalia > Primates > Cercopithecidae > Macaca > Macaca thibetana. Next base: position 204,900,812 of record NC_065578.1, on the reverse strand, counting down.
CAAAGCAATCATTTAAATCCTACCTGAAGAATCTACAAAATAGGAGCAAAATAAAAATCTAGCAGAAGAAAAGAAATAATAAAGATAAAAGCAGAAATCAATGCAATTAAAAACAGAGAAGCCGGGAGAAAAACAAAGAACAAAGAGCTAATTCTTTAAAAAGATAGATAAAATTGACAAACCCCTACCAAGACTGAGAAAGAGAGATTGAGAGAGAGGAAGAGAGGGAGGGGATGCAAATTACCAAAATCAAGAGTAAAACAAGGGATATAACTACAGGTCCTGAAGCATGGAAATGATAAAAGAGGAATGCTGCAAAAAATTCTACAGACATAAATTTTGTAACTTAGATAAAATTGACGAATCTCTAAACATGTACACACAACTTATTCAGGTTGCTAAATGTGAAACCAATAATTTGAACAATGCCATAATTACTAAGGAAATTAATAATTGTAAACTCCTACAAAGGAAATCTTCAAGGAAGATAGGTTCTGTAGAGAATTCTATCAAATATTTAAATAATTAATACTAATTCTACACAATCTCTTTCACAAAATAGAAAAGGAGGGACATCTTCCCAATCCATCTTAAGAAACTAATTTTATCCTGACACCAAAACCAGACAAAGATAGTGCAACAAAAGAAAACTATGGACTAATATTCCTTGTGGTTATAGACACTAAATACTATCATATTGAATTCAGCAATATAGAAATAAAGTGGAGCTGTCTCAACCTGATAAAGAATATACACATAAACCCTAAAATAATACCATACTTAATGGTGAAAGACTGAATGCTTTCCTCCAAAGGTAGGAACAAAGCAAGGATGTCTGCTCCTACCCTCCTTATTTCAATATAGTGCTGGAAGTCCTGGCCAGTGCAATACAGCAAGAAAAAAATAAATAAATAAAAGGCATACAAAGAGGCAAAGATGAAAAACTAAAATAAAAGATGAAAACTATCCCTATTTGCAAATGATTTAATTATTCGTATAGAAAAGCTCAAGAAATGTACAAAATCCTTCCAGATCTAATATGTGAATTCAGCAAAATCACACAATTACAATATAAACATTCAAAATCAATTGTATTTCCACATAGTAGGAACAAACAAAGGGACGCCAAAATTATAAATACAAAAAAATGTGTAATTGCTCAGAAAAATGAAATACTTTGATGTAAATCTAGCGAAATATGTACAGGACTTGTATGTTGAAAACTATGACATGCTGATGGAAGAAATCAAAGAAGAACTAAATAAATGGAGAGACTTGGATTTTCATGGATTGAAAGACTCAACATCTTTACTGATATCTGTTCTCCCCAAATTGTTATACATGTTTAATTAAATTTTTATCAAAACTCAATAAGATTTTTTGTAGATAGAGACAAGATTATTCCAAAATTTACATGAAAAGCAAAAGGATTTGAATAGTAAAACAATTTTGAAAAATAATAACATTGGAGGAATCAGTCTACCCAATTTCAAGATTTATTATGTATCTGCAGTAATTAAGACTGTATGATATTAGAGGAGGATCGACACATAAATGAATGGAACAGAATAGAGAATTAAGAAACAGACCAGTACAAATATTCCCAAATGAATTTTTGCCAAAGGCACAAAGGGCAAGTGCACATTCACAGTCAAAAAAAAAAAAAAAAAAACCCTGATCAAAGTCTCATAGCTAATAAAAAAGTAACCGAAAATTGATCATAGACTTAAAAGTCAAATGTAAAACTATAAAACTTAAAAGGAAAAAAATGAGAAAGTATTCTGGCTCTAGAGCTAAGCCAAAGTTCTTAGGCTGAACACTAAAAGCATGATTCATAAAAAGAAAAATTGATGAATTGGACTTCATCAAAATTTAAAACTTTTGCTTTGTGTAAAGCCTTGAGAAGAGGATTAAAATACAAGCTACAGACTGGCAAAGATATTTTCAATCCATATATATAACGAAAGACTAGTATCTTTACTTTGTAAAGAACCCTCCTAACTTAATGGTAAAATAAATAAATAAACAAACAATCCAATTAGAAAATAGACAAAGACATGAAGAGATGTTTCACTGAAGGAGACATACAGATGACAAATAAATCCATGAAAAGATGATCAACACCATTAGCCAGTAGGGATATGCAATTGAAGCCACAATGAGATATCACTGCACACCTATTAGAATGTCTAAAATTGAAAAAAAAGAATAGTGACAACACCAAATGTTGGTGAGAACGAGAAGAAACTGATCACTAACACCTTTCTGATAAGAATATACAATGGTACAGCCACTGTGGAAAACAACCCGGCAGTGTTTAAAAGCACTAAATATGCAGCTATCATATGACTCAGCCATTACACTCCTGGATATTTACCCCCCAAAATTAAAACATGTGTTCATGTAAAAACCTAAACACAGTTGCATATAGCGGTTTTATTAATAATAGTCAAAACCCGGAGGCTGGGCACAGTGGCTCACGCCTGTAATCCCAACACTTTGGGAGGCCGAGGGAGGCAGATCATCTGAAATCAGGAGTTTGAGACCAGCCTGGCCAACAAGGTAAATCCCCATCTCTACTAAAAGTACAAAAATTAGCTGGGTATGGTGGCGGGTGCCTGTAATCCCAGCTACTCAGGAGGCTGAGGCAGGAGAATCGCTTGAACCCGGGAGGTGGAGGTTGCAGTGAGCCGAGATCACACCACTGCACTCCAGCCTGGGTGACAGAGCAAGACCCTGCCTCAAAAAAAAAAAAAAAAAAAAAAAAAAAAAAATTTGGAGACCATCTGGATTTCCTTCAATTGGTGAATGTTTAAACAAACTGTGATATCACCATATTATGGAATACTACTCAGAAAAGGAAAGGAATCAAGTCCTGATACACACAAACCACTGAAATATGCTGAGTGTAAACAAAGTTAATCCTAAAAGGCAGCATCATGTTGTATGATTCCACTTGTATTACATTTTTAAAATGAAAAAACTGTACAAATGGAAAATAGATAATTGGTTGCCAGGGGTAAGGATTGGGGGAAGAGGAGATGCAGACAGCAGCAAGTGTGTTTATAAAAGAACAATATTAGAAATCCTTGTAGTGATGGAAATGCTATTTCTTGAATGGGTCAGTGTCAGTATCCTGCTTGTTATATTATACTGTAGTTTTGCAATATGTTATTACTAAAGGAAAATGGAATATATCCTTACAATGAAGGATTATCAGGTCCAGAATGTCAGTAGTGCCAAGGCTGAAAAACCATGGTTTAAAGAATGCCTTTCTGTAATCTCATGCTTACTGATTCTAAGCTTGGACCTTTCCACTGACCCTTACTGTAGTAACCCAAACTACTCATTTCCTTCTTGTTTTATATCTGATAAAGTTCACCACTTTGGCTCCTCTAATTCCCAGAAAGTTCTGCTGCTTATCAGTTTGTCCTTTCCTCTTGTGAAAACCCAGTTTCCACCAGGGATGTCATGGCCCATCACTACGTGTTTCTTTGAAACATGATAATTAGATATGGGCAGCTGCCAGGAGAGTTCATGCAGATGAGACGAGTCAGAAGAAGAACTTATTTATTTCTGTGCACAAGGTCACAAAATTTCAGGATTGGAAGGAATCTTAGAGAATGTCTCAACACACATGCTCACATTAGATTCTAGAAAATGGAAACCCAGAGAGGCAAATTAACTCCTTCAGAGCTATTTCTTTTTTCTTTTTTTTTTTTTTTTTTTTTTTTTTTTTTTTTGAGATAGAGTCTCACTCTGTCCCCCAGGCTGGAGTGCAGTGGCATGATCTTGGCTCACTGCAAGCTTCGCCTCCCAGGTTCACACCATTCTCCTGCCTCAGCCTCCCGAGTAGCTGGGACTACAGGCGCCTGCCACCACGCCCAGCTAATTTTTTTGTATTTTTAGTAGAGACGGGGTTTCACCATGTTAACCAGTATGGTCTCGATCTCCTGACCTTGTGATCCGCCCACCTCGGCCTCCCAAAGTGCTGGGATTACAGGCGTGAGCCACCGCGCCCGGCCAGAGCTATCTATTTCTATGCTAAAATTCTATCTAATAGCATTCACAGGACTTGTCAAAGCTCCCACCTTATTCCAGGATAGAATGTTCCTGAATAGAAGACTAAACCAAAGATAGAAAAAGGTATTTTTCCCAATGCCAAGCCCACTCTTCTGGTCATTTAACCCCCAATACATCTTAACTCTGCATTGATTTGGCTTTGAGAAGTATGTTTTTCATACTCTTTGGGCTAGACACGCCTCAGGACAGAATGATAGAGAAGTCCAGGGGCCTAAAATGTCCAATTCAGACCTTGCCAGCTCTTCTCCCAAGAGAATCTGTAAGAAACCTAGGATTAAACTCTGAATTTTTTTATCTTGTCCAAATTCCTATATAAGGGGTCTGGGGAGTCATGTCCTACAAATCACAAATTCTCATCAGATGGGTTTTATTTAACCCTATATATCATGACTTACTTTCCAACTTGACTCTGGCATAATATTATGAGACAAGGAAGAAAATACAAATATTTTACCCCCAAAACATGTTTATTTGCCATATTTTGAAATGGTCCTGCAAAGTTGCTCATTGTGGGGGAAAATTTACATCTGTAAAGAATCTCTATTAACGTAGCTAGATCTTTTTCTTTCACACCCTCCCAATCCTGAAGAGATTAATGAAGATCTGAATAGGAAACATTTGTCATCTGTCTCTAATGGCAGCCACTATAAGACTTCAAAAGAACTTCAGTCTCCACAATTTTTATACTAACCTGAACACTCGCCTCTATCAATCCCAAGTCTTTAGACAAACTCAACCAATTGTCAATCAGAAAATGTTTAAATTCACCTATAACCTGGAGCCCCGCCCACCCCACCCCCATCCACCCATCTCCATTTTGAGTTGTCTGGCCTTTGTGGACCAAACCAATGTATTTCTTAAAGGTATTTGATTGATGTCTCATGCCTCCCCCAGGATCTTGCTTCAAGTGCCGGAAGTCTGGCCACTGGGCCAAGGAATGCCCGCAGCCTGGGATTCCTCCTAAGCAGTGTCCCATCTGTGAGGGACCCCACTGGAAATTGGACTGTCCAACTAGGCCCAAGGCTCTGACTGACTCCTTCACAGATCTTCTCCACTTAGCGGCTGAAGACTGACGCTACCCCATTGCCTCGGAAGCCTCCTGGACCATCACGGACGCTTTGGGTAACTCTTACAGTGGAAGGTAAGTCCACCCCCTTCTTAATCAACATGCAGACTACCCACTCCACATTACCTTCTTTTCAACAGCATGTTTCCCTTGCCTCCATAACTGTTGTGGGTATTGACGGCCAGGCTTCTAAACCTCTTAAAACTCCCCAACTCTGGTGCCAACCTGGACAACATTCTTTTATGTACTCCTTTTTAGTTATCCCCACCTGCCCAGCTCCCTTATTAGGTCGAGACATTTTAACTAAATTATCTGCTTCCCTGACTATTCTTGGGCTACAGGCACACCTCATTGCTGCCTTTTACCCCAGTTCAAAGCCTCCTTCACATCCTCCCCTTGTATCTCCCCACCTTAAACCAATAGAGGCGTCTGTTGCCTCTATTCCCTCCTTGGCGACTGATCAGGCACCCCTTACTATTCCATTGAAACCTAATCACCCTTACCCTGCTCAACGCCAATATCCCATCCCACAGCACGCTCTAAAAGGATTAAAGCCTGTTATCACTCACCTGTTACAGCATGGCCTTTTAAAGCCTGTAAACTCTCCTTACAATTCCCCCGTTTTACCTGTCCAAAAACCGGACAAGTCTCACAGGTTAGTTCAGGATCTGCGCCTTATCAACCAAATTGTCTTGTCAATCCACCCTGCGGTGCCAAACCCATGTACTCTCCTATCCTCAATATCTCCCTCCACAACATCTCCACAACCCAGTATTCTGTTCTGGATTTCAAACGTGCTTTCTTTACTATTCCTTTGCACCCTTCACCCCAGCCTCTCTTCACTTTCACTTGGACTGACCCTAACACCCATCAGGTTCAACAAATTACCTGGGCTGTATGGCCACAAGGCTTCGTGGCCCCCATTACTTCAGTGAAGCCCAGATTTCTTCCTCATCTGTTACCTATCTCGGCATAATTCTTCATGAAAACAAGCCTGCTCTCCCTGCTGATCATGTCTGGCTAATCTCCCAAACCTGAACCCCTTCTACAAAACAATTCCTTTCTTTCCTAGGCGTGGTTAGCTACTTCCACCTTTGGATACCTAGTTTTACCATACTGACTAAACCATTATGTAAGCTCACAGCACCAAAACTAACTGACCCCATAGATCCTAAATCCTTTCACCACTCCTCTTTCTGTTCCTTAAAAACAGCCCCCACACTAACTCCCTAACTTCATGCCAACCCTTTCATTACACACAGCCAAAGTGCAGGGCTGTGCAGTTGGGGTTCTTACACAAAAGCCAGGACTGTGCCCTGTAGCCTTTCTGTCCAAACAACTTGACCTTACTGTTTTAGCCTAGCCCTCATGTCTGTGTGTGGTGCCTGCTGCCACCCTAATACTTTTAGAGGCCCTCAAAATCACAAACTATGCTCAACTCACTCTCTACAGTTCTTATAACTTCCAAAATCTATTTTCTTCCTCACACCTGACATATATACTTTCTGCTCCCTGGCTCCTTCAGCTGTACTCACTCTTTTTGGAGTCTCCCACAGTTACCATTGTTCCTGGCCCGGACTTCAATCCGGTCTCCCACATTATTCCAGATACCACAGCTGACCCCTATGACTGTATCTCTCTGATCCACCTGACATTCACTCCATTTCCTCACGTTTCCTTCTTTCCTGTTCCTCACCCTGATCACACTTGGTTTATTGATGGCAGTTCCACCAGGCCTAATCGCCACTCACCAGCAAAGGCAGACTATGCTATAGTATCTTCCACATCTATCATTGAGGCTACTGCTCTGCTCCCCTCCACTACCTCTCAGCAAGCCGAACTCATTGCCTTAACTCAGGCCCTCACTCTTGCAAAGGGACTACACGTCAATATTTATAATGACCCCATATCCTGCACCACCATGCTGTTTTATGGGCTGAAAGGTTTCCTCACTACACAAGGGTCCTCCATAATTAATGTGTCTTTAATAAAAACTCTTCTCAAAGCTGCTTTACTTCCAAAGGAAGCTGGAGTCATTCACTGCAAAGGTCATCAAAAGGCATCAGATCCCGTCGCTCAGGGGCAAGACTTATGCTGATAAGGTAGCTAAAAAAGCAGCTAGTGTTCCAACTTCTATCCCTCTCGGCAGCTTTTCTCCTTCTCATCTGGCCACTCCCACCTACTCCCTCACTGAAACTTCCACCTATCTCTTCCCACACAAGGCAAATGGTTCTTGGACCAAGGAAAATATCTCCTTCCAGTCTCACAGGCCCATTCTATTCTATTCTCTTCATTTCATAACCTCTTCATGTAGGTTACAAGCCGCTAGCCCGCCTCTTAGAACCTCTCATTTCCTTTCCATCATGGAAATCTATCCTCAAGGAAATCACTTCTCAGTGTTCCATCTGCTATTCTACTACTCCTCAGAGAGGGTTCAGGCCCCCTCCCTTCCCTACACACCAAGCTCGGGGATTTGCCCCTGCCCAGGACAGGCAAATTGACTTTACTCACATGCCTCGAGTCAGGAAACTAAAATATTTCTTGGTCTGGGTGGACACTTTCACTGGATGGGTAGAGGCCTTTCCTACAGGGTCTGAGAAGGCCACCATGGTCATTTCTTCCCTTCTGTCAGACATAATTCCTCAGTTTGGCCTTCCCACCTCTATACAGTCTGACAACGGATCGGCCTTTATTAGTCAAATCACCCAAGCAGATTCTCAGGCTCTTGGTATTTAGTGGCTCCTGGTTTTACTGCAAATCACCACCCTTAAGTCTCTCTTGAAGTGGATAGAAGATCTTCAGTGGCAAGGTACCCTCCAATACTTTCGCCCCAATGAAATCGTATTCTTCACTTTTATACTTACTCTTATTCTGGTTCCCGTTCTTATGCCACCCTCTACCTCTCCCCAGCTATCTCCATCACACTATCAATCTCACTCTCTCCTAGCTGTTTATAATCCTTAACAAACAGTTGCTGTTTTGCATTTCTCTTTCCTCCAAAATCTCAGAGGCCTCGACTTACTGCTAAAAGAAGGGGAGATTCTGTATATTTTTCAATGAGGAGTGCTATTTTTACCTAAATCAATCTGGCATGGTATATGACAACATAAAAAAACACAAGGATAGAACCTAAACTTGTGCCAACCAAGCAAGTAATTACACTGAACCCCCTTGGACACGCTGTAATTGGATGTCCTGGGTACTCCCAATTCTTGGTCCTTTAATACCTGTTTTTCTCCTTCTCTTATTTGGACCTTGTGTCTTTCGTTTAGTTTCTCAATTCATATAAAACCACATCCAGGCCATCACCAATAATTATATATGACAAATGCTCCTTCTAACAACCCCACAATATCACACCTCACCCAAAATCTTTCTTCAGTTTAATCTCTCCCACTCTAGGCTCCCATGCTGCCCCAATCCCGCTTGAAGCAGCCCTGAGAAACATCACCCATTATCTCTCCATACCACCCCCAAAACTTTTTGCCACCTCAACACTTCACCACCATTTTGTTTAATTTTCTTATTAATCTAAGAAGACACGAACGTCAGGCCTCTGAGCCCAAGCTAAGCCATCATATCCCCAGTGGCCTGCACATATATATCCAGATGGCCTGAAGCAACTGAAGATCCACCAAAGAAGTGAAATTAGCCTTAACTGATGACATTCCACCATTGTGATTTGTTTCTGCCCCACCCTAACTGATCAATGTACTTTGTAATCTCCCCTACCCTTAAGAAGATTCTTTATGATCTCCCCCATCCTTCCTTCTTTGTAATTCTCCCCACGCTTAAGAATGTACTTTGTGAGATCCACCCCCTGCCCCAAAAATATTGCTCTTAACTCTACTGCCTATCCCAAAACCTATAAGAACTAATGATAATCCCACCACCCTTGCTGACTCCTTTTTCAAACTCAGCCCACCTGCACCCAGGTGAAATAAACAGCCTTGTTGCTCACACAAAGCCTGTTTGGGGGTCTCTTCATATGGACACATGAGACAGTCACCACACCTGGCCTTTTGTAATTTTAAAGGAATATTTTACTAGCAATGTTAACACAAAAGGGGCCAAAAGAATAAGAACTGAAAAGGGAACAAAGGTCTTTGCAATCAAGAGGCCATTGATTTCCTCCTAACTACAATTTCCGTGGAGTGGGGAGAAGCCAGATTTGTAAAGGATCCAAAACCCAGCATTTAGGAAATGCGATTGTGGCCACAGACCACTGACACCTAAGATAGAGAATAAATCAAAAAATGAAGATGATGACAAGAGGTGGCACTGGGGTCCAATAAAATTATAAATTTGTTTCTGGTTTTTTGTTTTGTTTTCTTTTGGTAAGAAGTAACAAGACTCACTCATTTTTCTTTTCTTTATTTTTTTCAATATAGAAAATGACCCTGTATTAGATAAATCAAAAGAGTTTTATTATAAGGGATTAGCTCATGAGATTATGGAATCTAAGTCCCAAGATTTTCAGAGTGAGTTGCAAGCTAGAAACCCAGGGGAGCTGATGACATACTTTCAGTCCATAGGCCTGCAGGCTTGAGACTCAGGCCAAAGTGATGTTTTAGTTTGAGTTTCAAGGGAAGGAATAAAAATAATGCCCCAGCTTGAAGGCCATCATGAAGGAAGAGTTCCCTCTTCTCAGCCTTTTTGTTCTATTCAGATCTCAGTTGGTTGGATTGGGCCCCCGGACCTCCACATCAGAGAGGCAATGTGCTTTACTCATCCAGAAACACCTGCACAGAAACACCCAGGATGATGTCCAGCCCAGTGCCTAGGCACCCCTGGCCCAGTTAAGTTAACATGAAATTAACCATTACAGACTCAATAGATAGAAATACACTGAATAAGGAGAGAAAGATCGGTTCGATGACACAAAGTTTTGGCAAAGAAGGGAAATCACAGAACTGAGCACCAACAGGTTAAGGCAGATTATTAAGACAGGAGCCACTCAGAGATAACTATAGCACAGAGGTGGGAAGCTATGGCACATTCAAGGGAATAAATAACTTTTCATATTTCAAGATAAAAAAGTTAGTATTTTTAGGGATGGAAACCCACTAAATCCAATTCTTCTGAGTGAAAAAGAAATGCGTTTGTTTGAACATTCATTTGGAAAGTGGCTACCAAAATCACAAATCAATTGTTAAATTTCTTAATTTTATTCTGTGTCTGAATACCCTAAAGAGTAAACAAATTATTGGTCTCCTTGGGTCTGTGTCTTATATTGCCATTTTCATTTTAATCAAATTTTATTAAATTATATTAAATGCATTGTATTAGTCAGGGTTCTCTAGAGGGATAGGACTAACCGGATATCTGTATGTGTGAAAGGGAGTTTATTAAGGAGAATTGACTCACACGATCACAAGGTTAAGTCCCACAATAGGCCATTTGCAAGCTGAAGAGCAAAGAAGCCAGTCCGAGTCCCAAATCCTCAGAAGTAGAGAAGCTGAGACTGCAGCCTTCAGTCTGTGGCTGAAGGCCCAAGAACCCCTGGCAAATCACTGGTGTAAATCCAAGAGTCTAAAAGCTAAAGAGTCTGATGTTTGAAGGCAGGAAGCCTCCAGCACGGGAGAAAGATGAATGTCGGAAGACTTAGCCAATCTAGTCCTTCCACGTTCTTCTGCTTGCTTAATTCTAGCTGTGCTGGCAACTGATTACGTGGCACCCACCCAGATTAAGGGCAAGTCTGCCCCTCCCGGTCCACTGACTCATATATTAATGTCCTTTGGCAACAACTTCACAGACACACTCAGGAACAATACTTTGCATCCTTCAATCCAATCAAGTTGACACTCAGTATTAACCATGACATGCATTTAATGATTTATTTAATTAAATATTATTTAAAACTAAAGCCTGAAGTTTCTGTTAAAATTTATCCCTAAAGCAGATCCAGGATTCACAAATCACAACTCCAGTGCCCTGATTATCGCTGCCGCGGAAAAAGTTAATACCAAGGATTGCAAAAGTGTGAATGTTCTTTTTTTATTTTGGTAGAAAGACTTAGAAACATTTTTATACAAGACAGAAAGTTCATAACCAAGACTACTTTAAAGAATCCTATCAAATTATCCACATGGAATATGAGAGAGCACAGCATTGAGATGCTTCTTTCTACTCAATTATTATAAACATGCAATTTCTTTCTGTAAGTAATTGCAAGCCTTCTGCTATAACTTGCAGTGGAGTTCTCCATAGATCATTCATCTTGCTCACAGCTCTCTTCCAATTAAGAAAGAAGCCTATGCTTTATTTCCCTTTTGATTTTTATGTATTTGTCTATTGACTAGGGGTGGATAATAAACACTGTTTTGAGAGGATTAATGAATTCAGAGAGAATATGAAAACCACAGGGGCTGGAACAGGTCTCTCATCTCCATATTGGCATGTTTAGACTCAGCATATAGAGGTTGGGCCCCTGTTTATATACACAATTTTATTTTTTTAAAATGTATTGCAAAGTTCTTGAGCTCATATGAGGTATACTGATTTATTAATGAAGATTTAGAATGATGTTTATTGTTCTATTTGTGAACATGAAGATTCTCTGTAGTGTCTGGCCATCATTTCTTCTGGTACAGGTCTATAGCTATCATTTTATTACTATGTTCTTTGTTGTTAAATGTGTCATTCGTGGCTCATTTTATAGCTCCAATCATCAAGAAAGAAGTAGCAATGCTGTTATTGCTCACAATGCCATGGCTCTTTGGAAGCTGTTGTGTTGAAGCGATATCACCCTTCCTGCTTCTGCAGTTCCCTAATAGCATGTATTTAATGCTGGGTATATCATCATTCCCGACACTGCTCCGCCCACCATGTCACTTATGATTACTGGTGTCAGTAGTTCTCACCAAGGTTGCTGTCATGCTCCATGATAATGACTACTAAATGCAATTCTTACCTGCAGGAAAATCTGAATTAAAATTCTTTTTTTTTTTTTTTGGTCATGTTAAATGTATTGTTTGGAATTTTTTAGCATAGATGTAGAACAATAAAACTTCCAACTGTGTCTTATTTTCAACTCTGTAGGCCATCCAAGCGGGGTGCATTCCTAGGATGTGACTTATTTTAGTGTGGATTAAACCCTGCCTTCTACCCACCAACACCAGCAAGGAAGTATAGAAGACCAGTATCATTTACTCATGGAATGTCCATCTTTCATTTGGAATGCCTTAAGACTTCCGGGAAGAGCATGCTATCACTACATCAATTGGAGGCAAGAGAGGACATCAGTTGGAGGGGACTGTTAGCTTATGGACAATGATGTTGAAAGCCTTGAGAAGGTGCAGAAAATATAGGTAAGGCCATCCCCAGAAAACTGCCTGATATGGTATGGAGTCTGCAGAGGGCAGAAGGGGACTGCCCTGGGTCCCTGCCATGGGGGAGTGGGAGTACAGGGTAAAGGATACCTACCAACACCCCCTCCCCAGTGCCTTGGGGCTATAGATGAGAAGGGCCTGTGGTCAGTTGGAAGTCAACAGATTGGCCCAAACTTGGCTCAATATGCGAAAGTAGGCAGTGGACTGTTGAAATCCAAATCCCTGCACTCCTCACTTCCAGTGTGACTCACCCCAAACCAACTACTGTTCTTACAGTCCAATTTTACACAATCCCACAAAAGAAATACCATGCTGGCCAACAGGAACTATGTGTTTGGGTCAGGAGGGAAAGGAATACAGAGTAGGCACTGAATGCAGCCTTAGGAACTTTCTAGGAAGACACTTTCAGCAACCAGGACCCACACATGACCAAGTCCCGGGCACTGGAGAGGGTATTTCTTCAAGGAAGATACTCCAATGCATTGGGGATGGGTGGTCCTCAGACACAAGACCTGGATAGGAGGCAAGCTTTCCTGGGTCCAAGAGTGGTACTAAGATGTGTGGTCAAATGCAGGGTTTGGAAGCAATTGGAAGGAAACCTGGAGCCCTGATTTTCTAGCCATCTTATAGTCACCAATAAAGAATATTAATTCTTTATTAATATTAAAAACTGTGCATATGTGTGTGTGTGCACTTGTATATACACTAGGGTGAGTGGGGAGGGGAAACAAGAGAAAATACAAATGTATTGATTTGAGTGCATAAGAGTGTATCAAATATTACCATCATTCCAACAAACTTCTATAAAACTAAAGACATCAAAACTTAGCTTCTGGTTTTACCATTCCAAACATCTCCAATAGCTTACACTTATACAATTTTCCAGTGGAAGTTAGAAATAAAAGGTGTTTTCTACCAAACATCCAATGTGCCTTTTAGCCACTCTTTCTGATTTTCAGCTATGCCCGAATCAATAGCTTCACCATTTTGATAAAGTCTGTCTTGGTGCCAATGCAAACTTTGACTAAAAGAGAAGAGAGTCTGTTAATCCTTCTTTCTCTAAAATAATTTTTCATATTGTCATGATCTCCCTCAGTGTCCACAGATTCTATCCTAATTCCCTAGTTAAGATGTTGTGTTATTTTTTCCTTGGGTAGTAAAATTTTAGTCAGCTTCAACAAAGTGTCATCTCATCTGCACCTCCACCACCTCTCTATGATGCTGATTTCCAAACTCATGCTGAACATGAAGATGGTCTCCATGGTGGCAGGCTGGGGTCGATTTCTGAAGCAGCAGGGAGTAGGTTGGTTCACATGACTGGACTCCAGGGTTTTCAATCAGGTAGGAAGGGTGAGATTAAGTTTCAGATGAGAAATAAAACCATTATGGTAGATTCTAAAACTAGAGCTCTGGACCCAGAGAAAAACAACCAAAATAGAAACCAAGCAGAAGTAAATATAAAAGCTGACAACAGGCACATTCTTGGAAACTATGAGAAAATGCTAGCAGAAAACTGGCATATATTTGTTTTTACTTTTTTCTCCTATAATCAGCACAAGTAGATTTTCCTACCAGAGTGTGACTACACTGAGAAGAGGAACCAGGAAATGATTTTTAAAGAGGTGGTAGTCAGCATTAACAGCAGAAAATTAGCTGCTGCTGCAAAATTTTTCAGAGCTACTCACCCAATTACTTTACAATTGAGAAGAATTATTTCAAAATAATCAGCTATGTATTCAATAGCAAATCTACCAATAGAATTGGGACCATTTTTAGAAGAAAAAGGTGAATGGATTAAAATAAGAGTAGTTAATAAAGTATTCTTACATTCTACAAGTGTTTTTTTTTTAGTTACGTGTTGAGAGTATACAATTTTATACAATTAAAAGCAAAACAGGAAACACACATAGAGTGAGGGCTTTGTCAGCAAGATCAATGACTACACAAGTGACTGCATGTATCAAGGATGTGAGACAGAAGCATAAATGTTAAAAGAAGAAAGACACAGATTATATTCACACTATATTTAAAATAAAAACTACCAAAGGCATTAAAGATAAAAAGAGGAAAATAAAAAAGGAAACAAAGCTATTTCAGGGTAGGGGCATAGTTTAAATATTTTGGTATTTGCCTTCTCTCTCCTTTTTTTTTTTTTTTTTTTTTTTTTTTTTTTGAGACGGAGTCTCACTCTGTCACCCAGGCTGGAGTGCAGTGGCTGGATTTCAGCTCACTGCAAGCTCTGCCTCCCGGGTTTATGCCATTCTCCTGCCTCAGACTCCCGAGTAGCTGGGACTACAGGCGCCCGCCACCTTGCCCGGCTACTTTTTGTATTTTTTAGTAGAGATGGGGTTTCACCGGGTTAGCCAGAATGGTCTTGATCTCCTTACCTCGTGATCCACCCGTCTCGGCCTCCCAAAGTGCTGGGATTACAGGCTTGAGCCACCGCGCCTGGCCTGTATTTGGCTTCTCAGTGATGCACTCGGTATTAATCCATTTTCACACCACTATAAAGAAATGCCAGAGACTGGATAATTTTTAAAGGAAAAAGGTTTAATTGACTCACAGTTCCATGTGGTTGGAAAGGCCTCAGGAAACTTACAATCATGGTGAAAGACAAAGCAGGCACATCTTACATGGTTGCAGGCAAAAGTGAGCAAAGAGCGAAGTGGGAAGAGCCCCTTATAAAACCATCAGATTTCATGAGAATTCACTCACTACTATGAGAACAGCATGGGGAAACCATCTCCATGATCAAATCACCTCCCTTCATTGACACATAGGGATTACAGTTCTAGATGAGATTTGTGTGGGGACACAGAGGCAAACCATATCATGCTCTAAGCAAAAAGTAACTATAGTAACAAAAATTGTGGTGAAGGAATGTAATATATTGAAAAAGCCAGGGTTGTTTTTACTAAGATTTGTGCTATAAATAAAAAATTCTGGCCAGAAGAAGAAAAACAAATACCTACAGATACTTAGAAAATAAAATAAAAAACAGATCTTGCTACCTTTTTTCTGTACCGATTTCCTTAATTTCATATTGTTACTTTTAACCCCTGTACATTGTAAAATGTTTCTGAGGAGATGACTTGGTTTGAAGGCTGCTCCTGTCTGTCATAGTTGAGTATTTATTTATAATCTCCTTCCTTAATTCCTGAGACATCAAGTTTTTAATTCATGCAGGAAAGAAAACATTCTTTGCATTTTTTTTCTTTTTTTTTTGAGATGAAGTCTCACTCTGTCTCCCAGGCTTGAGTGCACTGGCACAATCTTGGCTCACTGCAAGCTCTGCCTCCCAGGTTCATGCCATTCTCCTTCCTCAGCCTCCCAAGTAGCTGGGACTAGAAGCACCTGCCACCATGCCCAGCTACTTTTTTGGTATTTTTAGTAGAGATGGGGTTTCACCACGTTAGCCAGGATGGTCTCCATCTCCTGACTTCATGATCCGCCTGCCTCTGCCTCCCAAAGTGCTGGGATTACTGGCATGAGCCACCATGCCCAGCCTCTTTGCACTTTTCTGAAACCATATTCTAACCCAAGTTCACAAAGGTCATAGGCATCTCTAAGTTTTATTATCTTAAGTCTCACATTTAGGTTTGTCATTCATTTTGAGTCAGTTTTTGTATGCGGTGTGAGGTAGGGGTCTAAATATATTCATTTAGGTATTGCTAAAAAGAAAAACTTCTGACAAATTAAATGTAACACAGTTTGATTGAGCAAAGAACAATTCATGAATTGGGAAGTCCCCAGAACCAGAATAGGTTCAGAGAAACTTCAGAGCTGCCACATGATCAGATGCTATTTATAGACAGAAAAAGGAAAGTGACTTACAGAAAATGGAAATGAGGTACAGCTCAGAGTCTGCCTTATTTTAACTTGGTTTGAAGAGTTGGCTGCATGTGATTGACAGAAGAGACTCAGCTACTTGTTATAAGAATAGGTTATAGTCTCTTTACACATCAAGTTGGATTACAACTCATTATGTATGGAGAAACCTTTAGGCTGTACTTAAAGTAAGTAAGCAAACAGCTTTAGGCCCAACTTAATTTAACAGTGTGGATAGCCAATTGTTCCAGCACCATCTGTTGAAAAGGCTATTCTTCTCCTATTGAATCATTTTGTAATTCTAGTAAAAAATAATTGACCATCAATGTAAGGATTTATTTCTGAACTTCAATTACATTCCCTCAACCTACATGTTTATCTTTATAACATACCACAATGTCTGGATAGTTATAGTTTGTAGTTTTAGAATTAGCCATATCATTATAAGAGAAGGGAAAATTAATACTTCATAAACAGAGGAAGCCATCATAGTTTGACTTAAACCTTATAGGCAATGTGGTTTCTCTTTAACCACATTAGCACAGAGATTATTATCATAAGTGGAAAACAGTGATATTGGTCAAATTTGACTTATTAACAGAAGCATGGCAGAAGATACATAAGGAATTTAAAATTTAATGCACTATTTTATATTTCTCAAATTTCATGTGTTTATCACTGCATGTAATGACATTTTATGCTCACTTGGAGGGGAACGTGTCTTCAAGAACTATCATTTTAATAAAAATAAAATGTTTGTGGATGTTTGATTGGTGCCTTTACAAGTGATCTGAATTCCCACAAAAATTAAATAATCATAGATCCTTGGGCCTCTACCCATACTTAAACCTGCACCAGATGTGTTGGGAAGAGGAGATACAAGTCAACATTTCGAAGGTCAGCAGTCTCAATAATTTTAACATTCTTGAGATAGGCTATTGCCCACACACAAATCTATAAGCTTTAAAAAATTTTCTTTTTCTCCCAATAATTGATAAAAGACTATTAGTATAGCTGGGTGTCTGTTTAGAAATAATTTTCCTTTAAAAATGTTTTTCAGCAATGAGTATTGTTACCACAGCTTCTCTGTGTAGGTGGGAAACATAACTGAGATGAATCATTTAAGTGATCCCTCTTATTTATTGGTTGGAAATCAGTCATCATTGCCCTAGGGATAATGTGCAGAAAGGCCTTTTGGGATCTGAACTCTTTCAAAACTACTTTGCTGATACCTCTCAGTATATGCTGATCACTGGGAAAGAAGGAGGGAAATTTTCCTTCAGGACCAATAGACCTCCCTGTAATAATCAACCCTTCTCTTAGAAGAGGCTGGAGATGTTCCTGGCAGAAGTGAGTGGGTTGGCAGGAAACACCACAGGCCTCCCCAAGAGGGAACTCATCACAGTGGTCCCTGCTGAAGCCACCATTTGTCACTCACAGTTCTAAATTCTCCAACCTCAAAGGGTATCTGAGTTTTGGTTTCAGACAAGGTAGGGAAAAGTAGAAATAACTACCCAATCCCTAGGCACTATTAAGTCCCAAGGTCAAGGGCAGCTAAGGCCAAGGCAAGAACACTATTTATTTAGATTGCATGTTTATTCAAGATGATTTTGATGAGGTATAGATAAGACAGGAAACACCAGTTCTCCTCTGGCCCTTCATTCTTAGGTGGTACATTGGAGGGGCACAAAACAAGACCTGCTAATTTCTGAGATCCTTTTGTTTGTCTGTTTGTTTTTTTGAGGTGGAGTCTCGCTCTGTCTCTCAGGCTGGAGTGCAGAGGTGCAATCTTGGTTCACTGAAACTTCCACCTCCCGAGTTCAAACGATCTCCTGCCTCAGCCTCCCGAGTAGCCAGGATTACAGGCGCGTGTGCCAACACACCCAGCTAATTTTTGTATGTTTAGTAGAGATGGGGTTTTGCCATCAAACTCCTGACCTCAGGTCATCCACCCCCTCGGCATCCCAAAGTGCTGGGATTACAGGCGTGAGCCACTGCACCTGCCCAACATAGACTTTTGAACACTTTGTTTTTTGGAGCAGTAGGAAATTTCTGAAACTTATTTTCAATTATCAAGAGAACAAAATGTTCAAAACCCTGATTTCCTTGTAAAGAAAATGTGTCATTCCACCACATGAGTGACAACAAGCAGCATTTAAATATTTCATCTAAAGAATGAGAATTATCTGAATTAGCCAGAATGAAAGTACTCAGAACACAGTGTTGTAGAATTTCAAAAGAATGACATCACACATATATCTATAGGCTCTTGTGTTACACATTTAGTTATTCAGCAGGAAACTCACTGGCTACATTAAGTGTTAAAGATTCCTTCTGTGATGAGAATATAAATTGCATACCAGAAAACAATGTTTCCCCTCAAGACACAGAGTCACTGAATTAAATATGTTTTGGTATTAAAAGTCCACCAAGAGTTATGATAGACAAAAGCTAGACGAAGAATGAATTTTTCACAATGTGTACACCAATGAAAGAGAAATATTCATCATTACTAGGCAACTTGAGCCAGTAGCTGGTAAATATCAGCAGGAATTCAGAATCTGATGTTAGAGCAGTAAATACCGCGAGTACATCTGCCCGGTGCACAGGATCTTGCCTACAGAGTAAGCATGAAGAGTTTAGCGTATGGTTTTAGGTTGCATTCTCAGGATGCTTTGAAGGTTCTGCCTGTTTCAAAATGAAGTTTTAAAATCACTTTACTGAGATAAGAAGCAGAAAAGCAGCCTCTGATCCTGGGAGCCAGCCTGGTACTCGCCTCCAGGTCTTAGTGTAGCTGTGAGCAGACATGCACTCAAAGGTAAGCCTTGGTTAAGCCTGACATCAACATCAGACAAGGCTACTGTGTGACTGGGGTGGATCAAGACATAAACCAGACAATTTCATAATCATGTTTGAACACGTGCAAAGCATGCACACTGCTCAGGCCACAAAAATAGAATTACTCCAGCTGCCCGATACTATACTCTCCAGGGCAAACTCTGCTTCCTTAAACCCTCCCCAAAACCACCTAATGCAAGCCCAAATCCTATATGCCCTTTCTAACAGCCTCTTTCAGAGACACCCCACAGTCCCTATGCTGTGGGTTCTCCCTTGCTACAATGAACAATAAACCTAACTTTTTCAACTGCATGTGTGCTTTTGGAACAAAGAATATTGATTGAGATACAATTTACGTTCGATAAAATGCATATATTTTAAACATGAAGCTCAATGGATTTTGGCAAATATGTACACCTATATAACCCCCCACCAAAATATAAAAATGGAACATGTCTATCACTTTTGTCACTTTCCAGTCAAACTTCGTATCACCTCCAGCCCCAGGCAATTCAAATGACTTGCCAACTGTCTTCGTGAGGTCTAAATACAACATGTACTGCCTGGCTTTTTTCTCTCAGTTTATGTTATGTTAATGCAGACAGGTTTTGTTTTTTGTTTTTTGTTTTTTTCCTTTTCCCCAGTAGGTGTGTAGTCTGCTTCCTTTCTTTGTCAAATTGCCCAATTTGGACCTCCTAGGCAAGTGACAAGAGTGAACATCTTTGTCTTCTTAGTACTGATCTTAGACTCATGGATTCAGTCTTTCACTATTAACTGTGATATGAGCTGTAGATTTTGCATAGATTCCCACTATCAGGTTGAGAAAGTTCTCTTCTTTTCCTAACTTGCTTAGTTTTGATTATTAAGAAGTGCTAAACTTCATCAAATGCTTTTTATGCATCTGTTGGGGTGATCATATAGGTGTGTTTAAAAAATCTTCTATTCAGTGAGTTACAATCACTAATTTCTGAACGTTACGCTAACCTTAGAATTCTAGGATAAATCCCACATGATTCAAGTGATCCCACTTGGATAGGTTTGATCCTATGGATATTTAGCTGGGTCAGATTTGCTAACACTTTGTTAAGGAATTTTGTGTTGATATTAGTGAGGGATATCAGTGCATAGTTTGCTTTTCTTATCTTTGGCTATTGTATGAGAAGATGTTGGTCATATAAAATGAATTGGAAAGTGTTTCTTATTCTTTCGTTTTATTTTTTAAAACATTTGTGTAGAATTGATAATACCACATTCTTGAATGTTTGATAAAATTCACCAGCAAAGCCATCTGAATCTGCAGTTAATGTGTTGTAAGGTTTTAACTACGAATTTGATTTACTTAATTTATGTAGAACAGGTTTTCAATTTCTCCTTGAGTCAATTTTGGTAATTGTGACTTTCAAAAAATTTGTCCCTTTCATCTAGCTTATCATTGGCATAAAGCCATTCATAATATTTTCTTATTATGCATTTAATACCTGTCAGAAATATAATCACATCCTGTAGTTCATTCATGATATTGGTAATTTTCTTATTCTAAAGAGGCTCACCAATTTTATTTATTGTTTCAAATAACTGGCTTTGGTTTCCACTTTCTGACCTTCTCTAGGTGATTGATTTCCACTCTTTTTTATTATTTTCTTCCTTGGCTCTTATTATGCTAGCTTCCTGTGGTAGAAACTGAGGTCACTGATTTCAGATTTTTTGTCCTATAATATGTATTTAAGGCTACAAATTTCCCTTTGTAGCTGCATCCCATAAATTTTCATATATTCATTTCATTTTCATGTTCATTCCATTCAAACTATTTTTCACTTTTTGTGATTTATTGTGATAAATAATACTTATTTATTTAGGTATGGATTATTTGGATGTGTTGCTTCATTTCCAAATATCTGGGGATTGTTTAAATATCTTTCTGCTGCAATTTTTTTTAATTGTGTTGTGGTCAGAAATCAATATATAATTTCAATTCTTTTAAATATTTTGGGACTTGTTTCATGTTACAGAATATCGTCTATCTTGATGAATATTTCACATGCAATTGTAAAGAATGTGTAGTTTCTGGGTTTGGAATCAAATTTTATATAAATGTTAGGCCAAGTCAAATGATAAGCCTTCTATATCCTTATTAAAATTTCTGCCTACTTTTTCTGTCAAGGATTGAGAGAGGGTTGAAATCTCTGACTATAATTGTGGATTTGTCTATTTCTCTTTTAATTCTATCAATTTTTGCTTCATGAGTTTGAAGTTCTGTTACCAGGTTGTCTTAATTCGTTTGTGTTGCTATACAGAAATATGTAAGGCTGGGTAATTTATAAAGAAAAGAAGAGTATTTGGCTCACAGTTCTGCAGGCTATACAAGAAGCATGGCGTCAGCGTCTGCTTCTGGGGAGAGCTTCAGGCTGCTTCCACTCATGGTGGAAAGTGAAGGGGAGCAAGCATCACATGGAGAGAGAGAGAGGTAGAGAGATGGGGGAGGAGATGCCAGGTTCTTTTCAACAACCTGTTCTCGTGGAAGTGAATCGAGTGGGAACTCACTCATTACCACAAGGTGGCACGAACTTATTCCTGAGGGATCCACCCCCATGACCCAAACAGCTCCCATCAGGCACCAACTCCAACACTGGGGATCCAATTTCAATGTGAGTTTTGGAGGGGACAGATATTCAAAGAATATCAAAGACACATATGTAATTAGGATGTTTATGTCTTTTTCATGAACTGTTTCCTTTATTATTATGGAATGTCTCCCTTCATTCCTGGTAACATCCCTTGTTTCATTTTATTTATTTATTTTGAGATGGAGTTTCACTCTTGTCACTCAGGCTGGAGTACAGTGGTGCGATCTTGGCTCACTGCAATCGCCACCTCCCAGGTTCAAGTTATTCTCCTGTCTCAGCCTCCCGAGTAGCTGGGCTTACAGGTGCCCACTGCCATGCCCAGCTAATTTTTGTGTTGTTGCTGTTGTTTTAGTAGAGACTGGGTTTCACTATGTGGTCTAGGCTGATCTCGAACTCCTGACCTCGAGTGATCCATCCTCCCCGGCCTCCCAGAGTGCTGGGATTACAGGTGTGAGCCACCACACCCAGCCATAACCCTTGTTTTAAAGTTTACTTTGCCAGTATTATTGTAGTCCCTCCAGCATACTTATGTTTGTGTGACAGATCTTTATTCAACTGGGTTCCTTTCAGAAAGACTTACTTTTTAAAATCCAGACTAACACTCTCTGTTTTTAATATGTTTTGAATATTTCTATTTATTGCAAATATCAGTATGGTTAAAATAAATCTGTATTCTCTTCCTTTTTATGTTTTTTTTTCTTTTTCTGCCTTGTTTTGAATTAATTGATTGATATTTAGTGTTCGACTTTATCGCGGCTATTGTCTTATTAGTTTTACCTCGTTTTACTTTCATAATGATAACTGCATGGTTAGCTATATGCATGTTTAATTTATCACAGTCTATAATTAAATAATATTATACCCCTTCACATTTAATCTAAACACTTTATAACTTTATAATTCCATTTCTTCTTGTAATCCTTTGCACTATCATTGTTATACATTTCACTTCTATATGTTTTGTGAAACCTTTACAAAACATGTAGAAGTGAAATGTGTAACTAAAACATTTTAAAACAAAACAAAACTTTATTATTTTGCTGTAAATAGTAAATAACCTTTCAAAAGTTTTTTTGAATAGGAAAAATGTTTTTAATATATGGGTTATTTACAACGGACTTACTATCTTTGATGCTCTTCATATCTTTCTAAAGATTCATCTTTCACTCTTCGTAATAAATCTTGCTGCTGCTCACCCTTTGGGTCCGCATTACCTTTATGAGCTGTAACACTCACTGAGAAGGTCTGCCACTTCACTCCTCAAGTCAGGGAGACCAGGAACCCACCGGGAGGAACAAACAACTCCAGACGCGCCACCTTTAAGAGCTGTAACACTCACTGTGAAGGTCTGCGGCTTCATTCCTGAAGTCAGCGAGACCACGAACCCACCGGAAGGAAGAAACTCCAGACACATCTGAACATCTGAAGGAACAAGCTCCAGACACACCATCTTTAAGAACTGTAACACTCACCAGACCAATTCCGCACACGTTGCTACTAAGTAAATAGCTTGTTGTGAGTGTGTATTGTGTGCTCCCAGTGTCCTGTATAAGACACAGCCTGTGACCAGTTTTCATTGATTAAATGACTATTAGAGGACATTTCCTAAGGAGGTACTGTTTTTAGATGGGTTGTTGAGTGCAGCAGAGAAGTCCGCTTTCATCCTGTGTCTGAGGGTGATGGGCCACCTACTACTTCAAGCATTTTGGTTCAATTCCACCTAGGCTGAATTTGGAGATCTGACCTAGCTAGGAAACGCCTTCCTTACTTGGAGCAGATGTACAGAAAAGATACATGTATAAACACCTCCTTGCTGTTTCTGTGTAACTATTACTGAAAAACCACTTCCTTTGCTTCCCTCATCTTTCCAGTGTCTTTCTAAATCACATCCACTATTATTATGCTCTTTTCTTCTAAGGCTATAACTTCGGCATAATCCAGTGTTGGGCCTCCTCATCCGTGAAGTAATATGGATAGAGTGCCATCTAGTGATCAGAAAGAAGACAGCAGAAACCCAGCCAGAAGGGTTCCACAGGAGTCTTCCATGTTTGCAAACAGACATGTTGAGTTTGGGCAATAAAGAGATGGGAGGAACAATTATTACCAAATTCACAAAATCATGTTTGCCCTTCTATAAATACCTGCCTGTTTCAGAGAAAAAGACTTGGCTATTTGAAATATTCAATACCTGTTAAGCAATAAGACATAAACGTTTTTCCAGTTTTACACAACTATGGCTCACATGATCAAATATAAGTAAAAAACTTTTTGTTCTTGTGACAGAATATTTTTTTCAAACAAATAACATTTTCCTATAGATTTATGCAATACATTTAGATTTGTATTTTCTGTAGAAAACATTCCTTAATAGAATACATTAAAACTTTTTGGAGAGGGTATATTAGAATATGTTCTGACTTTTTGACAGCTAGAGTGATAAAATTGTACCTCCTGGATCCTTGTCGGTAGTCTGGATTTTGGCTACCTTTATATGTGTGATATAGCAGTATCTCTTGCTGCTAAGTAACCAGTGCCAGGCTAGACTAACACCGGGAGGGACATGACATTGCTGACAGAGATCCTGCAGCCATCTGTAGGCAGCAGATGGGGCAAGGTGGCCACTGAGGCCTGGAAAATTAATCACTATGTCTGAGGTCAAATGATGATCAAATATAATATTGGTTCTCTGGCCTACAGTTTTGGGGAATGCGGAACTTTTAAATATGGTGTGTGCACTATGCTCACTCTTTCTGTACATTTGAGAAAAGAACAGGAAGGAGGAAAAGTAAGGAGTGGTGGCATGGTCTAAGTCATGGTATGTATTTCTGGATTGACATTGCCCCCTTGGGATTTTGTAGGCAGGTGGAGCTTCACAGGGCTGCTGCTTTTAATAAACCCAATGCACACCCAGCTTCTCTTCCCAGTTCCACTTAGTGGGGACGTAAGTGCTGATAGCTCCAGGGAGAGGCCTAATTCTTAGATAATATTAGTCCAAAAAGTTTTGTTATGAATTAAGTGTTTGAGAAGTTTGATGTGATCTTCACTGCTTTCTATTTTCTGAGTCTTTCTTACCCATAAGTTATCCTTCCTCTTTGCATCTCCTCTGGTTCTTTTTACTCTTTCCACAAGAGCTTTCCTCAGTGTTTTTCTCTTTACATTCTTTCCCTGAATGTAACATCTTCAACTATCACCAAAATTCCGATGACTCCAGAATCTCTGTCCAACTCCGATGTCTGTCTCAAATTCCAGCTCCACCTACTTGTTGGCTACCACTCACTTTTTCCACCATTCAGAACTGCAGACGTTGCCTGTCCAAAACCAAGCACCAATCTCCTCATGTGTCCTTTCCTCTGGGTGGCCCACAGTCTCCCAACTGACTCGGCGTTCTGCCCTAATGAACCTCTTGTTCTTTGCTTTCCACAGCCAGTTGTGCTGTTTGGAGGTTGAGCGCTTCCTCTCACATATCCCTGTCCTCTTTATTCTTGCTAGAAAAGCTGATTTTAAAAAATTTCTCCTCAGTGGCTCCAGTTTTCCCTTCTCAGATCTACTTGACATACTAAATAATATGGCACTCTGTTATGGGCTGCGTTGTTTTTTATGGACTAAGTTGTGTCCCCCTCAAATTTATATGTTGAAATCCTAACACCCAGCCTCTCAGAACAGGACTGTATTTGGAGATAGGGCCTTTACAGAGGTGATAAGGAAAAATGAGGTCTTATGGGTGGGCTGATATGACTTCATTTTACTTTAATTACCTCATAGGAGGAAATGTAGACACAGACACATACAGAAGGGAGACTATATGAGGACACAGTACAAGGCAGGGAGAAAGGCCTCAGGAGAAACCAGCTCTGCAGACACCTTGATCTGGTTGATCTTGGATCTCTCACCTCCAGACTGCCTTTGGACTCCATCTGCAACAGCAACTCTTCTCTGGGTCTGCAGCCTACTGCCCTGCCCTGCACAATTCAGACTTGCCAGGCTCCACAAGCATGTGAGCTAATTTCTCTCCTTTGCTTTCTTTCTTTCTTTCTTCCTATCTTTCTTTCTGTCTTTCTTTCTCTCTGTCTTTCTTTCTTTCTTTCTTCCTTCCTTCTTTACTTCCCTCCCTCCCTCTCTTTCTTCCCTCCCTCCCTCCCTCCCTTCCTTCCTTCCTTTTTTCTTTCTTTCTTTCTTTCTTTCTTTCTTTCTTTCTTTCTTTCTTTCTTTCTTTCTTTTCTTTCTTTTCTTTCTTTCTTTCTTTCTCTCTCTCTCTTTCTTTCCCTCCTTCCTTCCTTCCCTCTTTTCTTCCTTCCTTCCTTTCTTCCATTATTTTTGTTCTTTTTTTTTGAGACGGTCTTGCTGCGTCACCCAGGCTGGAGTGCAGTGGCATGATCTTGGCTCACTGCAACTTCCACCTCCCAGGTTCAAGTAGTTCTTTGCCTCAGCCTTCTGAGTAGCTGGGATTACAGGTGCCCACCACCACACTGGCTAATTTTTTTTGTATATGTGTGTGTGTGTGTGTGTTTGTGTATGTGTGTGTGTGTGTGTATATATATTAGTAGAGACAGGGTTTCACCATGTTGGCCAGGGTGGTCTTGAACTCCTGAAGAAGAAGGAGAAGGAAAAGGGGAATGGGGAGGGGAAGGAGAAGGGGAAGGGGAGGAGGAGGAGAAGAAGAGGAAGATAAGAAGAAGTAGAAGAACAAGGAGGAAGAGGAGGAGAAAAACAAGAAGAAGAAGAGGAAGAAGGAGGAGGAGGAGGAGAAGAAAAATAAGAAGAAGAAGAAGAAGGAAGAGAAGAAAAATAATAATAATACAAATAATAATAATAATAATTGCTGTTCAGGCTGGATTCAAATCCAGCAATTTCTTTGATCTCCCTAAGCTTCCATTTCATCATCTATAAAATGGGAATAATTCATTCAATCATTCTACAAAAACTTACTGAAGAATTCTTAATGATACAAATACATTCATGATGTTGCAAATTCAGAGTGGCTTAGTAAAGGGAGACCTGTAATTTCTAGATGCTGTTGCTCTTTACTAAGAAGATTGAAGGAAGAGAAAATTCACTGGAGGGAGTGAATCCAGAACTTAATCTGGGCCGTGTCCAGGTTGAGATGTCCCTTAGATATTCAAGAAGAGGCAACAGCAAAGCAGCGGGATATACACAAGTGGAGTCCTAAGAATAGGATGGGTCTAGAGACAGAAATTTGGGGGAAAAATGTATTTATAGCCATGGGATTAAAAAAACGTGAATTTAGATGTGTGGTGTTAACACGGGCCAATCAGAAAAAAAACTTCAAAAAGAAATTTGTGATCAGCTTTGTGAAATATTACCAACTTACAAGATGGCAGTGTGAGGAACTCTGAACCCGCTCTCCTGGGAAACAAGCATAACTCGTTAAGGAAAAAAAAAAAAAACTATTTGGAAAAACGAACACATTTAAAGCCTATGGAAATTGTCTTAAGGACATACAGCAAAAGAAGACATTTTTATTTATTTATTTTTTAAACCTACTAAATCTTGGTAAAAACAGCAAGAATCCATGACATTTGAGCTATGTTCTACTCCCTGTGTCCCTGCATACAACCCCTAAACTCCTTGCAATCTTCCTCACTACATCCCCACCCCCAATCCCAACTCAGCTTGGCAGAAACTCCACTCCAGACAGGTTTGGACAAAAAGACAGGACTTTCTCTTCCCTCAGCTTGCAACCATGGGATATGGTATTTCACTGGGTGACACAGGACACCAGCCGTTCTTATCTCTTCCAACTCCACATTTAAGAGGCTAAATTTCTGGTGAGTGTGACCAAGAGGTCAAAGTCTCCTTTCCTCCACCCAGGTTCTACTCACAGTGTGGAGGCTCTATCCCAGGAGGAATCCTGGGTTCCCAACTGTCCTCACATGAGCTCAATTGGAGAGCAGAGATTGCACTCTGGGAGAGGCAAGCCAAGAAGATTAGAAGTTGCCATCCCACCCAACCCTCCATGTATGGCTCAAATATTTTGGCTAGAGAGAAAGATGTTTCACAGGAACAGAGAGTTCCAAAGATGTCACCAAAGCAACTGATTTTATGTGAAAGTGTGGTGAAGTTCAAGCCTCAGAACAGTCTCAAAAACCATGCTGTTCAGTAAGAGCAACAAGCTAAACCATAGGCCATGGAGTTTATCAGAGAGAATTATGAAAAGAGACAGCTAACAAGAGCCCTCCTGGGTCAGAACAAGCCTTAAAGACAGTCCCCAAACTACCCCTGCCTGAAATTAATGGGAGTAGACTGTGGAGCAAGGTATGCCCCAGGGCATAAGCAAAAATAATAGAGCAATCAGCCAGCAATTACTGGGTGTGATGTGAAATGAAGCAGACAGCTTATTAGAGAAATGAGGGAAAGAAGAGACAGTTAAAGAGAGCTGTGCTAAAACCATGTCATCCCAGGGGGTTGTGTGCAAGGCCAAGCCTGAACCTTCTAAGGTATGACACCAAAGGCTTCAATGGCTTCACTTGGTAAAGGAAATATATTTCATTAAAATAGTCTAGCAAATCACCATACAAATGAGCAAACAGCAACAAAAACAAGACCTGGAGAGAGGGTGAAGGGTATTAGTATCCACAGCTGCTACATTATACAGTTGGCCCTTGAATAACATGAAGGTTAGGAGCACCAATACCCAACACTGTTGAAAATCCACACAAGACTTTTGACTCCTCAAAAACTTAACTACTAATGGCCTACTGTTGACTGAAAGCCTTGTTGATAGCGTAAAAAGCTGATTAACACATATTGTGTGTGTTATATGTATCTTATACTATATTCTTACAGTAAAGTAAGCTAGAGGAAAATGTTAAGAAAATCATAAGGCAGAGAAAATGTCTTTACTGTTCATTAAGTGGAAGTAGACCATCATAAAGGTCTTCATCCTCATCGTCTTCGTACTGAATAGGCTGGAAAGGAGGAGGAAGAAGAGCAGTTGGTCTTGCTGTGTCAGAGGTGGCAGAGGCAGAACAGGTGGAGGAGGTGGAAGGGGAGGAAGGAGAGGCAGGTGCACTAGGTATTACCTTTATTGAAAACTATCTGAGCATAAGTGGACCTGTGCAGTTCAAACTTGTGTTGTTCAAGGGTCAACTGTGTTACTGAGTGGAAGAAACAAATTCAGTTTTTTCTACTGTGCACTCACAACATGTTTCTGACACCAGATGGACCTTGGGGGGCATTTCTCACACATCAAGCAAGTAATCATTTCTGCTGCAGACACCAGATGTGTGTCCTCTAATTCAGCCCAATTCTGCCACTATCTACCTGGAAATAGCGTCAGATCCCATAGGTCGAGGGCTCAGTCTCACAACACTGCTCCCTAATTTTGGTGCCAATAGCAAGCTCCAGGGTTTTTTCACCTGTGCTTCTGGCCTAGGAGCTGTAAATCAGGGTTCCCAGGACCTCCTCCTTGGGTTCAATTAATTTGCTAGAGCTGCTCACAGAGCTTAGAAAAACACTTTCTGTTTACTGTAAAGGATGTTACAAAAGAGAGATATGAAGACGTGTTTAAGGTGAGGTCAGGGGAGAGGCTTGTGGAGCTTCCATGCTCTCCCTGGGTGTGTCACCCTCCAGAAACCTTCACATGTTCAGCTTTCTGGAAGCTCCTAAACTCTGTTCTTTTGGGATTACATGGAGGTTTCATTACATAGACATAATTGATTCAATCATTGACCACCGGCAACCAACTTAACCTTCAGCACTAGTGATGGGTGGTGAGGCCTCAACCCTCAAATCATGCCTTGGTCTTTCCAGTGACCAGCCCCCATCTTGAAGCCATCTAGGAGCTGACAGCCACTAGCCAACTCATTAGCATACAAAAAAGCAGTTAACATTTTGGAGACTGCAAGGATTTTAAAAGTTGTATGCAGGGAGACGGGGATGCAGAACAAATATATATTTCACAATGTCACAATTACCTAAAGTGTTCAGTTTTCAGCATAAAATGTGAGGCATACAAAGAAACAGGAAAGCATAACCTGTACACCAGGAGAAAAAGCAAACAAATAGCCTGTGAGAGGGCCCAGATTTCAGATTTAATAGCAAAGACTTCCAAGCAGCCATTATCAATTTGTACAGTTTACTAGAGGAAAACATGTTTAAAGAAGTACAGGAAGGTCTGATGACAATGTCTCATCCAATAGAGAAATATCAATACAGAGATAAAAGAGAATCATATGGAAATCATGGAGGTGAAAATATAATAGCCCAAATGAAAAATTTAGTTTTGACACTAAATTTGAACTAAAGAATCAGAGTTTGAAGAGAGATCAATACAGATCATATGATCTGGAAAAAGAAAAAGAATGAATGAAAAGAAGCAGAGCCACAGACAAATGCTAGATTCACTAAGTACACCAGTATGTGTAGTGGGAGTAGCAGAAGAAGAGAGGAAAAAGAGATGAAAAAGTATTTGAAGATAAATGGCTGAAAACTTCTTAAATGTGCTGAAAACATGAATCTACACTTTCAAGAAATTCAACAAACTCCATGAAGTACATACGCAAAGAGATCCATAACCAGATGTGTCATGGCAAAGATGCTAAGAGCCAAAAAAAAAGAGAAAATATGGAATACAGCACAAGAAAAATGACCCAGGACTTTTGACAAGCTAGCAACTCTGTACAGAGCATCCCTCATCCAGTGGACATCCTGGCTTCCTCAGACACTTCCCTGACACCCACCACCTACCCAAGATTAGATGAACTCCTTTAATGCCATCAAAGCTCCACCTTTTATAACACTCCCTTCACTTGTTGTCAGGATTGGCTGCATAACTTATGGGGGCCCATGCAAAATAAAAATGAGGGCTCCCTCTTTAAAAATTATTAAAAATTTCAAGATGATGTTCTCAGAGCACTAAAGTCAGGCTCAGGGACTAGCTGAGTGAGAGGCTCTGTGTGACTGGACAAGTCACATGATGTCCATGAAGTTGCCCTGAGCACAGTTTCTCATTAAAACCATCCAGGCAGGGGACAAGCCTCATGTTCCTTGCTCTCTGCTAATCTGGTGTCTCTTTCATGGTGCCTAACGCAGTAGCCACTGAATGAGTTTGTCAGTGTATGGAAGCTCCTTAATCTAAACTACTTACAGTAAGTCCTCACTTAACATTGTATATAGGTATTTGGAAACTGTGACTTTAAGCAAAACAAGGTAACACAAAACCAATTTCACTGTAGGTAAATTAATAAAAACAGCAGTTAAGTTCCTAGGGTATATTTCTGGTCACGAAAACACCACTAAATCTCTAAAGACCGCAAACACTTCTAATACTAAACATTTCAATAAATGTGATCTATACATACATCTAAGATTAACAAAAACCATTTAAAGTAATTATATACCCAATGATTCTGGTTCAGGGTTGCAAGTGGCTGGAGCCCATGCCAGCAGCTCAGGGCACAAGGTGGAATCAACCCCATTCTATGGCAGGGCACACTCACACACACACACTCACACTCTCACACTCACACAATTGAGACACACCAGTTAACCTGGCATGAATGTCTTTGGGTTGTGGGAGGAAACCAGAGTCCCCTGAGAAAACCCACACAGACATGGGGAGAAAGTGCACACCCCACAGACAGCAGCCCCAGCTGGGAATCAATTTTTCTTCCTCATTAATATTATAACAAAATGACATTGAAGGAAACAATGTTATGTGTGGACCTGCTATATTTTGCTTGGTCGTAAAAACAATAGCTAGTTTTTGTTCCACTCTATGGTACCGATTGCATTGTTTCATTCACAAATACTTCATCTTTCACTATGTTTCAGCATGTTGATCTTTCCAGAAGTAAAAAATAGAGACAGCTTAAGCCCAATTAAATTATTTTATGTGTCTATTGCAGTTCTTACATAATTTCACCATATTTATTGTCTTAGTCCATCTGGGCTGTTATAACAAAATAACATAAAGTAGGTGGCTTCTAAACAACACACATTTATTGCTCACAGTTCTGGAGGCTGGGAAGTCCAAGATGAAGGTGCTGGCAGACTCTGTGTCTGCTGTGGGCCTGTTTCCTAGTGTATATATAGCAACTTCTCACTGTGTCCTCACATGGTGTAAGGGGAAAACAGGTTCTTTCAGGCCTCTTTTAAAACGGCATTAACCCCATTCATGAGAATTCATGGTCTAATCACCACCCACTTCTTAATTCCAAAACTTTGAGGGTTAGGATTTCAACATAGGAATTTTGAGGGACATATTCAGAACATGGCATTTATGAACCTATTGAACGGATTACCTCATTTCTCTGAGTTGATCTATCAGATATGCATATTTTACTCCTTTCTATTGCATTTTACACTTACTTAGTAAGTTTTCCATTGTATAAACTGTTGTTAGCTAATATAGTGTTTCATTTTTAAATAAGTACTGTGAAAGTTAATAATACAAATTGGGTAATTCTTGCCATACATACTCAATTAAATCAGAGTTGAGGGGCCAGGGAGGAAAACACACTTGGGGGACATAGCACCTACTCCACGAATTTATTTTCTACAAGCACAGTGGCTGAAATGGGCTGCTGTCACCCCAGGGCCAGTTTTACCCAGTAGCTGCTGAAGCAACCAGTTGTGACTCTAAGACTTGTTTTACTCCTGCCGTCACTCACCAACCAGAGCTTGCCAGAGTCCAAAAGCTTCTCTAGTGCCAATGAGCTTTGTTTCAAAACAGTATGTAACAATTCTCTAATAAAACTCCCAACTATCTCTTTGTTCTTTGGACATACTGAAGATTGCCTGGTCTCTGTGTATGCCCTGAATTGCAATTCTTGCTTCCTAAATAAAACATTTCAAATTTCAACATTCATCTCTATATCTTATTTGACTTCAACAGTACTCATACATTTTTAGATTTCTTAACTTTTTGATGAGAGAGAAACTACCTTAGCTTTAGATAACATTTACAAAGCTCATTCGCAAGTTGTCCTCATCTTCTACACCATGCTTACAACTATTAACCACAGGTATGAACAGGTAGATGGTGATCATTTGACTCAGACTGGGTCTTTAGAAATTTACCAAACCTTTCTGTGTCTGTTTCATATCTAATGAAATAGGAGTAGTATTACTTATCTCATTTTTGCTTGTTTGCTTGTTTGTTTGCGTTTTTGTTTTGAGGCAAAGTCTCGCTCTGTCACCAGGCTGGAGTGCAGTGGCGCGATCCCGGATCACTGCAACCGCCACTTCCCAGGTTCAAGCGATTCTTCTGCCTCAGACTCCTGAGTAACTGGGATTACAGGCACACGCCATCACGCCAGGCTAATTTTTTCCATTTTTAAGAGAGATGGGGTTTCACCATGTTGGCCAGGATGGACTCAATCTCTTGACTTCTCGATCCACCCGCCTCGGCCTCCCAAAGTGCTGGGATTACAGGCGTGAGCCAATGTGCCCGGCCTTATCTCACAATTTTTAATAAAGATAATTACAGGAGGTGTCTTCTATAGTCATCTAGGAGGGTTCCCCATACTTAGCAGATATTCAATGCATGTTACGTTTCGCTCCCTCCCATATGGTGGGGTAATGCTATGATCTGCACGAAGTCCTGTGATCTGCTTTCCTCATTCACTCAAGCTTTTATCACTTAGTAAGAATTTCTACATGTTAGGTGGTGTTCGAAATTCTTGATTTAAATATAAAATTAAACAATAAAATCAGCATGTCTCATTAATCACTGAGAATTTTTTCACATCCTAATTTCACTGTGCAAAAGTGTGTCTTCTGAAAAGCTGCACTTGCAAAAGGCTCACCGTGAAATACAACCTTTCAATGCATATGTAAACCAAAAAAATTTTAAATAAAACATTTCATTCTACCTTTTTTGATGTATTTAATTGAATGACTCATTTAGTGATTTTCAATCTAATAAATTTAGCAGGTTAATACCTGGCTTATTAAACAATAATCTTTATTAACATAATTTTTCTTATTGAATACAAAATAAACCATTGCAAACTATAGTCACAATAATCAGATGATCAAAGCTACTGAGCAAATAGACCAGCTATAAAAGTTTATTAAAAAAATAGACAACATATGTAAACATATTTTTCAGTCACAAGGCTTCATAATACAGCACATTAGGCCCAGGCCTTAAATCTCTGCAGTGGGAGCACCTTAATTTTTTACTAACAGTAATTGGCTTATCTTTCAGTGAACATTAAGCCTACGCAAAAATAAATAACCAGATTCTGCTAAGTTTACTAACACAGAAAATTGCAAATGTACAATAGATTGCAGCAAAAGTGAACTATCTGCAGTAACATGAGAGATTGAATTGTTATACTGCAATTATTTTAATACAGCTTCATTTTGAAATTCATCATAACGTAGAGTTGACTAAAATAAAGCTAAAGAGGAATGACAGAGATAAACACCCAGATCACATACACTCCCCAACACACACGTGCAAATACACATTTACTAATATGCACACACATCCAAACACACATGCACACACATACAGGAGATATTTTGGTAGAAGCGAAACTGAGGACATAGTTTCTATCCTTTTTCTTTCATGTATTGATCATTTTAGGTATATATTTCCTCTACCCTTGAGCTGGAAGCTACGTGCTCCAAAAGGACTGAATACAAAGCAATCATAGTTTCAAACATGATAACATGTTGGGAAAACCAAATCTCTGTTACATAATTCAATAACCACCCAAAGTGAAGCCGAATCATAGAATGGATGATAAAATAAGAAAATGTATTAAGTACCTGAAACTTTACTGCAAGAATCCAGAATGCTACGTAGTTTTGCTAGGGGCAAAACTCACCATGGTAATACAATCCTTTCATACTGTTTCTCGTCTGCTGGATATACCTGTTAGGCAACCACAATGCTTCAAAATTGCCAACTAATATGATTTTCCTTTTCTTCTATTATAGGTGATATTTTATTACATATGATTGAATTTATTTTAAATTGCTGACATATCAGTTATTCAGTAAACCTTTAGCAAGGTGTAAGTTTGAATGAAACATCAAGCGATGTTTTTAATTTAGTTTTTCATTGTTTGGAAAAACTTAAATATCGATTGTCCATCTTCTAAAGAGCCATATTCTAGAGGCAGAAGGGAAGCACAATACATTTAACGTAAGAAACCCAGGCAAATTTACCAAGCCCTCAGCTAGCCATTTCTGCACCAGTAACTCCAGGTTTGTGTCATATATGTATGACCATAAAAGTGATTCATAAATAATTTTATTATTTAAATCCTGATCTGCTATTCAAAGGTCCATTTCTGAAAATAATTCATAATATAGTTGCCATTTCCACCATATAAGCTTATTTCAACAGATGTCTAACATTCATCAACAATGAAATGAAATGTGAAATAACAACAACATATTTAACTTCTAACAGTACTGTACTGCTATTCCTTGAGTTGTCAGTGTCTTTGGGATTATTAGGATAATTATGCATTTAATAGAGAAAAATAAAATTAAAACACACGACTGTTTACAATACATGATATCTGTGAAGAGCTAGGTATCTGTAACAATTTTTAAAAGTCCTACTGGAGAATGAAAAAGCTTTCCACTTCTGAATGTCAAATAAATGGCTACGGATGAAGGAAAAATGTTTTCTATAGGAAAAATGGAAAGATTAGCCTCGCTCAGGGGCACACCATGTGGTCTCAGCCAAATGGCAAGGATTGAACTTTGAACATCTATTTTGGAGTTCTAATGAATAAAATATTTATAACTTAAATTCAGTAAAGCTTTTATAAGTTACATTCCATATCATTTCCTCAGGGAGAAATATCATTGCATAATGTAAGTTAGAACTGGACATATTTATGCATTGTCGGCCCACAGCCAAGGTTAGGTAGTTTAAACAGGACTCTATACCTATTCCAGTCATCAGACTCTTAAAAACCTTTACTTACTAATATCACATTATTCTTACCAAGAAACTAAAGCTCTTTCTTGGCTTTTTGTTGCACAAATGACAATTAAGAAAAGAAACTAAAAGAAAAGAAAAAAACAAGAAACAAGACACGAAAAAGGAAAGAAGGGAAAAAGAAAAAAAGGAAGGAAAGAAGCAACAATAGTGAAGCTCATTACAATTTCTGTTGTGTACAAATGGACAAAGACACAAATGAGAACAAAAACATTAACATTGTGCTGAAGGTAATTCCACCCAGCATAGTTTTCACTGGTGCACATCTCTTGTTTTACACTTTTGTATATTCCAAGTTATAAGAAAAGAATCCAGAGGAAAAACAATAGACATGGCTAACAGCAATCATATACATTTTTTGAGAAGTTGGATATACCTTACTAATTTAGTAACATGGCCACAGCTTTTGAAAACACAGCAGCATGAAACAGTTCAAAGGTAGATACATTGTGTTCATTTGATCACCTTAAAAAAAATGCTTAAACAACAGTAAGGCACTTAATTTAAGACAGGAATTCTTTCTCCAGTTCATATATAGATGGCCGGCTGGTTTTGCTCCTCATTCTGCACAGAGGCACGGTGTAGTCCCTGCTCTGACCTTCCACGTCAGCATCCAGTAATGAAGGCACATGGGATTTAGTCCTCTCCTGGGTAGCAAGGAACTGGGTGGGATGTGGTCCTGGGCGACCCACTACACAGGCAGCCTGTGCCAGCTGAGACACTGCTGCCTGTGGGTGAGCCTGAGGCGGATCTGAGCGGCTTCTCAGGGAGGCAGGGCGAGGCTGAGGCACGATATGGACAGTGCTGTGCTTCTTGGGTGAGACCTCCCTTGGCAGGTGACTGTGAGGAGCAGGTGAGGGGCACAGTGGCAGTGCAGAGGCTCCAGTGATTGAGATAATAGCTGCACCAGCTGGTTGAGAAAGCCAAGACAGTATGCAGTTAGAAAGAAACTTGATCGTCAACATGATTATAAACTTCACTGTAGATTATGATTTGACAAAACTGATGAAAATGGAAAAGTGGTTGGACTTTTACATGTTGCCTCTTTTCTTGTTTGTACTGAAGAACTGACTAATGTCATTACCACTTTAGCAAATAATTATTGGCTTATAAGTTAGAGAAAAATACGCTTTCATATGGGATTACTGTGCTAGAATTTTTCCTTGTGCAATTATAAATTACCAATACTTACCGACCTACAGAAAGATAATAAACCAATTTATCTAAAGGTGATGAACAATAATATGGCAAACATAATATCCAGATGTAATAATATTTAAAAAGAAGAGAACAATAAAAAGAATGGAAGCAGTTTGTCTTAATATAGCTTTATAACCAATGCTAGCATAGCATTTTAAAATTTAAAAAGCATTTTTTGTATATATTACCTCACTTAATATTCATGACAAGTATATAAGGTTATTGTAATTATGTTCACCTACAAAATAAATAATACTCAAGCTCTACAGAGCACTTAGTGTGCCATTTGACTTTTACCACAATCTCAATTGTAGAGATTAGGTAAGTATAGTATTAGATAGATACATTGTTGTTATTGTCCCCATTTTATAGATGAAGAAACTGAGGCACAAAATGTTTAAGTGATTTGCCCAAATTCACTCAGCATATAAGTGGCAGAGCAGAGATCTGAGCCCAGATAGCTTCCATACCATTAACCATGGCACTACAAAGTTTTTTAAGACATTCAAACAAGAAAGCAGCCTACATAACTTTCCCAGCATCACAAACTTACCAAATGGTACAACTAGAACTTGAACCTTTGTCCTATGACTCAAAATCCCACATTCTTCCAAAGTACCCATATTATCTCCTCAAATGTCGTATTTAAGTGCCACTTAACCCCAGAAATCTCAAAGCTGAATACGTTCTAGCACACGATGGCATGATCCAGTCACGTCAATACTCAATGAATTTTAGGAATGGAAAAAACAGTGCATTGAGGAGGAGTGAGACACTGTGATACAGCAGAAAGATCCCGGGTTTAAATTCTGACACCACTACTTCCTAATTGTGTGATCTTGAATAACATTAATTTTCCATAAGTTTGAATTCTCTTGCATATAATAGAGTTGCCATAAAAACTAAGAGACAATTTATGTCCAAGGGCTTTAACATCTATAAAGTGCTGTGGAAATACCACTGGTTGCCTTCTGCCCAAGCCCCTCTTGTTGAATAGACTAAAAAAACTATTTAAAAATTTGATTTTCTTTTCTTTCAGAGCTTCCATATCTGGACATACACCTCATGGAACTGTCTGTTGTAACATACATCAACAGGGTAATACTTGCTGTCATGGGGTGAACTGTGTCCCCACAAAATTCCTAAGCAGAAGCCCTAACCCTTAGTCCCTCAGATGTGACTGTATGTGGAATAGGGTCTGTACAGAGGTGATTAAGGTAAAATGAGGTCATTAGAGTGGACCTTAATCCAGTGTGACTGATGTCCTAAGAAGAGATTAGGACACAGATGCACTCAGAGTGAAGACTGTGTGAGAACACAGGGAGAAGATGGCTGTCTAGAAGTCAAGAAGCCAGGCTGAGCTCAGAAGGAACCAACCTTGCAGACACCTTGATATGACTTCCAGCCTGCAGAACTGTTGGACAATGAGTTTCTGCTGAACATCCCCCCAGGCTGTGGTACTCTGTTGTGGCAGCCCTAGCAAGCTGATACACCTGCTACGCGCAGTTCCAACAGAAACCGAGCGATGATGTGTGCAGCAGTGGAGCAGACAAGGCCTGTGGGAGGCGAGAGGCCAGTTTCATTTCCAGCCCTCCCACTCACCCGTGGTTCTAACGGGGGCAGCTGGCTTGTCTTTTTCGTAATGCAAGGGGGCTGGGTGCTTATTCTCCATGTGCTCTTTCTGCTTTGATATGCTATTATAGGTTTCAGTTACTGAACTTCAATTACACTTTTCCCAGAATCCAAATCACAGTTAAATTAAAATCAAATAAGAGACGGGTAAGATTCTAAGATCTACATGAACAGTAAAAACAAATTATTAAATGTCATCCCCAGGAAAAGATAAAAATCATAAATCCATGCTGTTTCACATACTCATCTCTACAGCAGTGTTTTATGCTTTTACCTAATTCATGCAACCTACTTGGGGTCGGATTCCCATCAGACATGGTCCGTCTGTGATGTGATGGTCTATCTTTTGAAGAAGCCCAGTAAGGTACATTCCCACATGTCTGCTCTAGGAAGGAAGTGGGCAAGTTTCCTGATACACTACGAGTAGTGTCAAGTCTTGGCATGAGGGCTGGCTCACGACTACTTCCTGGAGCAGTGGGAGAAAAATCCGGAGTGAGCATCTCAGAGTCACAAGTGACAGGTGTACCGCCCCCCAGTGGATCTTCACTGTCTATCTGCAGCAGGCACTTTGTGGAGAGAGACGGCGTGGAGAGGATGCCCAGGGCACTTGTCCGTGGCAGGGACAGTGGGCTGCTGGCTTCCCTACCAGTGGGCGGCAGCCTTGTGGGAGGACTGGCGCTTCTGCGGGACTTGGAAGCCCGCTGGAAGATTCCCTCTCGTTTCTTCTTCTCTTCCTTGGGCAATGGTTCTTCAGCAGCCTGTGCTTTATGAAGCTCTCTGAGGTCCAGTCCCAGAGCCACTGATGCCAGCAGGACGGTGCACCCGTACAGAGCCAACTCCGTTTTCTTTCTCTGGGGGGATCTACTCAGATTATTCATAGGAGTCACCTCAGTGGAGACTGTGGCAGCATTCGCAGAGGCTGCCTCCTCCCAGCTTTCAGCTTCTGAAGGATTCTCTCTCTGAGCATCTTTCCCAAGAGGTAGATCAATGTAGGCCTGACTGGGCAATTTTATTTGCTTCGGTTTTCTGTGTTCTAATCCATCAGGGGAAAGTTTTGGCTCTTCACAGGACCCTAAATTAAGGTATAAGTACACACACTGTAGTATCATTTTACTGTAAAAGTCATTTAAACAAGATTGTAAAGTAAAGCTAAAATATAATAAATACATATTTTAAATCAAAACACATGCAGCCCTTTTCATTTTTACAAATGATTTATCTAGGAGGGCTCCACGGAACAAGTCTCCAGGGCCCTACAACTTAAGGTTCCCTGCAGAGCAACCAGCAAGCTAGCCATCTCCTGTTTCCTGTGCTTCGAGAAGCTGTTCTTCATCATTATCAATATTAGACACTATCGTAGAAACAGTCATCAAAACACAAAAATGCACAACCATAGGCACGTAATCACTAAATATGTCACCAAATGTGCTCTTTTCCTCACTTCACCTAAATACATGTGTCAGGCTCCATTATCTACAGCTTTCCTGCGTGTAAACTAACGGTTCTGTAGCAGATCGGCGGTTCTCAAAGTGTGTGGCCTGGACTGGCAGCATCTGCATCCCCTGGGAATTTGTAGAAATGTAAATCATTGGCCCACCCTAGACTATGGAATCAGAAATTCTGGAGAGTGGAGTCCAGCGGTCTGTGTTTCAGCAAGACTTTACTGAAGTTTGGGGACCATTAAAATAGAAGATTCTCCCAAGAGGTCACACAATCCCAAAGGTTACAAATTATACCCGCTTAAGAGGAAGCCAACATTCTTATCACATATGTGCTTAACAGTGCATAATTAAACAACAAACTCATTAATCTGATTTCCAAATAACATCTGTAATTTTTTCCAACATTACATCCTAGTATATCTAAACGTGCCTGATGATCTAGACCAGGGGTCCCTGAACCCCAGGCCATGGACTGATACCATGGCCTGTTAGGAACCAGACTGCACAGCAGGAAGTGAGCAGCAGGTGAGCGAGTGAAGCTTCTTCTGTATTGACAGCCAATGCCTATTGCTCACATGACCACCTGAGCTCCACCCCATGTCAGTTCAGCAGTGGCATTAGAACCTCACAGGGCGTGAACCCCACTGTGAACGGCACATACGAGGGATCTAGGTTGCTCCTTATGGGAATCTAGCGTCTGAAGATCTGTCGCCATCTCCCATCACTCCCAGATAGGACCATCTAGTTGCAGGAAAACAAGCTCAGGCCTCCCACTGATTCTACATTATGGAGAGTGGTAGAATTATTTAATTATGAATTACAATGTAATAATAATAGAAATAAAGTGCACAATAAATGTAATGCGCTTGAATCATCCTGAAACCATCCCCACCCCACTGGTCCCTGGGAAAACTGTCTTCCACG
Source organism: Macaca thibetana thibetana (assembly GCF_024542745.1). NCBI lineage: Eukaryota > Metazoa > Chordata > Mammalia > Primates > Cercopithecidae > Macaca > Macaca thibetana. Next base: position 204,859,914 of record NC_065578.1, on the reverse strand, counting down.
AAACTGGTCTCTGGTGCCATAAAGGCTGGGGACTGCTGATCTAAACAATTTGAGATGCCAGCTTTCTTTCTCCAAAGAACCCTGTGCTCTTCCCTGTGGTACCTTTTCCTTGGGGTGCCCTCTTTTTCCTCCATTCCTACTCCTTCCACTCCCTGACGTTGCTGACCCAAGCTCCCTTTTCCTTCATAAAGGAGAACCTTCAGAAGGAGAAGCTGAACCCAGGTAGCGAGTGCAAAGGTGCTTCTGAAATTGAGCACAGTACCAATAACAAATTCAAGAAATTTACATTGTGTCTTGCTAAAGCATCCTTACTTTGATCAAAGTACCAAAGAGTCTGCCTAAATGATCAAGTATAAAGACCAATTTTATTTTCTGTGTTAGTAATCGTGCTTAAGTTTTTCAATGATTTCCATCTCTTCAATCTTTTAAACCTGAATATTGAACACAAATACTGAATATCTAAAGTAAATAATTATGACTCATTTAAATTAAATAGAAATTCCAATGTAAAACTCTCCAAGCAGTTGTTTTTCTTATTTATTTATTTATTTATTTAGAGATGGAATCTCATTCACTCTGTCGCCCAGGCTGGTGTGCAGTGGTGCAATCTAGGCTCACTGCCACCTCTGGCTCCCAGGTGCAAATGATTCTCCTGCCTCAGCCTCCTGAGTAGCTGGGATTACAAGCAAGCACCATCATGCCGGCTAGTTTTTGTGAGTTTTTCATAGTTAATCTGCTTCATTGAATTTCATCATGTCAACAGGTGGCACTATAGCAAGGAGGGATACCCCTTAATCTCAGCAGAACTTTCACGGGGGGTCTGTATTTTTACATCTAATCTTTCCTATACTAAATTAATTTGGTTTTACATAATTAATTACGATAATAACGTTTCTGGTAAGGAAGAGGAGTTACAAATTCCCAAAACCACGTGAAGCCTAATTACTTCCTGCCATAAAGACTTGATGGAAAATAACTTCTGAATTTAAGTAAAGCTGTAAGAAATGCCATTACTTGCTAATCTCCCCTCTGCTACTTTAATGACCACATAAGACTATAAAAGCAAAGCTTCAGCGCAATCAGATGCCAAGGACGGCTCAAGCAAATCCTACCTCCTGAAACACATTTACCTGGCTGGTCCACAAACAATGAAGCCAAGGGCATGGGTTTCTGATTTTTTATTAAGATAGTTGACCAAGGACTGTTGCCATCGGAGAGAGGTCTTATCCTACAAGAGAAAAATGTTTCTTTTCGTAAGACAGAAGCACACAGCACACCAATTAGGTTTTGGTGGATACAGGCCAACAATATTTTTAAGGTAGCAAAGAGAATACATTTGTACTCAGTTTTGAAGGGCTGACAAAGTACAAATAATACCTGAAAGTGAGACAGGAAAAAAAATCTCAGAAATATTCTAACTGCTTAACTAAATACTAGTTAATGTGGCATGATAAATTCATCCTAGAAAATTAAGTTGATATTTGTAAATCTCTGTATTAATTTACTTGCTTTTTGAAAGTCTGGCTGATGTGATATTAACACAGGAATGGATTTGTCACATTATACAATGAATACCACCAGATACCACACACCCACCTTTCTTTGCAATCTGCTCTTTCTTTCATTTGAATGGAATTTGGTCCCCAGGTACAACCTTTTTTCTTAAAATTCCTTTTTACGTCCTCAAATTCTTCTTGTCGAAAGACTGTGTTCCTTCCCCAAGTTTTATTGCTTTCATCTGAAGTCACTAAAGAGAACATTATTAACAATATTAACCACAACTATCATATTAACCAATACTGGCTTTGTTAAAAAAGCTAAATTAATCATATCAGTTGTGAAACTACCTTACTCAAAACACGAAAACAATGAGAAATTATTTATTTCACGCAATCTCTGGTAAGTTTCTTTCTCTGATCATAAAAACACCAAGAAAAGTGGAGTAAGTTAACAGAAAAGATACAAATTCGAGATAAATTAGCAGCAAAGATTTGATTACCTTTTAATCTATTTATTTAGCATTTTGCAACAATTAGGATTTCATTGTAATGGGGGAGGGGACACCAAACTAAACATGTAACTTAAAATGAACTTAGTACTCTAATTTTTTAACCAAATCAGTTAAAGTTTGGAACTAGAGACACAAACATCATATATTTTTAAATTGTAATCTCAACTAATTTTTCATTGGTCATCACAATTTATTTATTTATTTTTTGGTCTTCACAATTCCACTCAGTCATGACAACACTTTGGTTACAGTTGTCTTTTAAAACTTGAAAATATTTAAGTTTTCCATGTCTTGCTTTTTTCACTACCTCACAGGATGATGTATATTCATTTTTAATATCCACATTTTACTAAACACTTACATACCACCCCTCTAATTTAAGTGCACTTGAAAGCGATTTGCAGTCGGGCACTGTGGCTCATACTTGTAATCCCAGCAGTTTGGGAGGCCGAGGCGGGCGAATCACAAGGTCAGGACTTCAAGACCAGCCTGGCCAACATGGTGAAACCCCGTCTCTACTACAAATACAAAAAATTAGCTGGGCGTGGTGGTGGGTGCCTGTAATCCCAGCTACTCAGGAGGCTGAGGCAGGAGAATTGCTTGAACCCAGGCAGCGGAGCGGCGGAGGTTGCAGTGAGCCGAGATCGCACCATTGCACTCCAGCCCAGGGGCAGTGCCAGGCTCCGTTTCAAAAAAAAAAAAAAAAGTGATTTGGAAATCACTGGGGAAAATTGCTGTTATTACCACACACTTACGGGAAAAATATCTGAAACATACTAGATGTTCTAAAAACAGTTTGAAATATTTTGATATACAGTGGAATACTCTGTGACTATAATAAAAATGAGGTACAGATAATGATATATAATGTTTATATTATATTTAATATTACCTATAATCCACTTTCATTAAAAATTATGTGTTTATGGATGCCTGTATATACACACATACATACACAGAGGAGAAATTACTAAACACAGATACCAAACCTACTAAAGTGTTTAAATTTAATAGAGAGGATTGCTATGTAGAGGGAAATTTAGCTCCTTTATATCACTTTGTAAAATTGGACACATTGTGGATGATGTTTGGTTACTTATGTTTCTATATTTTCCAAATTTTAAAATATACATATATGTGTGTATATACAAGTGTCTGTGCATATAAATGTGCTTAGGCCAGGCACGGTGGCTCACGCCTGTAATACCAGCACTTCAGGAGGCCGAGGCAGGTGGATCACCAGGTCAGGAGTTCAAGACCAGCCTGGCCAAGGTGGTGAAACCCTGTCTCTACTAAAAGTACAAAAATTAGCTGCGTGTAGTGGCAGGAACCTGTAATCCCAGCTACTCGGGAGGCTGAGGCAGGAGAATTGCTTGAACTCGGGAGGCAGAGGTTGCAGTGAGCCGAGATGGCACCACTCCAGCCTGGGTGACAGAGTGAGACTCCATCTCAAAGAAAAAAAAAAACGTGGATGCATGCCTAAATGTATATGTGTGTGTGTAACAATCTTGAATCAGTTGTTCATTCTTTTTATTGAAATAGTTTTACAGTAGAATGAGCGATAAACAGATGAGCAGTTTTCATTTAAGTGAAGGCAGCAGAACTGGAAAAGCTTTCAGCCGGGGGTTATTAGACCGGAGCTCATCTCAGCTGTAGGACTGACTGACCAATCTACACTCCCAGAGCTATCTACACTCTCAGCTTTAGCCTCCTCACCTTCCTCCCACTTCCTATTTTCCTTCCCCTCTTGATTTGCTCCTCGTTTCTCTTTTGTTTCCATATTGATTGAACTTTTCCTGTACTAAGAGGCCGGAAATGGATGGTGAACTCTACTCTCAGAAGATGTGTCTGAATCCAGCTTCACCACTTAGTAGCTACCAACTTGGGCCAGTTTAGTGGTAACTTCTATGTCCCTTATTTGGGGATCATAAAAGGGTCCACTCGATGAGGCTGTCAGAATTGAATGGGGGTGTGCACAGACACGAAGACAGTCCCAGTGAAGACGAGCAGCATCCGGGCTGGAGAACTTGAGCCAACGGCTGCCACACACAGAGCTGGTCCTGTGTGGAAGGCTGGATTAGAACCTCTCCACCATGTGACTTCTGAGAAGGAGCACCAAGGATGCACCTCCCTAAGCTGGCTGCATTTCAACTTTAGAGGATTGGAATTCATTTGAAATCCCGAATTATTTGCTTTAACTGGTACACATCTTGGGCCCAGCCTGGCCTGCCCAGTACCACTTCCTGGCTTCTGTGAGGTGGTTTTCCCCAGAGCAGGTGAAGACACAGGAAAGAGGGCAGAGGAGTGGCCACGCAAAAGCGGGGTTGGCACAGTGTCCCATCTGCTCGTCCCTTTGTGGAGCTGGGAGAACAGCCTGGGAGCCCTTTCTGCCTCCGTTAATTAGGCCATTGCCTAGGCAAAGGCAAGGTTTGAGGTATGGCTTTATGCAAAATGCATTCTCAGAGAAACAAATCAGTTATAATAAATGACAGTCCTTTAAGTTCTAAAACTACAGCCTCATTTAGATCCTGTTTCTCTGTGGGGATCCTGGTGTCCAGGAACTTGCAAAAGAAATCTCTGCCAGTGCCAAGGTTTTCATTATCAAAAGAGGAAAAAAAAAAATGAGATTCCACGCAAGCCTCATTAGACAAAATTTTCTTTTGGATTTTTTTTCTCCAAATAAGGATGGGTAAACAGCAGGGAATTAAGTCTGGTGGAGAAAAGAGAGGATCTAAATGCATGGTTTAACACAAACTTAGGCTAATTACCACATTACTTACAGACACACGCATTAATCACATTCTTCTTTTGCTTAGCCTACTTTCAGGGGTTTATTTGGACTCACCTTTGAAAAAAATTAGTGATTTTATTTCATCCACTAAACTCTGATTCATAGCCTCACTGAAACTCTCACAATGCAAAGGTGCCAGGCACATCAGCTGTCTGTACTCTCCCCTCCAGGATGAATGCCTGTTCTAAAACCAAAATACTACCAGGAATTTTTAAGTATTAGGTTGGTCAAACCTAAAGTGAATTAAAGTTGAATCCTGAAAGGCAACAATTTTTTCCCCTCACAAAACAAAGAAAGAAATGGAAGTAATCCTGAAGTCCTGATTTCATTTTTCAAAGTATCCTGACACAAATGGCTGGTGATATAATCAGGCTATGCTAACGCTGCATGCAAGTATTTAACAAAATGTCTCGAGATGTGGTGTTTCACTTTCTACTCCAGGGCCAGGTCGCATCACCAACTGCCTAGCATCTAAAATTCATTTGTTGTGAGTAGAAATTAGACTAAGGAACCTATGCTCAAACTTTGTTTCTCTAATAGTCGTGGCACCTATGAAATGTCCCACGCTCATTTACAACCTGCTATGAAAACACATCTGCTCAATTTGAATCCAAGTCAAGTCAAAGGAGAGAAATCAACACAGGAGCCCCCGTGGCAGTGCAGAAAGCTTACACTGTATGGCTCGGAGCCGGGGCATCATTGTAGGACTGCTCGGGGGACTGGAACTGCTGCTGTTCAGGCTCCGCCGTTTGTCCAAGTTGGGAGAGGCCTGCACGGTTATCTTGTGCTGGAAATCTGTTGGATGCAAAAAGGGAAAACTGATATTTCATGGTTTTCCATTATCTTCATAGCCATGTCTTTGGCGCACAGCAATCAAAACAAAAATGGTCAGACCCTCACTGCAAAATATATTGCAGAATCGATTTCTTATTTTGGTTTCTTACTTCTCGGGATTTAAGTAATAAATAATGATTCAGAACTTATGTGTTGAGTATAGTCACACACACACACACACACACACACACAGGAAAATATGAAAGTCACGAATCATTGGGAAAAAAGAGTTATCTGCATTCAGTCTGAGATAGTTAAAAATAAAATTAAGGCTGAGCGTGGTGGCTCACACCTGAAATCCCAATACTTTGGGAGGCTGAGGTGGGCAGATCACTTGAGGCTAGGAGTTTGAGACCAGTCTGTTCAACACGGCAAAACCCCATCTCTACTAAAACCACAAAAATTAGTCAGGCATGGTGGCACACACCTGTAATCCCAGCTACTTGGGAGGCTGAGACAGAAGAATCACTTGAACCTGGGAGATGGACATTGCAGTGAGCTGAGATCGCACCACTGCACTCCAGCCTGGGCAACAGAGAGAGACTCTGTCTCAAATAAATACATAAATAAATAAATTAAATTAAATTGAAATGGCCCTGGATTTAAATGAGTCCTGGTTCTCATAATATAACAAGCTATGGACCTCAAACCAGTAAGCAACTACCCTGAGCCTGTTTCTTCACCTGCTAAAGTGAGCAACGATATTTCACATGGTTGTGGTGGTGGTGAATAAAACAGAAAATGTAAATTAAAAGCATTTTGTACTCTAGGCATTCTACAAATGCTGACTCTTATTATCTAGCTGTAGTACGGTAGAGATAGACCAAGATCTATAGGTTCATATGGAAGAGAAAGCAATATTGCCAGAGGAAAGAGGGGTGTGTCAGGGAAAACTTTATAAACTATCAGGAAAATCATTAACAACTTGGAAGGAGGTAAATGATATTACTGGATATTCTTTCAGTGCAGAGCTGAGCTTAACCTTTGATTGATTGTTTTTCTATTGACTGAGTTATTTTTATAACTAGGTGAGAGCAGAGGTTAACTTGTAGATTTTGTCTGGTGATGATGCAAATAACTTCTGTCTGGAGAAAAAGACAATCCCAAATGGTTTATTGCCATATTAGACCTCAGCCAGGTTTGCTTTTAACCCAGCAATCGAATCCTGCATTCCTCTATTAATTTGCCCATAAATACCTCACTCTTCAAATTCTCATTTGAATTGGTTTTACCTGGTTCCTCAATGATTAATGAGTTTAATAAAAATCTTTGACATATGCCCATTGCATATTTGCAAGAGACCTATAACTTACCTTTTTGGAAGTTATACTTTAAAGAACTTTAATGAACGAACTGCTATTTGAGATGAAGAGGATTCGGAAGTTGGTAAGCAAAGACAGCTATCCAGTTATTCATACTAGAAATCTGAATACTTTTCTTGATATTATCTTTTCCATTACCCCACATATCCACCAAGCACAAAATATCAGGTAAATTCTGTGCTATATATTTTTCTTGTAGTAGAGGAATTTATATTCCAGGTTATGGAGTTAGCAAACGTGGATCTGAATCTCATTTCTACCACAGCCATATGAATTTTGAGAAAGTAACTGAAGGTCTTGAAGTCTCAGTATCTTTACTGACAAAAATGGAAAAGAACCAATTATTACTATTTCACAGGACTGGTATGAAAAATTCAGTGCAAAGAAGTATAAAAAGTACTTACCACAGGGCTTGGGACATAATAAATGCTAAATGCTAAATAAATGGTTTTTTTTTTTTTTCCTCTTCATCTGCACGGCCATCACCATGTCATGCCTAGCCTGCTACAATGCCTTGTGTCCATCTTCCTGCATCCACATTTGGCCCCCCAAGTCCACCTCACAGCAGCCAGATGCATTTTTAATATGCCTAACCGTCATTCCCCTGCTTAAAATCCTTCGAAGGCATCTCATGATTCTTAAGTTATAGATTAAAATTATAACACATTCTGTAAGTCCCTGCAAACCTGAGTCTGAGTTCTTCTCTCTGCTCCAGCCTCATCTTGCCCTTTTCTCCTCTCACTCGTCATGGTCTAGAAGAGGGGTCAGCACACTCCTTCTGCAAAATGCCCCATTTTAGGCTCTGTGAGCTGCACAGTCTCTGTAACAACTGCCTGACTCCGCCGACGTGAGGGAAGCAGGCACAGTCAACACAAAGATGAATATGTCCCAGTAAAACGATCTTTATGGATATTGAAATTTCATATCCGTTTCATATCATGTCAAGTACAATGATGTATTCTTCTTCCTCTTTGATTTTTTTCAAGCATTTAAAAGTGTAAAACCCATTCTGAGCTCATGGCTGTACAAAGCAGGTAGAGGCGGGATTGGGTCCATAGGGCAGTGTGCTGAGCCCTGTTCAAACTACACTGAACTTTTTTCAATTCCTGGAAGAAACCAAGTTTCTTCCACATGTGCTCTCAGCCTATTCTCTTTCTTCATGTTCTGTATTTGGTAAATTCCCGTATCGAGTCTCAATTTAAATGTTACTTCTTCTTTTGGAGATGGAGTCTTGCTCTGTCGCCCAGGCTGGAGTGCAATGGCACAGTCTAGGCACACTGCAACCTCCACCTCTCGGGTTCAAGCAATCCTCCTGCCTCAACCTCCTGAGTAGCTGAGATTACAGGCGCACACTGCCACATCTGGCTAATTTTTTTGTGTGTGTGTATTTTACTAGAGACAGGGTTTCACTGTGTTGCCCAGGCTGGTTTTCAACTCCGTTAGGAAGCCTTCTGTGATCACCTTAGACCAGGTTACATCTGCACTAATCACTGTCATGTGACTTTTCCCTCACAGCAGCTAATATTATAGAAAGCAAACAAGTATTTAATTATTAGCTTAAGTTCTGCCCCCTCCCTCAATATAAGGTAAGTGCTCTATGGGCAGAGACCATGACGGTCTCCGTGACTTCAGACTGGCACGGTGCCTTGCACATTACAGGTACTTAGCAAACTTTGCTGAATGAATACTTTCTCTGTGAGAGACATGAGTGCAGAGACTGCATATATATTTTATCATCACCCCTAGTATTGGGGACACAGCAGATCCTCAAGTGTTTGTTGATGGAGAAAGTTACGCAGGGTTCATCTGCAGGATCACGCTGGTGCTTGAAGTGAGTTGCTGAGGAATACACAGCAGGATAGGGGAGATTTGGAAGACAAACCAAACAGAAAGGAAAGCCCAAATGGAAGGCTCCTCCATCTGCTGAGCCATACTTGTTTTTTTTAAGACAAGATTTCACTCTGTTATCCAGGCTGGAGGGCAGTGGTGCAATCTCAGTCCACTGCAGCCTTGACCTCCCCTGGATCAAGCAATTTCCCTGCCTCAGCCTTCTGAGTAGCTGGTCCTACAGGCATGCACCACCATTCCCAGCTAATTTTGGTATATTTTTGTACAAATGGGGTTTCACCTTGTTGCCCAGGCTGGTCTTGAACTCCTGGGCTCAAGCAATCCACCCGCCTTGGCCTCCCAAAGTGCTGGGGATGATAGGCGTGAGTCACTGCACCTGGCCCCGAGTCATTCCTTTTGAAAGACGTGACCAGGGCAGAGCAGTTGAGGTAAAGAATTGACTAGACTAGGTGGTGGTAGTTAGGGGAAAGAGGTGGACAAAGAAAAAAATATTCTTAACCATAGAAAGGAAACAGTTTAGACTAAAGTCATTTATAAATGTTCATCTAGCCACCTGATTGCTATAACACGATAGAAACAAATGCTGAGAACTTTTACAGCAAGAGGAGCCCTCCTGTCAATAGCAGAAGAAAAGCCAAGAACCAAGCCACAAGATTTGACTGACAAGTTATTTGGAACAAATGATGGGACAATAAATGCTAAGTACAGATCAGGAAATCAACATGGAACACGTGGAAACCCACAAGCGAGCCGTAAAGATAAAAGGCTGCATTTTAACAACACCCAACATTCAGAGTGCTTCCGAGCTTCCAAAAGCACCTGAATACTTCCACTTAAAAAGCACGCTTTATGTTGTAACCAAAAATAAAATATTCGTTGTTGTTGTTGTTGTTGTTGTTGTTGTTGTTGTTGAGACAGAGTCTTGCTCTTGTCGCCCAGGCTGGAGTGCAGTTGCGAGATCTCAGCTCACTGCAACCTCGCCTCCTGGGTTCAAGCAATTCTTCTGCCTCAGCCTCCTGAGTAGCTGGGATTACAGGTGCCCACCACCATGCCCATCTAATTTTTGTACTTTTAATAGAGATGGGGTTTCCCCATGTTGGCCAGGCTGGTCTCGAACTCCTAACCTCAGGTGATCCGCCCGCCTTGGCCTCCCAAAGTGCTGGGATTACAGGTGTGAGCCACCACGCCCAGTCAACATTCTTTATCATAAACATCCTTGTCCCTTTGAAGCAGGGAAAGGTTGAGTCTGTGCCAGCTACATTTAGGAAAACTAAAGCTGAATTGTTAAAATGCCTGTGGCCCATGCTCAGATTTTCTTTGTACTCACTAGAATAATGGTTCTAAAGGTGCCTGGTCATAGCAGCTATAGTTCAATCACAGGTTTGAGTAAAACCTATCCTAGTATTTTTGCTGGCAATATGAACATTTCACTAACAAAGCTAATACTGCCTCAGTGGGAGGCTTCCATTTGCAGATGAAAAGCAGTGTATTCTCTAAAGAATCCAGGTGAGGTTATATGCTCGCTCCCATCCACCCTTCTACTCACTCGCATACCTGTGAGGTGGATGGTTTTTGCAGGCTTTGGGCACTTCTGAAGCAAAGTTAGAATGCCACTGCTTTAGCGACATACCAACTTTTGGAGGCTTTAAAGTTTTGTCTTGTATTAACGTGTCCAAAAAACACAACTTCAGTTAAAAATAAACATAAACAGAAGCAGCAATCGATATAGAGTACTCACATAATAAAAAGACCCACTACGACCATGCTTTTTTCTCTTGCAAATTCCAAGAAAAATACTACACAATCACAAAGTATTGTTTTAAAATTATTATCCTAGATTATTACTGTCTTACTTTTTAAACATTAATCCTCCTTATTTGGTAGCCAGCCATGGAGAAATTCCAGGAGGAAAAAAAATCAAATTTGAGGTTTCCATCACTAAGTCACCATAGCTATAAATACCCATAAGATTAAAAATAATCAGCAGTAATTCTCAAGGACAAGGTTACAAGAGAACGTAATTATTCATATTTAATACCAAATTTGTGAAAGAGCTGCAGGCACAAATATTAAAGGTCAGCTTGGAGGACTCTTGAATGTGTTTCGGAGAAATTCTCTAAGCTTGTCATGCAAAGGGAAAAATCCTGCAAAAGGGGTTCAAGAAGTTGGTAACTCCATGAAAGGGCAGCGTCGCTGTTCCGTTTACCACTTGTCGGATGTTTCTCCCTGAACAGTGTGCCACTTAACAGTATTAGAATTTGTTTCTCTTCGTCTTTTTGTTGACCCATAAAAATTACACATATTTATAGGGTACAGAGTGATACTTTGGTACTTGTTCACAACTTATAATGATCAAGTCAAGGTAATTAGCATATGTATCACTTTGGGTATTGATCATTTCTTTGTGTTGTGAACATTCAATATCCTCTCTTCCGGCTTTTTGAAAATATACAATAAATTATAGCTAACTGTATTCACCCTACAAAGTTGCAGAATACCAGAACTCATTCCTCCTACCTAGCTGTAATTTGGTATCCATTAACTAACCTCTCTCCAACCTCCCCTCCCCTCAAGCCTTTCCCACCCCTAACAACCCCAATTCTACTGTCTATTTCCATGGGCTCCATTTTTTTTTTCACTCCCACATATATGTGAGAACATGCAGTATTTATTTTCTTGTGCCTGACTTACTTCACTTAACATAATGTCATCCAGGCTCATCCATGTTGCCACAAAAGATAGAATTTGATTCTTTTTTATGGCTGAATAGTGTTCCATCAGGTAAACACACCACATTTTCTTAATTCGTTCATCCACTGATGGACACTTAGGTTGATTCCTGGTCTTCGCCTTTGTGAACAGTGTTGCCATAAACATGGGATTGCAGATATCCCTTTGATATACAGATCTCCTTTCCTTTGAGGAAATACCTGGTAGTGGCATTCCTGGATCACACAGTAGTTCTATTTTTAGGGCTTTTTTGAGACCTCCGTGCTGTTTTCCACAATGGCTGTACTAATTTACACTTCCAATAGCTATAAATAGCCATAAGATTTAAAATGATGAGTAATAACTCTCAAGGAAAAAATTATGAGAGAATGTGTATAGGAGTTCCTTTTTCTCCACATCCTCACCAACAATTACTATTTTTCATCTTTTTGATAATAGCCATTCTAACTAAGGTGAAATAGCTCATTGTGATTTTCATTAGCATTTCCCTGAGGATTAGTGATGCTAAGCATTTTTTCATATGCTTGCTGGCCATTTTTATGTCTTCTTTTGAGAAATGTCTATTCAGTTCCTTTGCCCAATTTTAAATCAAATTATTTGTGTTTTTGCCATTGAGTTATTCGAGTTCTTTGTATATTCTGCGCTAGTCCCTTGTCAGATGAATAATTTGCTAATATCTTCTCCCATTCTACGGGTTGTCTCTTCACTCTGTTGATTGTTTCCTTTGCTGTGCACAAGCTTTTGGGTTTAATATAGTCCCAATTATCTATTTTTGTTTTTTGTTGCCTGAGCTTTTGAAGTCTTAGTCATAAAATTTTTGCCTAGGCCCATGTCCTGAATTGTTTCCCCTATTAAACAGTACTAACTTAAAGAATTTCTAGCAGATAATATTGAATGCAACTAACTCCCTTGATTTTAAGTTACATATGCTTGCTTTCTCTTCTATACTAAGGGGAATTCTTCAAGAAAAAATAATTATTATTTTTATAGTTATCATTTCCCTTTTTTGATGTCTGTCCCATTCTAAGATGTTGTACAGGTAAATATGTGTGCACGTGTGTGTGTTTAGGGTTGGAGCATCCTAAGGAAAGTTTCCATATTGGTACCAGTATTATTATTAAGATGAAATCTAGTGCCATCTTGTGGGCAGAAGAGGTAACTGACATGCTAAAAATTCCAGAAACCAAATTTCATTCCTCGGTGTTGGGTCAGAATTATAGCAGATTTCTTGGTTATGTTTTAACTGGGAATCTTTCATTAAATGCCAAAAAGTAAATAAATGTGTAACTAAAGTTTCCCCTCTCTTCTCAGAAAAAGAACAGCTAGATTTTAAAGCTAGATTTTACTAGATTTTTTTAAAAATCTAGTAAAAATAGTCATATACTATTCAGTCTGCTTTGAATAAACTCAGGGTATTAGCCAAGGAACATTTGAGAAGAAAAGCAAGAGTGAAAATCTGACCTCAGAAATGCTAAGATTTTGATTTAATCATTTTACCACTGAAGAGTAAAGAATCACTGGGATGATTTTCATTTTTTCTTCCAAATTTACTTCCCTTTCCACCAGATTCTTAATCCTTTCCACCTCCCCCAAAGTTTCCCAAGGGAAACAATAAATATTAATTTTGATAACATAATCAAATCACAGCTAGAAGAAAACTGACATAGCTGAAAAATGGAGAAGAAAACTCACATCTAGTGCACCTCTGGATTTTTCTTTCATCTATGTGTGAAGGCAGAAGCCTCCTCATAAAAATAGTGTATTCTCTAATTATGGCTGACTGACACATAAGACAGACCAGTCAGTGACCCTGCCAGCAACCCTCCAGCTAAGAGAAAACGTCAGAAGACAGCCTGGAAAAGGACCTTCCCCGACCCCCAACCCCAGAGAGGTTGAAGGTAAAAGTGATAAGCATCCACAGTCTATTCTCACCTCATCAAACCAAATAATCAATAACATATACTGGATTCTCATCATGACCACATCATACTAGCAATTTTTTTTCTTTCTTTCTTTTTTTTTTTTTTTTGAGACAGAGTCTCACTCTGTTGCCCAGACTGGAGTGCAATGGCACAATTTTGGCTTACCGCAACTTCCAGCTCTCGGGTTCAGGAGATTCCCCTGCCTCACCTCCCAAGTCGCTGGGATTACAGGCACCCGCCCCCACACCCAGCTAACTTTTTTTTTTTTTTTTTTTTTTTTGTATTTTAGTAGAGACAGGGTTTTACCGTGTTGCCCAGTTTGGTTTCAAACTCCAGAGCTCAGGCAACCCGCCCCTTTAGGCCTCCCAAAGTGTTAGGATTACAGGTGTGAGCCACCACGCCCAGCCTTCTTTCTCTTTATTTTGAGACAGAGTTTCGCTCTCGTCACCCAGGCTGGAGTGCAATGGTGTGATCTCGGCTCACTGCAACTTCCATCTCCCAGGTTCAAGCGATTCTCCCGCCTCAGCCTCCCGAGTAGCTGGGACTACAGGCACCCACCACCACGTATTTTTAGTAGAAATGGAGGGGGTTTCACCATGTTGGCCAGGCTAGTCTCGAACTCCTGACCTCAGGTGATCCACCCACCTCGGCCCCCCCAAAGTCCTGGGATTACAGGCGTGAGCCACTGCACCCAGCCGTCATACTAGCAATTTTCTGATCAACTGAGGACACCTGCAATAACCTAAATGAGTCACAGGATGCTGCAAGGTTTCCAGTGTTTCATAACACATATTTTATAAGACAATTTATACACACTCGACAGAAAACTGTCACTGTTGCACTTTAAATCAAATTACCATGCCATTAACAAACATCTGAGGAAAACACTAGAATCCATCCGAGCACTCTAATACATAATACATATACCCATAGACAGGTATAGACGTTGACATACAGATATTTTGTACAGATTCTATAAAAGTGAAATCTGCATTGCTCGGTCATCATCCTGCTCTGGCACTAGAAAGAATCACTAAATACCGTGGAGGTATTTGTTTTTTCCTTACAACAAGTAGACTACATAATATTAAAGAACTTAATTTAGTGAATCAATATATGTCTGCTATTATTGATCGATATATTTTGATTATCAGTCAATAATATCTATATGTATTGATTGATTGACATATTGATTGATTTTCTATTCCCTTTAGTTTCTCCTAACACATTACTAAAATGATTTAGTCATCCTTGTATGTTGTTATCACAATGTTTTAAAAAGCTTCCCTAGATTTACTGGGTGATTTTTGTGCCTGAAGGATTTTAAACCTTCATGGGAAAGTACCTCAGGGGACTTGATACATTTTGTTGAAAGTGCTGACAACAATATCAGTGTCCCAGATAGCGGATGACATCATAGATCCCTGTGGAAGCAATGAACTTAACGATGAAATATTAACAGTTTTGTTGTTTTGGATCTTCACAATGCCACGTGATGTTGGTTCAGTACGCTCAGCTAAAATACGACTCTGCCTCAATTTCAAAAGGAGTCAATCAGTTAATCCATCAATAAAGTACGCTGAGAGTTAGATCCCTGTGTGCTGTGACTACGATGTGCTCTTAACGCTGTTTTCTACATGGAATCTCATTAGGCCATTACATTAGAACCATGAATCTAAGCCCACAACTGAAGATACTCATTCATTCACTGTTTTACAAAGTTACTTCCCCATCTCTTTCCCGGTTCTGATAAACAAAGAAAACTGATTAACAAACCATCATTCTGAGCAAACTATCGCCAAAGGACAGAAAACCAAACACCGCATGTTCTCACTCATAGGTGGGAATTGAACAGTGAGAACACTCAGACACAGGGTGGGGAACATCACGCACCAGGGCCTGTTGTGGGGTGGGGGGAAGGGGGAGGGATAGCATTAGGAGAAATACCTAATGTCAATGACGAGTTAATGGGTGCAGCACACCAACAGGGCACATGTATACATACGTAACAAACCTGCACGTTGTGCACATGTACCCTAGAACTTAAAGTATAACTTAAAAAAAAAAAAGAAAAAAGGACACACACAAATCTTTCAAAAACATGAAAACAGGATCATACCTGAAGGCAAACTGATTCGATGTCCATCTTTGAGCTTTAAACGACTTCTCTTAAACTTCCCCTTCCTCTTCTTCACCTTGGGCTTCTCCTGGTTCAGCTGGAATATCAGAATGTTAAGTTCCCGCTCCAGCACGTCGATCTCGCGCTCTGCCAGCTGCTGCTCACGCCGCTTTAGCAGCTCCTCCTGAGACTTCTGCTGCAGAGCCGCCCGAGTCAGCTCCTCTTCCCGGGATCGCAGCTCCTGCGACAAAGATTCACACCCATCGGACTCATTCCCAGTAGGAAGAATGGAATTCCGTCTATGACACTACACCGGCAACCCCTCGGCCACGGGCACCCCTGTGCACAAGGAGAAGCTGAAATTCCCTCTTCCTCTGCTCAAGCCCTTGTCACTCAGGTCCTCATGGCAGGAAGGTCTTTGCAGTCAGGACAATCCCAGCTGAAACCTTTTCAGCGGATTATTCACTTAAATGAAAGCCCAAGCCTCTGCGCAAACGCCATCCTCCTCTGTTAGTTTTATGATCCTAAAAGAGGCATCATAAATGTTCTACACTTGGTTTTTAACATTTCTCCCTCTCCATCTCTCACCTGACCCACAAAATAGACATTAACAAAGGGCAACAAAGTGCAGATGTGAATGACCCATTTCAAAATAAAGCCAAAAGTTCAAGCTCAATTAACTAAAGCATAATTATTTTAGTTACACAAGACTGCAGTTCAGACGACTTAGAACTTCCTTAGGGTATTTACAACTTTGCTTAGGGAATAAAACATCTTGGTGGAGAATTCAAGCTAAGGTGTTAGGAGTCTGTTGAAGGCCTGTTGGAAATGAAAATGAAGCTACCTCTAAAATTGCAAGCCAAAGGAAAATATATTCCGTATACAAAGAACTTTTCAGATCCCACTGATACATGGAAATTATCACTTTATTACAGATCTCAGGAGTTAGCCAATAAAAGTTCCTCTCTTATGATACCGATTAAAGTTAGACCTCCTCTTGATTTTGGTTTTTGAAGTATTGAACTTCTGAGAAAGAGAATATCGAAGAACTAAAAATACTTTTATTCCTATTAGGAAAACTTATTATACAGTAAAACTGAGAACTCTACAAAGTTTTAAAATCATATCTCCATTTTGATTTCATTTCTATGAAGTGTTCTGTTCTTTACCAGAGACATAAATATTCTTTGTAGTGCTGACCTACTTTCTATTCTAAATTACTCTGCTAAGAAATCAAGCACTCACATAAAAATCAAAGCATCTGCAAGCTTTTATTTCCACTGCTCCAGACAAATTTAATCTGAGAATACCCTAATACCATAATCTTTGTTAGAAACTGCAGAGGCCTTCTCAGGTGGAGCTTTGGGCTGTGAGCTTTAAGAGCTATGAGTACTGTGCAAACATTTCGTACTTTACATAAACAGGCCACACTTTAAATAGGCCCACCTCAACAATGCTGATCCATGAAAAACACAGTAAGATTGGGGCTCCTGGAAGAAACTAGACCCAAACCAAGGGACTAGAATGCAACTCAAATCTACTAATGATTTGGACTTTTTACAGACGTACTCAAGGAGTAATCTGAGCCTATCAGTACAATTATCATAAAGAAAATAAACATGGAAGACCATCCTCCCACAAATAAATGAGACAATATCACGAAGAGACTAGGGAGTGCTAATAATAAAGAAATGTATTTATTCAGATCAAACTGATTATGAATTTGGGGTAATTCTACCAAAGTGGACTGAAATTCAGTCCTGAAACTTTCTTTAAATTTATTTTTTCAAACAAATTTTGCAAGCAAAACTGCAGGATAAATGATTTATTTTAGACCACATGGTGTTTAAATCACTTCAGCTAATATGTATCAGTTGGTTTTTATTTATACAGCAGATGAGTACTTCTTCATTACACTGTGTCAGATATAAATTATTATTTACTACTTGAAAAAAAGGGGAAAATGTTACATGTTAAAAAATCTGCAATCCATTTTTTAACTAGTGACTTCTGTTCAACTAGTTTGTCCAAATTGGACATTTTACTATAGTGTATTTGGAGGCAGAGGACAATTTCCAGTCACTTTTCAATTTCTAACTCATTAAAACTTTTTGTTAAGATATTACTTTTCACTGGTGTTGATACCATTCCAATTAGCTATTGTTAAATGAGATGGCATGAGAAAGCAATCAGAACAGCAAATCCAATTAGGTTGTGTGTTGCTACGATAGTAATTGAATAAAAAACCAATTTTAATTCCAGGTACCAAGTGAAATCATGAATCCCTGTGAACAACTTTGTAAATAATAAACAAGAAATCACTTGCCTAAGACTTCAGAAGACAAAAAAATAAGATTGAAGAGAAAGCAGCAAAAGTACTCTTCCTTCTGAATACATATTAACACATTCAAAAGTAAATTTTAAAACTGGGGTATGAGAACCCTTTGACTACTTCGAAAGTATGAAGCACAGAAACATTCTTTCGGTTGATGAGATTACTAGCAGTAATATTTGTTGAATTGCTTGGCACAGGCCACTCTGGTAATGGCAAATCCAGGTCCCTGGCAGTGGCTGTTAATCATTAACGGTGGCATGCCTCCGTGTGGGGGGGTCACAGACAGGTGCATGCACAAAATGCACAAATACAGACACACAGAGATAAGGAGCCAGGAGTTTAGGGAGGGCCCAGTATCTATGGAGGCTACGGCTTACTGAATAACACAGACCACAGTCAAGTTACTGACCATTAATTCCAAGTCTCATGCCTCCTACCTTAAGCAATCCGCAGACAAGAAAGGCAGATAGGGCACGTACACTATGCTTTTTACTTCTTCAAAAAAGATGCAGCTGGAAACTTTTAAGCCAAAAAAAAAAAAAGTATTATATATTCTTTAATTGTAAATCCAAAGGCTTACAGGATACCATAAATGCTGTATTTCAAGGAGCAATGCACAAAGATAAAATACAAAGTAAAAACAGACACCACTACATGATAGCTCAAAAATCAACCAAAAAATAAATTACTATAAATCCCAAAGTAGAGAAAGAGCTGACATCCACCCTGGAAGCATGCTTTTATTTTAATACAACATATAATTAAGAACTCACTGAAGATGCCTGTATCTTCCAGTTTTATAAACAGTTGTCAATAATTAAAATAGGTTAAAATAAGGCCGGGCCTGGTGGCTCATGCCTGTAATCCCAGCACTTTGGGAGGCCAATGCGGGAGGATCACCTGAGATCTGGAGTTTGAGACCAGCCTGGCCAACATGGTGAAACCCCTTCTCTACTAAAAATACAAAAAAAAAAAAAAAAAAAAAAAAAAAAAAAAAACCTGGTTGTGGTGGTGGGTGCCTGTAATCCCAGCTACTTGGGAGGCTGAGGCAGGAGAATCACTTGAACTCGGGAGGTGGAGGTTGCAGTGAACCAAGACCGCACCACTGCACTGCAGCCTGGGTGACAGAGTGAGACTCTGTCTCCAGATAATAACAATAATAATAATTTTTTTTTTTTTTGAGACAGGGTCTTGCTCTGTCACCCAGGCTGGAGTGCAGCAGTGTAGTCATAGCTCACTACAGCCTCAACTTACCAGGTTCAAGCAGTCCTCTCACCTCGGCCCTAAACAAAGTGCTGGGACTGCAGCTGCAAGCCATCACACCTAGCCAGTAACTAATTGTGAGTAATGTCACTTCCAAATTTTAAATTCTAGGATTTGAAGCTTTATTTCTTTCTCAAAGTCTTCTCCTGCTCTTCAAAATCTTTTTCATTTTTGTAATTAAACGCCTAATTTTAGAATTCCTGAAAACAATTTGGGGACGTCTTAAAAAAAAAAAAAAAAAAAGAGTCTTTCCTGTATCATTTTAAGTCAACAAAGTACATAAAAGTTTCCAAGAAACATGTCAATGATATCATTGGTAGTAATATTTCAAAGAACTGCAGGATGTCAAACCTATTCCAGTCAGTGGTGTTCCAGCCAGTTTTCCAAGAACGCCTGGGCTAGGCAAACTCAGCTTCTGTGAAATGTCACCACTTTCTTTTTTGTTTTCTGAGACTGATCCTTATTTAGCACTTACTAAGAGGCAGGGCTCTGGCGGTTTTGCATACAGGACTCACTTAAGCCCCGCCCCAGCCCTGAAGGACACAGCGTTGCAGTGATGGCTCCAGTGATGAGGAGGCACAGAGTAACAAAGTCAGAGGCCTCAAAACCATCAGGCACAAGAGCCCGAATGCCAACAGGGCTGTCTGGCTCAGAGTTCCTGGTCTTTACCACTACACTAGGCTGCTATTCTGGCATTCGCAAAAGACTTAATATTTTTCAAAAGGGTTGGTGGTGGCTGGCAGGGGGTGGGGGAGGCCTATCATATTTTTCGGAATCCCATAGAGACTTCCCATTCAGTCCCGTCCTGGAGAAGGGAAACAGGCGGTCATCCAAGCAGTCTATTTCTCCACCAGCCAGCTCCAAGGGCTAGCAAGTCGTTGACTTGGAGACCAGCTTGCCATCCCTGCAGCATTCACCCAGAATCCTACTGAGCCCCTCTGGAATAACATGCAACTGGTGTCTTCTTTCCCTACTTGAAAGTCCTCCCCACGCATGGGCAGCCCCAGCGGTCCCCACCCCCTTGTGTGCTGCGTGTCCTTCCTGGGCTTAGACTCCCAGGCTTCCCCATCCTCTCCCGTGCCACGCCAGGAGGCTCCTTAAGACATGATGCTCGCAGTCAGACGTCACTCTGTCAGTCTGAGCAGAACAGGGCGGATGGGATTGCTGTTTCTCCTTGATGAACTCCAAGTACTCATTAGTGGTGTCATGGTCTTGGGTTGCATTTACCTGTTGTGCATTTTTCAGTGTAACCAAATACTGAAAAATCTCAGGGACAGAGTGAATTATCTGTATGTCTACTTAAAAAATGACTTTAAAAGAAGTTAATTAGAAGAAGGCCGGTCTCAAACTCCTGACCTCAGGTGATCCACCCACCTCGACTTCCCAAGGCACTGGGATTACAGGCGTGAGCCACCACACCTGGCCATTAGTCTTTCTGAAATGTTATGTATAGCTCACATTTGTTTCAATGTTTAATACTAGAAGGGCTTTGTTCTTTAATTCGAAGTTTGGAGATGTGTTTGCGACCAGAAATACGCCGTGGGAACTTAACTCTTTCTATCAATCAGCCTATGGTAAAATTAGTTTCATTATACATCATTTCATTTATAGTCACAGTTTCCTAGAGCCTATCCACAACATTGAGTGAGGACTTACTGAACTATACATTTTCCCATTGCATAAGAATACAATAGTTTAGGCGTCTATTCCCCTGTTAATGGATATCTGGGTTGTTTTAAGCTTTGCAGTATTACAAATGATGCCTAAGTGAACAACTTTAAGCATGTTTCCTTGTGCACATGTGTGAGTTTCTGAAGAATCTATAAGCGGAAGTGGAACAGCTGAGTCACATGCCTCTATTACGGCATAAGATTCATAACAGGAATATGTATACACTTTAAAATTCATTGCTTGCTTTCAACAACAATGACGACAATAATAATAATTGCTCATTAAAACAGTAATAATTGCCACTATCTCAATGATTAAATTAGATATCAGGAGTATATTAACAAGTTGTACTTAGGTTCATTTAATACCTGCCATGTGCTGAGTCCTGTGTTCAATGCTGTGTATGCAAATGAACAAGAATGTAAAAGCATAGTTCATGAATTTATTATCTTATTATCTAGCAGAAAGGACAGACCAAGAACAATTACATTAGCAAGTATTAATACAGTATGACTTATGCCATGATAAGCGAAGCACAAGACACTCCGATCACCCACAGTTTACCCGGTGGAGTAGAGTAGGGGAGGGAGCTATCAGGGACTGAGAACGGAGGGGCCACCACTCATGAAGTGGGCACAGAAGCTAGGGAGGAAACAGGATCTTCAGCAGAGGAAAGAACATGTGCCAAGGTTACAGGCCAGGAGCAAGACATCATGGGGACTGGAAGAAATTCAGTATGGCTGGGGACAGAGGCAGTGGAAATTTAAGGCAAAATATGTAAGGAGGAAGGGAGTGAACGTGGCAAAAAAAAGTGGGCAATGGAAGCAAGGCTGATCAGATTTGCATTTTAGAAGGAGAAGGGGGCAGATGAGGGAAGCAAGGCTGGACAGAGAGTGTCCAGTAAGGATGCTCCAGCAGCCGTGCTGGTGATGAGTGGGGTTGGCAGGGATTAGGGCAGAAAATTGCCCCTGAGGGTCTTTGTCACACAGAAAACCACGGGAACATTGTAAAAAGACCCTTGAGACTGGGTACCTGGGAGAACAGTGATCCCATTATCGCAAATAAGGGAAAGAAGGAGAGAAGGCACGGGGAAGTGGGAGGAGCTTCTACTTCAATGTCTGGCTTCAAGAGATTACATGGAGCCCCTTTTGAAAACTTGTCAACAAGGTCCAAATCACTAGCCTGGCATTCAAAGGATCATTCAAGGGTACAAACGCCATATCCATCTCCGAGTCCTAGGACTGTGGCACTATTCTAGCCTGTAGTAAGAAAGACAGCCTAACACTGAAACTCAAAACAATCTCCCACAGACGGGTTCTGAAATCACATTTTTAAGAAAATATTCTGCATTTCAGGGAATGCCTATGACACACCTGTTATTAATTTCTATGCCAGCATGCCAAGAGATAATGGGGAAGGGAGACAAATAAAATGATAAAATAATGACAAAAAATGAAGTTGATTAATGCCTACAAAGTGTCTCTTATGCTATTCGCTCTCTCTCTCTCTTTTTATACTTTGAGTAACTTCCCTGAAAGTGAGAATCAACAAATATTGATATCTAAAAATATTTTAGATAATGCTAACAGTGCTTCTCGCCTCATATTTTCCACAATTTTCATAAATTTGAGTACATTATGCTATTTAAAAATTTCTCTCACCTTTTCCTTTGTTCTCAACTCATCAAACATTTGCTGAATTTCTAGTTTCCAGTCATCTTGCATGGAATGAAAAGATTCTTGAGGCATTTCAGTCATCACTGCCCCTTCAATAGCAGTCAGCTGTTCAAGAATTAAGGCAAATGATGGACGAATATGAGGGTCTTGTTCCCAGCATTCTAAAATAAACAAGAATCACATTAATTCCATCTCTCAACACAGTTCAGATTATCCCCAAGACATCAGAGTTGCTAAGAAATGTTTTACATGGAAGTGTATTTCAACTTAACAATTTGTCATTCCAAACTGAAAGCCTTCATTTATAGTACCTGCTCCTGGAGATATTAAGAATCCATTGGTAATAGTTTGAATAGTTTATTTTACACAGTGTTCATGTCACAGGCATGCAGAATAATGACTATTAGAGGAGGCTGTTGCTGTCTATATGATACCACATTTAATAAATAGATGTGTGCTTCCCATGCTTTACTACGGATACCATGTTTCGGGGGTTAAGCCACCACAACCAGATGATTTACTGATATGGAGTCATGTAACTCAAAGTCTCTAAAATGTTATATCCATATGAGAAGTTCTAAAAAATAGCCTAACAATGAAGGAAGGTAACTTGAGGCTTACAAAAAGAGTTAGTTAACAATTTCTAAAAGATAAGGATCAAATAGACATGGTCCTGGCAAAATCATACCTGTTAAGACCATAAGGCATTTCTGTTCACTAAGTCAAATTTAAAATAGGAGATTAGGGGCCAATTCAATACTGTATTTGAACTCTACTCATGTACTTAGTGAAAACATTTTTACTATTCACTTGAGTTTCATACATTAAATAAGTCACTGATAAAACTGGATTGTATTTAAGCTACTTAGTTCATTAAAACTTTACCAGACATTCTAGATCAAAGACTAGGTTTCTAATTCTTTTTTTTTTTTTGGACAGAATTTCATCACTCTTGTCACTCAGGCTGGAGCGCAGTGGCATGATCTCGGCTCACAGCAACCTCCACCTCCCAGGTTCAAGCGATTCTCCTGCCTCAGCGTCCCAAGTAGCTGGGATTACAGGTGTACGCCACCATGCCCGGCTAATTTTTGTATTTTTAATAGAGATGGGGTTTCGCCATGTTGGCCAGGCTGGTCTCGAACTCCTGACCTCAGGTGATCCGCGCACCTCGGCCTCCCACAGTGCTGGGATTACAGGCATAAGCCACTGTGCCAGGCCTCTACTTTGAAAATTAGAGTCACAGAAATTGCTTTTTTTACTTTTATTTTTATTATTTATTATTTTATTTATTTATTTATTTATTTATTTATTTATTTTTTAGAAGGAGTCTCTCTCTGTCGCCCAGGCTGGGGTGCAGTGGCGCGATCTCGGCTCACTGCAAGCTCCACCTCCCGGGTTCAGGCCATTCTCCTGCCTCAGCATCCGGAGTAGCCGGGACTACAGGCGCCCACCACCACACTGGGCTAATTTTTTTTTTTTTTTTTTTTTTTTTTTTTTTGTATTTTTAGCAGAGACGGTGTTTCACCGTGTTAGCCAGGATGGTCTCCATCTTCTGACCTCGTGATCCGCCCGCCTCGGCCTCCCAAAGTGCTGGGATTACAAGCATGAGCCACTGCGCCCAGCCTTGTTTTTTTTTTTTTTTTTTTTAAAGATATTCCAATGAGAAATTCTTGCCCCCACAAAGACACACACACAGAAAATACCTTTCATGAGCTTGGCAAATGGCTCAGGGCAGGTGGATGGAATGGGCAAAGTGAGTTTATTGACTGCTACCCCATAAGCCACTGCGAGGCCATCAATGCCCCGATAGGGCACTTCTCCCGTGAGCAGTTCCCACAGCAGCACTCCATAGCTAGAAAGCAAGAATTTCATATGTTCAATGGGCTAGATGGTGTCTTTTCCTTATGACACACTTAGTGAGATAAACACTTCGGTACCTTCATCCACTCCTAATAGGACACTCTTTTCCAGAAAAGCCTCTAAGTGGCTGACATCCCAAAGTGGGAGGTGGATTCTTCCCGTCAACAATTCAAACACATGCAAATACATTCCATCCCAGAAATCAAGTATGCATTCATTCTAGGAATTTAAACTACTTAATGAATAGAAAAGCGTAACAGTAGTACACAATTGAATTAAACAGGGTCCAGAACCAGGTCACACTTTAGGAGTAAGGTGGCTATTTTGCTGTTTCTCTTTCTATCTCATTTTTTCCACACTTAAATAAAACCTCTTGAGGATTATTAGGACACCGAAGAGCACAGCCCCACAGAGATCTCATGGTGCATGTCACAGGGCTGACACGGAATCATGTTGATTAACTATTTTTAAATAGTTTTTTGAAACTGTTGATCTTCCTGCCTCTCTCTTTATATGTAGGTGTGTTACTAATGTTTCTATCATGTTGCTGAACAGTGAAGAACAGAAAGACATCAGTGTGGGCCGCCTTGCACCTGCTGGCAGGACATACGTCTCTTTTTTGAAATAGAGGAAGCCAGGGTGAAATGGAAATAAAAAGCAAGGCACAACTACAGTCCCTGAGTTCTCCAAAGCATCATCACATGGGATGCAGATGCAGCCACAAACAAGAACAAGCAAAAGCACAGAAGAGGATTTCTAAATGAATGTTTACCATGAAGGGTTGAATTTCACTACACTTCCATACCACAGACTGAGATACCCCAAATTCAATTTAGTACACAGGGACATAGGCATGAGCCTTCTGCATTGTATATATTTATTCTCTTCTGCTATCCAAGTCAGTACCTTGATTTTCCCTTATTCTTCCTCAAAACATAAAGTACACACAGATATCTTTTGTTAAGTAAATTTAAAGAATGAGAGTCACTCCATATGATGCCCTTGACTTCAAATTGAAACACATAACCATATAAGTAATACTGTCTTGTCAAAAGACACAAAATTGCCGGGCACAGTGGCTCACACCTGTAATCCCAGCACTTTGGGAGGCCAAGGCAGGTGAATCACCATAGGTCAGGAGTACAAGACCAGCTTGGCCAGCATGGTGAAACCCTGTTTCTACTAAAAATACAAAAATGAGCCAGGTGTGGTGGCGTGCGCGCCTGTAGTCCCAACGACTCAGGAGGCTGAGGCAGGAGAATCGCTTGAACCTCAGAGGCAGTGGTTGCAGTGAGCTGAGATCATGCCATTGCACTCCAGCCTGGGTGATAGAGCAAGACTCAAAAAAAAAAAAAAAAAAAAAAAAAAAAGTAAAAGAAAAGACACAAAATTACAGCCAGATAATAGGAATAAGTACTTAAGTACCCCTGTTTTAACGCACTGTAGAATGGCTACAGTTAGCAATAATATATAGTTTCAGATAGCTAGAAAAGAGGATGTTCCTAACACAAACAAATGATAAATGTTTGAGATGAAGGATATGCTAATTACCTTGATCTGATCACCATACATTGTATGTATTGGAACATCACTATGTACCCCATGAATATGTATGATTATGTCATTTGAAAAATAAAAATAGCTGGGCATGGCAGTTCACACCTGTAATTCTAGCATTTGGGGAGGGTGAGGCAGGCAGAATGCTTGAGCCCAAGACCAGCCGGGGCAACATGGCAAAACTCATCTCTAAAAAAATACAAAAATTAGCTGGGCATAGTGGCAGGTGCTTATAGTCCCAGCTACTCAGAAGACTGAGGTGGGAAAATCACTTAGGCCCAGGTAGATGAGGCTGCAGTGAACTGTGATGGCACCGCTGCACTCTAGCATGGGCAGCAGAGCAAGACCCTGTTCACCCAATAAATAAAATAAAAATTAATTAAAAGGAACAGTCATATTTGGTTTCCTTTTAAATTCTGCTAATAGAACTAGTGAAGCTCTATTCACTTTCCTAATCTTTTAAAACCTTGTTAGCTTTAACTTTTTTAAAAATGTGAAATTTAGAGGCCACTGAATTATTTCATATGTGTTGGTTACATATAACCTTTTTTTTTTTTTTTTTTTTTAGATGGAGTCTCACTCTGTCGCCCAGGCTGCAGTGCAGTAGCACAATCTCAGCTCACTGTAACCTCCGCCACCTCCCAGGTTCAAGTGATTCTCCTGCCACAGCATCCCAAGTAGCTGGGACTACAGGCGTCCACCACCATGCCCAACTAATTTTTGTATTTTTATTAGAGATGGGATTTCACCATATTGGCCAGGCTGGTCTTGAACTCCTGACCTTGTGATCCACCCGCCTCGGCCTCCGAAAGTGCTGGTATTACTACTCACTAGCTATTTCTCCACTCACAAGGCCCTTAAAACTGATCTTCAGTGAACTCTTCTATCAAATAATAGTGAGATCCGCTCTACCATCTCAAAATATTGTTTTATTTCAAAAAGGAAATATATAATATAATATATATAATGCACTACTTGTAAATTATACAATGCTATAACTGTTAGCTAAAGTTAAAATCACTATTTTCCAAAGCTTATGTGTTTCCTTTTGATAATTTTCTTAAAAATTATCTATATTATAGTTCATTACAGGAGACACCTTCATAATTTCAAAAATAAGTAAACTTAACTCATAGATCATTCAACAAAAACAAAAACAAAAATCTTACATAGAATAACTAAAATTATCTAAATTCAAAGAAATTCCTATTAAAAAAATAACAAAACTAAAAGAATAGCAATATAACTTTGCTTCTTGGAAGTTTCAGGAAATGGATAATCTAGGATGGATCATTTTTCCAGAGAGAGAAGGGCTTATCCCATGAAAAACCAGTGTGAAAAAAAATGTAACTATTTCAATTGAACTACTTCTAAAGTATAGTACACATTTTTCTGTTCTCTTAAACTGGGTAGAATACAGTATAATGAAGCCCTCTCCTGAGAACTCAAGAAGTGTAATGACTCAGGGCTGTGGTGTCGGGAGTCGCGGATCTCAGTCCTGGACCTAAAATCTGCTTCTTAGTTTTACAACTCTAAGCAAATTTCTTAACTTTCCTGTGCCTCGGCTACTTAACCTGCCAAACCAGGATAATAAGAGCTGTAAAAATTAGATGACAATATCTAAGTGCATAAGACAGTTACTCTGTAGTATAGTAACTGTTAGAAGGAAGGGAAAGGAGAAGAAAATCAAGAAATATCAAATCACCAATCCCTAGCATTGCATAGGTAAAGCCATGCTTTTTGAATGAAACTTTTTTTATGGAAATATCATCAAAAGAGACTTCCCAGCAATGGTATCTATAATTCAAAGAGATGACCTGCCCTGCTCTTGCCCATCCTGATGTCCTACAATGTGCTTTTGTACATGAATGGAGATATGCAAGGATGTTTGACCCTACAACTAAGCAGCTCCAAGAATGGGTAGTTTCTCAGTTTTTTTCATAATACAGTCAACTCTCAACATCCGCAGATTCAAGCAACCATGTATGGAAAATATTCAGAAAAAATCCAACAATAAGAAATAACAATATCACACACACACACACACACACACACACACACACAAATTAGCCAGGCACGGTAGTGCACACCTGTGGTCCTAGCTACGCAGGAAGCTGAGGCGGGAAGATCACTTGAGCCTGGGAGGTTGAGGCTACAATGAGCCATGATTGCATCACAGAAAACTCACTTTAATTTACTGGCACATCCTACAAAATCTTGGGCATTTGGTGTTAATTCAAATTATAACTAGTTTTAACTAAACTTGTGATTTAACAAGGAAGTTCTCCTCTGAAATGCAGTCATATGACAATACAAACATCAAATTATCTGTTCTGTTGTCATTACAATTATTTTGATCAAAACCATAAAATTTATTCAAAAATGCCTAGACTATTTATGCTGAGAATTACTGAATACTTTGGGACTCACTGAAATAAAGCATAGCAAGCAGTTTCTGCAGATGTTTGCAAAAGGAAAAGCTCACCTCCAGATGTCACTTCCCTTAGAAAACAAGGAAGACTTGATCACTTCAGGGGCCATCCAGGCATAGGTGCCTGCTGCGCTCATTTTGGTTGTCCTGTGCCATTCCCTCGCCAACCCAAAATCTGTAATCTTCAATGTTTTATTGCAGATGTCATCATGCTCTATCTTCTCAAGTAGCAAAACTAAAGAAAAATCAAAAGTGAGAGACATTTGCACATTCTTTTAATTTTTCTGTCACAATTTTTCTATGGCATGTAAAACACAATCTTCACTGCAGTTGGCAGAATAAACAAGAATAAACTGGTATTTTACCATTTTACTTACAGCACACCTATTATAGTCTTTAGTGGGTTATTTGTGCCTGAAGTTACAAGTTATTTTAAGATACAATTTAATGCTCTTTATGAGTAGTTCTCTTTCTGAGAAAGTAAATGATTTCTAAGAGCAAGAAACATTTCCTGAGATATTACAAGTAGGATCAGCAGTCTGTAAAAATTTACCTGATATGAAAAAAATATATTATTTTCTGACCTAAGTACAGAATCTTTTCTACAGAAATGGAGAATACTGAAATTAGATGATATATTACCATAGCTCATTATTATCAAACATTATCTTACATTAAATTTGGAAAGGGCTTACAGATTCTTTAACTAATAAAGATAATGTAGGAGATATAATTGCTTTACTGGAGCTCAAAATATAGCAAAAAGTAAACACAGCGGTCATCCAGTTGCTGGTTTTCCCAATGCCAGCCTCCTGCCAATGTAGAGGATGCACAAGGGCAACTCCCAGGAGTAAAGCTGATGCCAGCATCTGTCCCTGAGCTCTTGTGTAGCTCTGCAGCTGCAATACTTTGGGAGGCCGAGGCGGGCGGATCACAAGGTCAGGAGATCGAGACCACGGTGAAACCCCGTCTCTACTAAAAATACAAAAAATTAGCCGGGCGCGGTTGTGGGCGCCTGTAGTCCCAGCTACTCGGGAGGCTGAGGCAGGAGAATGGCGTGAACCCGGGAGGCGGAGCTTGCAGTGAGCCGAGATCGCGCCACTGCACTCCAGCCTGGGCGACAGAGCGAGACTCCGTCTCAAAAAAAAAAAAAAAAAAAAAAAAAAAAAAAAAAAAAAAATGTGCTTTCTTTTTTATTATTATTATTATTATACTTTAAGTTCTAGGGTACATGTGCACAACATGCAGGTTTGATACATAGGTACACATGTGCCATGTTGGTTTGCTGTACCCATTAACTTGTCATTTACATTAGGTATTTCTCCTAATGCTATCCCTCCCCCTGCCCCCCACCCCATGACAGGCCCCTGTTTGTGATGTTCCCCACCCTATGTCCAATTCTTCTCATTGTTCAATTCCCACCTATGAGTGAGAACATGCAGTGTTTGGTTTTCTGTCCTTGTAATAGTTTGCTCAGAGTGATGGTTTCCAGCTTCATCCATGTCCCTGCAAAGGACATGAACTCATCCTTTTTTATGGCTGCATAGTATTCCATGTTGTATACGTGCCACGTTTTCTTAATCCAGTCTATCGTTGATGGACATTTGGGTTGGTTCCAAGTTTTCGTGATTGTGAATAGTGCTGCAATAAACATACGTGTGCATGTGTCTTTACAGCAGCATGATTTATAATCCTTTGGGTATATGCCCAGTAATGAGGTGTTCCTATTTCTCCACATCCTCTCCAGCATCTGTTGTTTCCTGACTTTTTAATGGTCACCATTCTAACTGGTGTGAGATGGTATCTCATTGTGGTTTTGATTTGCATTTCTCTGATGACCAGTGATGATGAGCATTTTTTCATGTGTCTGTTGGCTGCAAAAATGTCTTCTTTTGGGAAGTGTCTGTTCACATCCTTTGCCCACTTTTTGATGGGGTTGTTTGATTTTTTCTTGTAAATTTGTTTAATTTCTTTGTAGATTCTGGATATTAGCCCTTTGTCACATGGGTAGATTGCAAAAATTTTCTCCCATTCTGTAGGTTGCCTGTTTCCAGTACCATGCTGTTTTGGTTACTGTAGGCTTGTAGTATAGTTTTGAAGTCAGGTAGTGTGATGCCTCCAGCTTTGTTCTTTTTGCTTAGGATTGTCTTGGCAATGTGGGCTCTTTTGTGGTTCCATATGAACTTTAAAGTAGTTTTTTCCAATTCTGTGAAGAAAGTCATTGGTAGCTTGATGGGGATGGCATTGAATCTATAAATTACTTTGGGCAGTATGGCCATTTTCACGATATTGATTCTTCGTATCCACGAGCATTTCATTCACACCTCACCTGCACCCTCCTCCCTGGCCCTTCCCAGCACCTTCAGCTTCTCTCCCTTTTGCTGATCTGCCTCTGCCTAGACCCACGCAGAAATGTTCCCTAGGTTTTCCACGAGGCTGTAATGTAGCTGGAGGCTGCCACTCTCTCCTCTAGCTAATCCCTTCTATAGAGACAGGAGAGGGTATCTGATTTGTAGAACATAATCATAAAGAGGCTCATTTTTTTTTCAAATGTTAGTTTTAGTAAAAACTAACACTTCTGAGTATATTCTACTTGTCAGGTGAGGTTATAGGTATTTTAATTACATAACCCATACAACAGTGCTATAGGTTGATACTATTATCTCCACTGTATACATAAAGACACCGAGGAACAGAGATGTTGAGTAATCTGTCCAGGGTCACAGAGCTAAGGAGCAGTGAAGTTCAACTAGTCTGACTCCAGAGCCTATGGTCCTAACCACTGTGTACACATTTAGTTGATAGCTTTTACTAATTTTTCACAAGATCTTTCTTTATCCGTTGGAAATCTCTCTCTACTCAGGTGCCCATTCTCCTCCCTTTTGATTTCCTGTCATTGGTCAATTATTAACTGATCTAAACAGAGGCGGTGTAGAGTGGCGATGAACTGCAAGCCCTCTAGGGCCACCTGCTTGGATCCCATGTGCTTCTGCTTCCTTGCCTGTCTTGTGAATTATGATAGTACCTATATCATAAGATTGTAGGGATGAGTAAATGAATACATATAAAGTGCTCAGAACAGTGGCTGAGACACAGTAAGCAATCTGTAAGAATTTCACACACACACACACACTTTCATCAATGGGTTTGAAAGTGTTTTTAGCAAGTCTTCAAAATCAATTTCATGAACTTCAGGAAATCCTGCCTCTTTTTCAAGGCTTGAGATTTCCCAGTGGATGTGCATTTTGATTGGATTGGATTGTCGAACATTTACAATATCAGGCAGTCATAGGAGCTAAGGTAATTGGAGGGAACCCAATTGGCGGAAACCAAGACTAGGTTTAAATGTGGAGGGTTATTTGAGTAAAGGCTTATTAGATAAACAATCAATACTGAATAAATACTGTTATGTTATAACTTTTTTCTCCGTGTCATCTTGTAACTGAAATTTAGAGAGCAAGAACCATCTGTTCTATTCTTATTTCCATTATAGATATAGAATCCGATTTAGGATGGCTATATGCCCACGGTTATACAGTGGTTAAACAGTAAGGTCAACATGCTACCATTCCTACTCTTAATGCTGTACTACATAGGGAGAGATGGAGAAAAGGAGGGGGAGAGAGGCAGGGAGGAGAGAAATCAGAGACCCACTTCCATTTGAAATAGCCTTTCATTCTTCCTATCCATCTATACTGTCCTGATTTTCAAGGACCAGCTTCCTTAGAAAAACCCCCTAAACATCGCACAAAATTGTGAATGATTTTATCTTCCCTATCATTTATTACTCACATATGACATTATTTTGTCAGTTATCTTTTTACCTAAGACTTCTCTACCTGTTATGTACAAGCTACTTAATCTCAGGAACTGTATTTTATAGCATTCTGTGAATCCTCCATATCGCCTAACATAGTGCCTTGTACATCACAATGTTCAATGGAATATCTTTTGCTAATGATAATTATCACTGATTCAAATAATAAGAATATTGCCCACCATTTACCAACTCTTGGCTATGCAGAGTTGTTTCCACACATTTAATATTTCACTTGATCGTGACACTAGTCTATGAGGCAGGAATATAATCTCCAGCTCAGAGCCTAGAAATGTTATCCAAGATCAAAGAGCTAAAACACAGAGCTGGAGTTCATCCCCAGCCCTCTTCTGTGCTGCTCAGAAGCTATTGGTTATAAGAAGAGGGCAAAGCAACCAGAAATCTCATTTTGTGAGATTAATTTTTGAATGTTCCATCCACATCAGCTAAAGGCATATTTGTGTCTTGGTCCTTATTCCCTATGAGTATAAAGAAAAAAAATACCTACAGAAAAAGAGATTTAGGTCCCCAATCCTTTAAACCCATGTACTTAAACCACAGAAAGAAGCTGAAACAATAACAAAAGAATACAGGGGAATTAATTAGCTTTTTTTTCATCAGCTGCATTATCTTTTCCTTCTAGAAATACCATTAATTTCACCTTTAAACAATAATTGTTCCTGCCACCAAAAGACCCCAAATTAACGATCAAAATGGCTTGCAGTTCTATAAAACTTTGTTTGTCAAAGCACTTTTATACACATTATGTCCCCATTCTTACAAACCTCCAGACAGGCAGACATGAGAAAGGACTGATGAAAATAGGCTTCAAAACACTTCCTTGCCTCCTGGTCCACACCCCAGACCCCAAGTAAGGGCTGGCAGCCCTTGCGATGCAAAGGTCAAAGAAAGTCTACTCTAAATAATGAAAACAGCATCAAAAGTGAGAACTAAAAACCAAACACTAACAAACATCATTCCCAAATAAATGTGATGGCAGCGTATGATATTAGCAGGCTTGGTTCTGACAGTTTCAGAACAGCAGCCCCTATTCCTCGGTCCAAAGTTTCCACAGGAGCCAGGTACCTCCACACTGTGGGCTCACAGAAAAGAAGTTCAAATCACACTCCAAATGTCAACCCTTTAGGGTTCCATGAAAGGCCCATTGTTCTGGATTCCATTTCAGAGGTGTTCAGCAGAATTCCTGGAATGCCATATCTTTTGGGCAATGTGACTGAAACCAAAAATAGCCCGTCCCACAACAGGTAACATAATGGGGCACACTGCCAGGTTTCAGCCTAAAGACACGTGGTTGGCAGCCAACTTCCGCTTCCTGTCATTCACGCAGGCAGAACCACGGTGCACTAGCTGGTCACCACTGATTTTAATGTACAAACCAGGCAAACCAACTTTTTTGGCCACTGAAATGGTAAATTCTTGTAAGTATCCTAGCAACAACTGTTTGAGCACCCTTTCCTGTGACTTCAGTCAAGATTTTTGACCCTCGTTAGCCCCATTCTTTAACAACTGGCCTTTACAACCTTGTACTTAGCCTACTTATTCAACCATGAGGCACTGAATTTTTTTCAGCTCCTTTGAAGTTTCACATTGGTATTTTCAGAATTATAGTATATAACGTATATTTTTTTAAAAAGCAATTACTATGTACACCATGTTCTCAACGTTGATGGGATCACTGTGTCCAAATTCCATTTAATGAGTCAAATGAGTTTTGATTAATCTTTAACTGGAAATGTATTATCCAAAAAAATGTCATAAGCAAGAAAACAAGTTGAGAAAAGCAATAATGTGAAAGAATATATTAACAAAAAACTTTACCAAACTTTATAAATTTCAACTTTGAGGACAATCCACAATTTATATGGAATGAATGATAATTTTCTAAATTTACATATAGCATAGAATGTTTCTCATATTTCTTTCTACCCATTCTCCAGCGGCACCAGTTCCCCTTCACTCCAGCACCATCTGCCTCCCCACTTCCCCCGACTCCCACTCCAGACACATATCCCCCACTCACTATCCAGCCTATGGAATAAAGCCCACACTTTCATTTTGGCCTCCGTCCCTTCTCAATCTCATTCTATAAAACTTTGTTTCTCAAAGCACTTTTATACACATTATCTCCCCATTCTTACAAACCTCCAGACAGGCAGACATGGGAAAGGACTGATGAAAATAGGCTTCAAAACACTTCCTTGCCTCCTGATTCACACCCCAGACCCCAAGTAATCTTCCCAGCTCTCTTTTGTACTCTCCCAAATGAACCCGATATTCTAACAATTCCGTGTGCCATTTCCCAAAACTACAGCATTGCCTTTTTCTGTCTCCCCACCTCCATGTGCCTCCTTACAGCATGGAATGCCTTCCTCTTCTGCCCTCTATAAAACTCACACTTCCTACTGGACCTTCCACTCAATCAGGGCACCAGCACTGAG
Organism: Macaca thibetana thibetana; assembly: GCF_024542745.1. NCBI lineage: Eukaryota > Metazoa > Chordata > Mammalia > Primates > Cercopithecidae > Macaca > Macaca thibetana. The sequence goes on along the minus strand of NC_065578.1, from coordinate 204,825,268 downwards.
CTCTTAGTCCAGACCTCCATGGCATTAACTGTGAAGCCACTTACAAGTCCATTGGCCTTTGGAATCGCAACACTTCCTGCTCCAATATTAGATGAGTCTTTAAGCAACATCTTCCCATTGCCTTTTGCCTAACCTCAGCTACTTCTCTGCATTCTAATACATTTAGACTGTACCTTGCCCATTACACTTAAATCCTATCTTGTCTTCCTTGTTATAATCTCATCTTATTAAATTGTAAGCAGCTTGAGGATAGAACTTGTGCCTAATTAATCTTTTTTCAATACTGCACAGCAACTGGCATTTTAACAAGCTCAAGTGTTTGTTGAATGAATGAGGAAATTAATAATGAATACTCTTAGGGGAAGAATGAATATGAAGAAGACAAATTATTATAAGCTTTTCCTTTCATGCTAAGTCAGCTGCTAATTACAAAAAATCGATTCACCTCTAACCTCCTAAAGAAGTATTAGGATCCTGGACATTAAGAAATGAAGACTGTTGGCCAGATGCGGTGGCTCAGGCCTGTAATTCCAGCACTTTGGGAGGCTAAGGTGGGAAGATTACTTGAGCCCAGGAGTTCAAGACCAATCTGGGCAATACAGTGAGACCTCCTACAAAAGAATTTAAAAATTGGCTGGGCATCATGGCACTCGCCTTTATAGTCTCAGCTATTTGGGTGGTTGAGGTAGGAGTATGACTTGAGCCCAGGAGGTTAAGGCTGTCCTGGACTGTGACAGCACTGCTGCACTCCAGCCTGGACAACAGAGCAAGACCCTGTCTCAAAAAAAAGAAGAAGAAAGAAGAAAGAAGGAAGAAGGAAGAAGGAAGAAGGAAGAAGGAAGAGAGAAGGAGAAGGAGAAGGAGAAGAAGAAGAAGAAGAAGAAGAAGAAGAAGAAGAAGAAGAAGAAGAAGAAGAAGAAGAAGAAGAAGAAGAGGAAGAAGAAGAAGAATAAGAAAGGAAGATTGTTTTAAAAATAATTATAGCAAAACAGTTATTTGAATATTGATCTATCAGTGGCATTTGACATAGCTGATCATTCTTCCCTGATACACTTTCTTCACTGGTCTCCACACTCCTGATTTTCCCCTTTACTTCTAGCTATTCCTGGGTCCTCCCTATCTCCCTGACCTCTAAAGACTGGAGACTACTAGGACTCAGTCCTTGGACCTCTGTCGAGTTTTTTCTTATTTACTCTCACTCCCTAGATAATCTCAGTCAATCTCAGGGCTTCACATACCTTCTCATGCTGATGACTCTCACATTCATATTTCTAACCTGGTTCCCCTTCATCTAATTTCAAAACTGCTGCCAGTGTAGTCCTGTTAATATGTAAATCAGACCACAGCTCTCCTCTGTTCAAAACTCTCTTGTGTCATAGTAAAAGTCAAAGACCCTGTAGGCCCCGAGGACTGCATAGTCTGAGGGATCCCTGCTTCTCCCTCATGTCCTGCTGTTCTGGCCACCTTCACTTTTCTCCCAGCACACTGGCCTCCTGTTTTAGAAATCTTGCAATTTCTGTTCCCTGTAACAAGCATGTTCTTTCCCAGATGACCCACTTCCTCACTTACTTAGATTCTACTGAAAATCCATCTTTTCTGCAAGACTTGGCTTAGACACGCAATCTTTGACTGCTTAACCCAACATTTCCATCCTTCTTTGCAACTTTAATTTTTATACTGAGCACCTACCACTCTGCAAGATACCACACATTTTATTATTTATTTTGCTTAATGTCTGTCTCAATCACTAGAATGCAAGATCCTTAAGGGAGGAATTTGTGTCTGCTTTGTTCACTACTCAATACCAAGCGCCTAGGAGAGCTCTGTACATAGTATATGATCAACAGGTAACTATTGTATAAATGAATGAGCTAGCATACTGAATACAAGAAGAAAGGCTTCTGTAAAGAAAAAACAGATGTGGTAAGCTAAAACAGAACTTCACATTGCTCGTATACTGAAATAAAATCCATCTTTCATGGGACAAGCCTTTTCATGGACACATAGTATACACAGTTTTAATGAGAAAATCACTTACATTTCATTGTATGTAAAGTCTAGCTCTAAATTTCTATCATGTTAGCATTTTAATGGTCAAGGTACATAATAAAGCAAACTGAGGCAAAAATCTTCCATAATATTCTACATTAAGATATTAGTAAGAACGTAACATGTTTAATACAACCGATGCATTATTTACAGAAAACCTGAAACAAAATAAACCACTTAAAATCACGTGAAGCCAGATCTTCAGAAGTAATAATTCAAACATCCTATATGCCATCAAGATACTTTCCAAAATGGAATATGATTTGCTCTTTTTCCAATAGCTTAAAAAATGCACAAACCAGTAATGAACCCTGGTAGTGAAACAGTTACAAGAGCAATTTAATACTTTATGCCTTCACCTTGACCCAACTTATCAACCCAAGTCACAAGCAGGCCTGCCAAAGTGTACAGATCTCAGCGCACCTGCAGGGAACAAGGCTCTGAACTGTTTCCTCATACTGCAGGCTGCCTGGAATCACCCAAGTTAGCCAAATTAAAAAGACTCTCATCTCCAACTAAAATGAACAAATACCTGATTAAGCGACACCTGATTTTGCAGAATGAATAAAAATAATAATGTTATTAGGCTGCAAAGAGTTGTAGAAAATGTTTAGGTATCAATGAGTTCACATACACACATTAGGAAATATTTAAAGCATAAATATTTTAAATGTAAAACACTTTGAAGTGTTTCTAAGTAAAACATTAAAATGAATATAGTCGACAGCTTGCATTTACATTTTGTCTTACAGTTTACCAAATTCTGTGACATTTATGAGGAATTGGCAAACTAGAGCCCACAGGCTAAATCCAGCACAATGCCTCTTTTGTAAATAAAGTTTTATTGGAACACTGCCACACTCATTTGTTTACATATTGTCAAGGATGTTTTTGGCTACAACAGCAGAATTACAAAGTTGCAAACAGAGACCATATGGGCTGCAAAATCAAAAAGATTTACTATCTGGCCCTATACAGGAGAAATTTGCCAACCCCAGACTTACACTATCTCACTTAATCGTCACGTCACCCTATTCAGAAAGCTAGTGGAGTCAGACAGAGCTCAAACCTTCTACCACAACAACACTATTTGTCCTCAAATGTGAAAAGAACAAATGCTCTGAGATGTACCTTTTCTCAGAGTCATAACAGCAGAATATATCAGGCATACTGTCACCTGGCTCCTGCTACGACTCACCATACACTTATCAGCAGATAGTTACTTGATTTGGATATAGTCTATAGCCAATGGAAGAATTTCTATATCAACCCAGATAACATATAAGAAGGAATCCACAAATCTGGTCCTCAGAACTGCAGCTTTCAAACTTTGCTCTATATCTGAATCATCTGTAATCGTCAAAGAAAAATTATTGTCTCATCAGAAAGTAACATAGATTAATGGATGCCTAAGGGTTAAATCTATGTTAAAGCAAATTAGTAAAATGTTAATGGTAGAATCTAGGCAGTAGGATTATAAGTGAAATAATTTTTGTAAGTGAATAATTTTAAGGGAATTATTTTATTTATTTATTTATTTATTTATTTATTTATTTATTGACAGCATCTGGCTCTATCACCCAGGCTGGAGTACAACGGCACGATTTCAGCTCACTGCAACCTCCACCTCCTCAGTTCAAGCAGTTCTCCTGCTTAGCCTCCCAAGTAGCTGAGATTACAGGCATCCACCACCACGTCTGGCTAATTTCTGTATTTTTAGTAGAGACAGGGTTTCACCATGTTGGCCAGGCTGGTCTCGAACTCCTGACCTCAAGTGATCCACCCACCTCAGCCTCTCAAAGTACTGGAATTACAGTGTGAACCACTGTACCCAGCCTTAAGTAAAATTTTAATTTTCACTTAAAATGATTTCGGTTCTATATATTCCAAGATTTTCAAAATAAAATATTAGGGAAAAAAAATGCATTGCTTATTCCTAAGGTTCACTGAAGCAGAATATCCCAAAACGAGACAGAACATGTGATTTTTGAAAAGTTCTCAGGGAGATTCTGATGCCACAATAGGTGTGGGAACTACTGCTAAAGAGTGTCAGTCTGTATCAACAGAACTAATCATTTAGCCTATAGGTTCTCAAAGTATGGTCTAGGGATCCCCAGGGTTCCCTAAGATGGCAACAATGTGACTGCAGAAGCAGATATGAACATCCGTCTGTCTTCTCTCACAGTCTGGCATGAAAGTGAACTCCACAAGTGCAAAGAAATGCCACCATCCCCATTAAATTTGTTTTGGAAAATATGGGAGTTTTCCCATTACAAATGCCATGTTAAGATGTAATGGAGTCTACGTTATATTCATATTATTAAACATTTTTAAAATGTATCATTTTAAATTTCTAATATGATAAATATCAATTGATATAAAGCAAAGCTCTTTGGGAGTCCTGAAAGCAAATATACAAGAACTGTTAATCCAGGCAATATACAGAGACAATAAAACACAAGTTCCAGGATCAGAGGTCCCAGATTCAATTCTTAGTTCTACCCTTTGATGGGCTGAATGACTTTGATCAAGTCAACTAATCATTGAGTTCAGTTTTTTTTTTTTTTAACCTGTAAGTTGGGGATAATTAGAGTGTCACCTCAAAAGGTTGTAGTGACAAATAAATGAGGATAAATTGTGAGTAGTGCTCAGCATCTAGTATGCCCTAAATAAATGTTGACAACTAATCTTGTTACTATTAGGTTGGTGCACAGGTAATTGTGGTTTTTGCAATGATTAATACTATCATTTAGTTAAAAGCACTCAACATGAAGCAATATTTGGAGAAGATGAATTTTAAAAACTAAATTTACATAGCCTAGCAGTCAACTGTACAAATTTAAGTTTCAGGCTCCAAAATAATGCCATCACAGCTCTCCCAGGTCCCCCACAAAACCTTCTGCCTGTTAAAATTCCTTCATTGGGGTGCTTTTACTTTTCGGGAGCCCTGGATTACCTCAGAGGGTTTGGGGAGCCTCAGAGGGTTTGGGGACAGTCATTAACATTTGGAGTTAAGATCATCGGCCTGACATGGTAAAGCTAGAGAATATTTCCTAATTTTGGAGGGAGTTAGAAATCAGAGAGAAAATGTGGTCTAAATTAATTCAGTAAACAAACTGCGATGCTAAAAAGTAGGCTTGGATTGTAAATGATAAACGATGTGGTCAAACCAATGTCTAAGTAAATTATTTTAGTTTTTATTATTGCCATTCTGACAATCTATGATAGTACAGTCATAAAGCAAATGACACCAAGCTTATGTTTCTCTGTCTGTAGATTTGTCTTCTCGCAGCAGACCATACTACACTACTCCTCAATAACCATCAGTGGCTCTCCCTTGTCTCTTAAATAGTCCATACATCTTAGCATGGCATCCATGACACTCATTGCCTGACCACATGTTAAATGCCTGTTTCCTTCCCCCACAAAAAACCCTTTCTCCACTTTTCATTCTAGTTACACTTAACGACTCATTGTTCCCTGAAAAAGCCATATGTTTTCATGCCAGTATTTACCTAATTGCCTCTAATGGGTTAGGAAACATTAAACAGATTTTTCCTACAGGACTTCTGACAAATCTCCCAAGAAACGAATACAGTATCAGAAATCAAGACAATCAGGCTCAATGAAGTTATATAACTTGCTCAAGGTCACACAGCTAGTAAATGAGGATACTGATATTCAAATCCAGACCTGACTGATTTTAAAGGCAATGCTAGATAGAGCCAGAGGTGGTGGCTCTTACATGTAATCCCAGCACTTTGGGAGGCTGAGGAGGAAGGATGATGGCTTGAGTCCAGGAGTTTGAGACCAGCCTGGGCTACATAGCAAGACTTTTTATTACCAAAAAAAAAAAAGCCAATGCTCTTTCCCTTAGCTGCACTATTCTGGTAAGTTTAGCACTTAAATGCTAGTGTGAGAAAGCAGGGCTTACAAATGACCTTCTTAAATGGGTAGAGTAGATAAAATACTTTCCCGTCTCCTTTACCCTGCTTTGATATACTTGCCAGTGATTACGAAACTGATCAAATATGGATAGTTTGCATAATTCAGAACTAACTAGCTATACCCCTCACAACTACAAAAAATAAGGCATTGCCTATTTTTAAAAACATTTTAAAATTTGTAGTCCAGGGTGTCACTATGTTCCCCAAACTGGTCTCGAACTCCTGGGCTCAAGCAATCCTCCCACCTTGGCCTCCCAAAGTGCCAGGATTATAGATAGGTATGAGCCACCACACCTGGCCAGCTACTTACTTTTTAATATGCAAGCATGAAAATGATGGGGGAAGATGTGGTGACTCTTCTGTGATTGCTATTCTTCTAAAAGTCTAACCTTTTGCTAACTTTGTTTCAAAAGCAGATATAGATCTCAGTTACGATTGGGACATCCGGACTGACTTCTCTGTGCCTCCTGGAACAGGAAGCAGCTATAGCATGAAGCTACGTGTCCTGAGTATAACAACAGAAGAGAGAAGGGGACTTATGTCTTATAACTGATAATAGTGAAATTAATAGCTTCCCCAAATCACCCTGATGAGCTATTTAAACATCTTACTTGGAGATTACATTTTCTCAGATAGTTCTTTTATTTACACAGTACTAATGAAAAAAAGCTAAAGCAAAATTTATATTCCTTTTGCAGTTTGTCATAGTAAGAGCTCCAAATGGCATTTCATAATAAATACAACTATTGTAGATGTAGTTGTAGTTGTAAATAATACTGTAGATAGATAATAATTATTCCCGAAAGACTAAAAACATTGAGATAATAAATACTTAATCATTGAAATAAAAAGTATAAAAGTAAGTAGCTACCATAATTTGTGGCTCAGTTCCCCATGGAAAGCTTATTTCCTCTCAAGAAAAAAGAAAATAGAACACAATAAGCAATATCACAAAAGAAAAAGGAAACCATAAATGATGCCACATAATCTTTTTTTTTTTTTTTTTTTTTTTGAGACAGAGTCTCACTCTGTCGCCCAGGCTGGCGTGCAGTGGTGTGGTCTCGGCTCACTGCAACCTCCGCCTTCTGGGTTCAAGCAATTCTCTGCCTCAGCCTCCCAAGTAGCTGGGATTACAGGCACCTGCCACCACACCCAGCTAACTTTTTGTATTTTAGGTAGAGACGGGGTTTCACCATCTTGGCCAGGCTGGTCTCGAACTCCTGACCTCGTGATCCACCCGCCTCGGCTCGTGAATGATGCCACACAATCCTATTTCAATCCTGTACTTCTGCAGTTTTTGTTTAAAACTCTTAAATGAAATTCTAATATTTCAAACCATCCTTAGTAATTCTTATATTGCAGATTTTATCTTCACTGCCCCCTGGGAACCTCTCTGCAAAATACTCCCCTTGCTACCACTCTGGGCAGAGTCGGTGCCCCTCTCATACAGACAACCTTGAAAGCCATCACTTGAGCCCACTGCAGTCCCTTCTCCACAGAGGCCAGTACCGTCACTCAGAGTGAAACCTCCATGTGCACAGCAGAGGGAGGCCTGCCAGGCCCGCCCCACGCGTGCCTTTCCTCACCAGCCTTCTCCTCACACCTCCAATACGGAAGGCTCATTTTTGCTTCCTCTTTCCTTTGCCTGGGTCTTTGCTTGACTAGTTCGTGGCCCCTCCTCGGAGTGCCTTCCCTGGAGAGCCACTGTGTGAAACAGCACCCCCATCCTCCACGCTACCACTCTCCACCCCTTACCATGCTTAATTTTCTTGACGGCACTTACTAATCTATTTGTGATTACGTGACTGCCATCTATCTTCCCCATTAGACTAAGCTCTATGATGGCAGATTTGTTGTCATTGATGTCTGGCTTGCCATGTGTTCCTGAGGCCCAGAAGTGACTGGCACAGGGTGGGCATTCCAAAAGTGTTAAATGAGTTCCAGCTCTCCACAATGTTTTTCTCTTCTGCAAATGCATATAACACCGATGATTTTCACAGTAACCTGAAGTTGCTTTCTATTGTTCTCTGGGGAATGCATATAGGTAGACTTATATAAAGTATTTTCCACTTATTTTGCATCCAGGAGGGAGTTACAGGGCCTAGTATTTATTTAAAACATAAATGATGCTTAAAGCTTGCTAACTTGGCACAACTTTCAATCTGTTGCTACCTGTTAGAAAAAGGACAAAGTTGTTTATATCATTCACAACATATCAGCTATTATCTAGACATAGATATTCCCCCACAAGATATGATAAAACTTAAGAAGATCTACTAGAAAAGATAAAAGAAAATCTGTCAAGAATAACATATTCTCCAGACAAATTTAAAAGTTTGTTTAAAACAGTGATTTCCGGCCTGGCCCGGTGGCTCACGCCTGTAATCCCAACACTTTGGGAGACCGAGGTGGGCGGATCACGAGGTCAGGAGATCGAGACCATCCTGGCTAACACAGTAAAACCCCATCTCTACTAAAAAAAAATACAAAAAACTAGCCGGGCGTGGTGGCAGGCACCTGTTGTCCTAGCTACTCGGGAGGCTGAGCCAGGAGAATGGCGTGAACCTGGGAGATGAAGCTTGCAGTGAGCAGAGATTGTGCCACTGTACTCCAGCCTGGGCGACAGAGCAAGACTCCGTCTCAAAAAAAAAAAAAAAAAAAAAGTGATTTCCACTGAATTTGGCTCCAAGTAGTCTTCTATTAGCTCTTTGGTACATGAGTACACTTTGGAGTGAAAATGAAATTCAATATTGATTTTTAAAACCTTGTTTACATTATCACTAACTCACTACCACCATTAGCAAATATCCAATAAAGTCAAACAAAACATGCTGAAATTGAGTATCTGTTATACTCAAAAGTCATATAACTTTTATATGACTTTTTTTTTGTATGACTTGTTTTTATATAAACAAGAAGTTAGAGCTTCATATACAGCAGAGAATGTCAACTCTGCATTTATTCATTGAACAAATAAAATCAGACATTCAGGATAAAGACCATGTGTGAGGTACCATGGTTTGCACATTCTAGACCCTAGTCACACTTTTCACTTTATAGTAATTGAATAACTATGATAATGGTCATATTGTAACAAATACTTGGCCAGGCTAGTGACTAGCTAATTAAGTCTTTTATAAGAGTGCAACAATTTAAAGCAAAGGGAATCTTGCCTGACAATTATAGAAATTAAAATACTCCACGAAGTTTGGCAATTTATTCTGAGACTGAAAAGTCTTTCAAAAACTAAGTAGCAGCATGTAATCACCTTCAAATTATGTAATATCTACTGAATATACAGTAGTCTATACTCCACTATACAAGTTTTTCTGGTGTCAGTAAAGACTGTTTGGCCATAGTTATTGTTCCAGGGTCATGTTAGTTCTTTTTACCATTTAATAATATTAGGAGTTCTTTAAACATTTATCTTTTATAGAACTTTATAAAAATTTACTATTTGCATTAATTGCTATGGATTGTTGTTTGATCCATAAATCCTATGGATTGTTAATCCATAGGAATGGATCAACATTTTTTAAAACATGCTTTAAAAACACTAGCAAACATTCTCTACCCTGTGTTGTGTGAACTTCGAAAAGTATTGCAACCAAACAAAACTAAGTACAATGTAAAAGTTAAAGGGCCTATGCCCTTTAACTTTTTAGCCTAAGGACCAGTACCACCCAAGTGTTTGTTTGTGTTGATGATTTGGATACATTTGTAAAATGTTGGGTTCTGTGTTGTTACAGAGTTGCTGCAACTACCAAGAGGCAGGGGAAGGAATGAATGGTGCTGTTGATGTCCTTAAAATACCTGGTTCTGCAGAAAACTCCCAGCAGTCACAGGCTTTCAGGACACCACTGGAAAGAGGGCGTATGGGACACGTGGACAAGTCACCCATTCTATGGCAGCACCTGGTCAGACATTTCTTTTATTGAAAAAAATTACATTATTGAAAGAAAAGTATATTTTAGGAAATTGCACTCTGTTTTTACTATAACATAGTTCAAAAGCAAGCAATGCTATAGTCCTTCACGTGGTCTGTCAAAGTACTAAGAATACACCACTACCACTACCACTACCACTACCACTAATAACATATTTTGTTAGACTTTGCTCTCATCGCCTAAGCAGATGCAGTCTAAGTTATAGAGAGACTTGGGGGGAAGGAGGATCATGAAATAATGCCTAATGCTTATGCTTAGCTATAATATTCCAATTATTTACAATTCCCAGCGAAAATGCTACATTAGTAATTTTCAAGTAAATTTCTTCTTGTCACTCTTCTTTAGGGACAATGTTTTCACTTGAGCTAGCTCCTGTCCTAGCAGGTTTCACAGGATTGAAAGACTCCAGCTATTGTAGGCCAATGCCAGTTCTGGCTGCATCCTTAAACCTTTCAAGGGATTTCATCTCATTCTAAGAATATGAAGTGATCTTCAATATTAAAGAACCAACATCAAACAGCTATTCTATAAGGTTCTTTTATACAGCAAAGTTTCATAGGATTTGCATTTAAGTCATTTGTCAGTTCTTTACTGACATCTGGAAAATCCACCCTGATTTATAAATAAAATCAATGACACTGGCCAGGTCTTCAGGGTTTCAAGTACCTGTGCAAGGACAATGCACTTGTTATTAACCCAAAAGTGTATTACGGTGCACACCATGCCTCCCGTCTGGAGAAAAGAAGTCATTGAACCAATAACAAAATCATATTTCACGTAGAGACACTTTTTTTTTTTTTTTTTTTTTGAGACAGAGTCTCACTCTATCTCCTAGGCTGGAGCGCAATGGCGCGATCTTGGCTCACTGCCACTTCCGCCTCCCGGGTTCAAGTGATTCTCATGCCTCAGCCTCCCAAGTAGCTGGGATTACAGGCGACTGCCACTACGCTGGGCTAATTTTTGTACTTTTAGTAGAGAAAGGGTTTCGCCATGTTGGCCAGGCTGGTCTCAAACTCCTGACCTCAGGTGATTTGCCCGCCTTGGCCTCCCAAAGTGCTGGGATTACAGGTATGAGCCACGCGCCCGGTCCATAGAGAGACATTTGAATGAAAAAAGTCTTTGGAAAAGGTAAGAGACATAAAGTCATATTTTGGATAGGCAAACAGTAACTTCAATACAGCACTTGTAAAGTTGACGTCCCCGAGTGCATTCGAGGACTTTGATGAAGGCCACTGGGCGAGGACCGTCATGGGTTCCATATAATCTGCAGAAGGCCTCGGTTTGCAAAGTCCTACCCAGATGAATCACCTCTGGTATTGAAAGGCCTGACTGCCCCCTGAGGTTTCTAGTAGATCCAGGTATTTTACAAATGTTTCATCTACAAGCAAGTCTGGTCTGAGCTTCTATAAAAAGCACCCAAAGGCAAGTCAAGGTTAAGCGTGTCACCAGCCCCAAAGCAAATAACCAAGGACTAGCTGGACCTCCAAGCCCTGAAGGCCTGGACATGAGCTGCTGCTGGCGCCCTAAGGCTGACTCCCGCCTCTTTCCATCTGGTACTATGTCCTGTGGAGCCCGCCCTAGGCTGGCACGAAGGTAGTCTTCCCCCACCTCCCCCTAGCCCCACTTACTGTTGCTGGACTTGAGGTCCCGGTGCAGGATGGGCACGAAGGCCTCTTCGTGCAGGTAAAGCATGCCCCGCGCTATCTGCACGGCCCAGTTGACCAGCACGTGCGGAGGGATGCGGCGCGCGCGGCGGGGGCCGGGCGCGCGCGGGTCCGGGGAGGCGTTGGCAGCGGCCAGGGCACGGTTGAGCGCTCCGCCGCGGGCGAACTCCAGCACCAGGCAGAGGTGCGGCTGCTGCAGGCACACGCCGCGCAGCTCGATGATGTTTGGGTGCCGCAGCATGGCGAAGAGCCGAGCCTCGCGCCGCACGCTCTCGGCTGCCGCCGCAGCGTCCTGCTCCGGGTCCCGGCGCGCCGCCTTCACCGCCACCTCTTGGCCCTGCCAGGTGGCGCGGTACACCTGCCCGAAGCCCCCCGCGCCGATAAGCTCCTTCAGCTCCAGCCGCTCGAAGGCGACGTGCACCGGGGAGCTGGGCCGCGGGGGCGGCGGCGCAGGCGGCGGCGCGGGGCTGGCTGCCGGGCGGCAGGGAGCCACGTAGTTGGCGGGGAAGATGCCGAGGCGCCGCTGCACCTGGCCTGCCCACCAGCCCTCGTCGCCCGACACGGCGGCGTCCTGCGACAGCACCTCCACCAGCTGGCCGCGCCGCAGGCTCAGCTCGTCCTCGCCGCGAGCCTCGTAGTCATAGAGAGCGGCCCACAGCCCCGCGCCAGCCGAGGCCGAGCCTCCCGAGGAGGTGGACGACGAGGACGCTGAGCCGCCTGGGGCTCCCCGGGCCGAGGACACCGGGGTGTCGGCCGCGCACTCTGCGCCGGGCAAAGCCATGGGGGTAGCAGTGCGGGGAAGGCGGAGCGGGAGGCTGGGCTCAGCCTCCCGGGCGGCCCCGGGCGCGCATCGTCCGGCGGGGTGGCAGTCGGCGCCGGGGGAAGGCGAGGGGGAAGGAATCGCGATCGGTGACGGCAGCGATCACGGGCTTGCTGCCCAAAGGGCCCGGCCTCGGCCCGCGCTCCTGCCCAGCCGCCTCTTCTTCCGCAGAGGTCCTCGCAGCCGCAGGCGATGTCCCACCATGGTCGTGCCCAGGGCCTGCGGCCCGCCCGCCGCGCGCTCCTTAGCCCGATCCCAGGACGCCCCACCCTACCCTAGCCGCGCCAGGGCCGCCCCGCCCCCTCTGGGTCCATTCCGCGCTGCCCCCCTCCCGGGCCCGCCCCCTAGGCCTGTCCCCAGGGCCTTCCCGCCCCTCCCCCAGCCGCCCCGCCCTCTCCAGGTTCATTCCGCCCTCCTTGACCCGTCCCGGGCGCTCAGTCTGCGCCCGCCCTATGGGCCCGCCTTCCTGGGTTCGCCCCACCTTTCCCCACCAACTGCACCAGCCCGCCCCGCCCTCGCCAGGTTCACTTCCCTTTTCTGTGCCAGTCCCCAGAGCCTCGTCCCGCCCCTGGCGCCCGGGCCCGTCCCCCACCACCTTGGGCGGGTCCCGCCCCCTGGGCCTGCCTGGCTGGTCCCGCTCCGCCCCCGCCGCAGGTGCCCAGGAGCAATGGTGAGCCGCGCCCACGTGGCCTGGGAGGCGGGGTCGGCCGTCATCCGCTATACATTTTCGGGAGAGTTTAAATTAAGCCAAAGTAAGACTGAGGGAGTGGACGCTTCTCCAAGAAGCGGTGGGAGAGGGTCGAGAAGATGTGGGGCTTTAGGGTGTGGCGGGGAGAGGGAGAGTTGCAGTTCTGGGAGAGTGACAGGGAATCTCAGAACGGGCTGCAGAAGAAATTGTAGCGCAGTGCCAGATCTGGGCCAGTGCGTGTGGCAAGTCACCAAGCTAAGCGCGTTTGAGCCACCGTGCATCTCAGAACTGACTAGGTTACAGATTGCAGCGCAGAGTGACCCCTGGTCAGTATAGTCCCAGAAGCTCCATGATGGTCAATCCCTTGCTTATCTGTACTGTCTACTCAGATGGAAAATGCCCCAGTCTCCCTGGAAACCCACAGTTTTGGGTTTAGGAGGCATTGGCAATGGTTGGGTGCCAGAGGTTGACAGGTTACTGTGGCAGGTGATGAGGTTAAAAAGAAGCGTTTTATTATTAAAATTCTAAGATATTAGATTATCCTGTAGTAGGCCAGAATTTCCTAACTTGTGGATCTTGTACTTCCAATAACAGGAGGGACAATTTTAGATATTACGAGGATACAGTAACATTCTGAGTTACATAAAGAGAGATTTATTGCCTTTTCAGTTTTCTTTCAGTCTCTCAGATCAAACTATTTATTGGCTGTGTGACCTTGAGCAAGTTTCTTTATTTCTCTGTGACTCAGTTTTCTCATCTATAAAATGGGAATAATAAAAAATAGTACCTACTTTATAGGGTTTTTAGGAAGACTAAATGAATTAATAGTTTTACAGTTGGTCTTCTGCATCCGCAGAATCAACCAACAGCTAGTCAAAAATGTTTTTTAAAAAACCAAAAAATAGCAATACAATACAAATAATACAAATAAAATGCAGCATAACAGCTATTTACATAGCATTTGCATTATAGTAGGTATTATTATTTTCTATTATGTTAGGTATATTAAGTAATCTAAGTATTTAAAGTATGGGCATGCTTTGGAGATATTGCAAGCTTGGTTCCAGATCGCTGCAATAAAGCAAGTGACATGAATTTTTTGATTTCCCAGTGCATATAAAAGTTATGTTTCCAGTATACTGTAATTATAAGTGTGCAATAGCATTGTGTCTAAAGAATGCTTATACCTTAACTTTAAGTACTTTATAGGTAAAGTGTGCTAATGATCATCTGAACCTTCAGCAAGTCATAATCTTTTAGCTGGCGGAGGGTCTTGCCTCTATGTTGATAGCTGCTGACTGATCAAGGCAGTGGTTGCATAAAAGTTGGAGTGGCTGTGGCAAACTCTTAAGGCAACAATGAAGTTTGTCACATGGATTGACTTTACCTTTCTCGAAAGACTTCTCCGTAGCATGGGAAGCTGTTTGATACCATTTTAACAACAGTAGAACTTCTTTGGAACTTGGAGTGATCCTTCTCAAACCCTGCTGCTATTTTACCAACCAAGTTTGTGATATTCAAAATCCTTTTTGTCATTTCAAAGTGTTCATAGCATCTCCTCTGGAAGTAGATTCCATCTCAAGAAACTTTTTTTTTTTTTTTTGCCTATCCATAAGAAGCAACTCTACTCGTCATCTGTTCAAGTTTGATCATGAGATTGTAGCAATTCAGTCACATTTTCAGTCTCCACTTCTAATTCCAGTTCTCTTGCTATTTTGACCACATCTGCAGTTCCTTTCTCCACTGAAGTCGTGAACTTCTCAGTCATTCATGAGGGTTAGAATCAACTTCTTCCAAACTCCTGTTACTGTTGATATTTTGACCTGCTCTCATTAATTATGAGTGTTTTTTTTGTTTGTTTTTTTGTTTTTTTGTTTTTTTGTTTTTTTTTGAAGACAGTTTCGTTCTGTCTCCCAGGCTGGAGTGCAGTGGCCGGATCTCAGCTCACTGCAAGCTCCGCCTCCTGGGTTTACGCCATTCTCCTGCCTCAGCCTCCCAAGTAGCTGGGACTACAGGCGCCCGCCACCTCGCCCGGCTAGTTTTTGTACTTTTTAGTAGAGACGGGGTTTCACTGTGTTAGCCAGGATGGTCTCGATCTCCTGACCTTGTGATCCGCCCATCTTGGCCTCCCAAAGTGCTGGGATTACAGGCTTGAGCCACCATGCCCGGCCGAATTATGAGTGTTTTTAATGGCATCTAGAATGGTGAATCCTATTTTCCTTGCCCATATCCCATAGCAGAGGAATTGCTATCTTTGGCCTTACAAAATGTGTTTCTTTTTTTTTTTTTGAAACGGAGTCTCTCTCTGTCGCCCAGGCTGGAGTGCAGTGGCGCCATCTCAGCTCACTGCAAGCTCTGCCTCCTGGGTTCACACCATTCTCCTGCCTCAGCCTCCCAAGTAGCTGGAAATACAGGTGCCCGCCAACACGCCCGGCTAATTTTTTGTATTTTTAGTAAAGACGGGGTCTCACCGTGTTAGCCAGGATGGTCTCAATCTCCTGACCTCATGATCCGCCCGCCTCGGCCTCCCAAAGTGCTGGGATTACAGGCGTGAGCCACCGTGCCCGGCCAAAGTGTATTTCTTAAATAATAAGACTTAGAAGTCAAAGTGACTTTGTAATCCATGGGTTACTGAATGGGTGTTGTGTTAGCAGGCACAGAAACAACATTCATCTCCTTGTACATCTCTATCAGAGCTCTTGGGTGACCAGGTGCATTGTCAATGAGTAGTAATATTTTGAAAAGAATCATTTTTTTCTGAGCAATAGGTCTTAGCAGTGGGCTTAAAATATTCAATAAACTGGCCGGGCGTGGTAGCTCACACCTGTAATCCCAGCCCTTTGGGAGGCCGAGGTGGGCAGATCACCTGAGGTCAGGAGTTTGAGACCAGCCTGGCCAACAATCTCTACTAAAAATACAAAAATTGGCCAGGTGTGGTGGTGCACGCCTGTAATCCCAGCTACGCAGGAGGCTGAGTCAGGAGAATCACTTGAACCCGGGAGGTGGAGGTTGCAGTGAGCCGAGATTGCGCCACTGCACTCTAGCATGGGCGACAGAGCAAGACTCCGTCTCAAAAAAACAAAACAAAACAAAACAAAAATTCAGTAAACCATCCTGTAAACAGATGTGCTGTCATTGTCATCCAGGCTTTGTTGTGCCATTGATATGGCACAAGCAGAGTAGATTCAGCATAATTCTTAAGGCCCCTAGCATTTTCAGAATGGTAAATAAGCATTGGTTTCAACTTAGTTACTGGCTGCATTAGTCCTTAACAAGAGAGTCAGCCTGTCCTTTAAAGCCAGGTCTGGACTTCTCCTCTCTAGTTATGAAAGTCCTAGATGGCATCTTCTTCCAATAGAAGACTGTTTTATCTACACTGAAAATCCATTGTTTAGTGTATCCACCTTCATCAATTATCTTAGCTAGATGTTCTGGATAACTAGTTGTAGCTTCTACATTAGCACTTGCTGCTTTGCCATGCACTTTTACGTTGAGATGACTTCTTTACTTAAACCTCATAATCCAACCTCTACTAGCTTTCCAACTTTCTCACCTCTCTCAGCCTTTCTAGAATTGAAGAGAGTTAAGGCCTTGCTTTGGATTAGGCTTTGGCTTAAGGGAATGTTGTAGCTGGTTTGATCTTCTCTCCAGACTGGTAAAATTTTCTTCATATCAGCAATAAGCTTGTTTGACTTTCTTATTCATGCATTTATTGGAGTAACACTTTTACTTTTCTTCAAGAACTTTTGCATTCATGACTTGGCTAACTGGCGCAAGAGGCTTAGCTTTCAGCCTATCTTGGCTTTTCACGTGCCTTCCTCACTACTCTTAATAATTTTTAGCTTTTGCTTTAAAGGGAGATAGGTGTGACTTTTCCTTTCACTTGAACACTCAGAGGTCATTGTAGACTTATTAACTGGCCTAATTTCAGTATTGTCCTATCTCAGAATAGGGAGGCCTGAGGAGAAGGGAAAGGGACAGGGAATAGCCAGTCAGTGGAGCCAGCCATTTATCACATTTATTAAGTCCACCGTCTGACATAGCTGTGGTTTGTGGTGCTCCAAAACAATGACAATTAGTAACATCAAAAATCCGCGATCACAGATCACCATAACACATATAATAATAATGAAATTGTTTGAAATGTTGTGATAATTGCCAAAATATGATACAGAGACACAAAGTGAGCAAATGCTGTTGGAAAAGATGGCGCCAAGACACTTGCTCATTGCAGTGTTACCACACACCCTCAATTTGTAAAAAATGCAGTGTCTGCAAACCACGATAATTTGAAGCATGCCTGTATACAGGAGGATGTGCATAGGTTTTAGGCAAATACTATACCGGTTTACATATGGGACTTGAGCATCTGATGATTTTAGAATTTGGGGGATTTTAGTATGATAGTACGCAAGTAAACATTAACACTTTCCCCAGTGGGGTATGAGGCAGCACCCTATAGTCAAACACGTTAATATTTCTGCCCTGAAATGTAAGAATAGTCTCAGCAAGTGGAATAAATAAACACCACAAACAGCCTTATGTCATTTCAAGTCAAGTTTTGATGCCAAATGAGTTTTGATGCCACCTTCCAAAAGCAAGTTTTATTTTCAGAGCTTATTGGATTTTAGAATTGTGGATGTTTATGGGAAGTGTTCAAGATAATTCCTCCCAGGTTTTTAGCCTAGGCAACTAGGTGGATGGTAATGATATGAAATGACCCAGAATATTGTTTTAGGGAAAAGGTAATTTATTGATGTGTTGCTCTGAGGCAACGGATTATAAAGATGGAACGGGAGAGAACCAGGAACTCAGAAAGGTGAGGAAGGGTAGAGGAAATCACATTTTGGAAGAAGTGTCCTAAGCAGCATATCAGGTACTGAAGCAAACTGCACTCTTGAGTCATGCGGAGATCAAGGGGGCGGGGAGTGCTGGGGCAGGGTGGGGGTGCCTTTGACTTAGAACATCCATCTAAAACTATATCAGTTCCATTCATGCTGGCTGACTCTTTGTGCTCTGCCCTTCTGCTGCCTGCCAAAACAAAGCTCATCAAGTTCCAGAGGAATCCAGTCTGCAGAATCTTCTAGCTTATGTAGACTTCATCCCTCTCTTGAGTCACACACCTGGTACTAGGAGGAGTGCCAAGTGTCTATAACCCTCCACACCACGACTCAGACTCCTCCTTCTTAATCAGGGACCAGTGTGATTCTCTGGGACCTGTTCCCCATCTGGTACCTCTGAGCAGGAAGCTGTCCCAGATGAGAGTCTGTCTTGGGCTTGATTATCCTAAAATGTATCATTTGTTGCTTCAGTGCCATTATGTAATCCCCCAAATCTGACATTTGGAGAAAAGCATTGGTGTCGTGCCCTACTCATAGGCATGTACTGTAACCACATCTGCTCTTTCGAGCCCAGCACCAAGGACGTCTATTGCAACACAAGAACAGAGAGCTAAGACAGAAATTGGGTGGCAAATGTGTATTTAAACAGATGGTGGCAAGAATGAGAACCAAGGAAATAGTTTAAAAGAATCAGACAAAGAGGACAAAAGGTTAGTGTTCAGGAAAGAAGGAATGGCTGTATGGGGTTGCTGTCTTTATACATGTATTTGAATTCTCCAATGCTGGTCTTGAAAGGAGAATCAACCCTTAGGAACCACCTTCTCTTTGGGAATCTTTAATTACTACTGCACTTATTATCTTAGCTCAGCAGTTCTCAGTGTGGTCAGAGGCCCCTGAGAGACCCCTGAGATCTTTTCAGGGGGTCTACAAGGTCAAAATTGTTTTCATAATTCTAGGAAAATGTTATTTGCTTTCATTCACTCTGTTGACATTTGTACTGATGACGCAAAAAGCAAGGATGAGTTGCACAAACCAAGGCAGTGGCTTCAAACTGTAGTATTCTTCAGTGTCACGCACATGCAATATAAGAAAAATGCCAGGTTCACTTTAAAATGTCCTTGACAAAGTGGTAAAAAATACCAATTTTATTTACTCTCAAATCTTCAGTACAGGTGATTAATATTCTATATGACAAATGAGAAATGCATATAAAGCAATTCTGCACACCCAAGTATGATGACATTTTAAAGAAAAAGCACTTGACTGGGTGTGGTGGCTCAGGCCGGCAATCCCAGCATGTTGGGAGGCTGGGGTGGGCGGATCACTTGAGGTCAGGAGTTTGAGACCAGCCTGGACAACATGGTGAAACCCCGTCTCTACTAAAAATACAAAAATTAGTCAGGCATGGTGGCTCCAGCCTGTAATCCCAGCTACTCAGGAGGTTGACGCAGGAGAATCACTTGAATCTGGGAGGCAGAGGTTGCAGTGGCCTGAGATCGCGTCACTGCACTCCAGCCTGGGTGAAAGAGTGAGACGCCCTCTCAAAAAAAAAAAAAGAAAAACAAGAAAGAAGGAAGGAAGGAAGGAAGGAAGGAAGGAAGGAGAAAGGAAGGGAAGGGAAGGGAAGGAAAGAGCACTTGGGTGATTCTTTGAGTTGTACATTGATCTCATCCTCCCCTTTTTTTTTTTTTTTTTTTTTTTCTTTTTTTTTTTGAGACGGAGTCTCACTCTGTCGCCCAGGCTGGAGTGCAGTGGCCGGATCTCAGCTCACTGCAAGCTCCGCCTCCCGGGTTCACGCCATTCTCCTGCCTCAGCCTCCCGAGTAGCTGGGACTACAGGCGCCTGCCACCTCGCCCGGCTAGTTTTTTGTATGGAACACCATTTTTACTTGAAAGAATGATTGATAGACTAATTATAATTTTTCAGACTTGGATACTAAGAAGATATTTTCTTGAAAATGAACAAAGTAAATCTCTTATTCCATGGAAAACCACTGGCAGTATTTGTTATCAGTGTTAAAATTTGAGCTTCCAAGCAACAACCAGGATTTTAAAAAGCTTTTAGCTGCTAATGTGAGCTCAACAACTTTTCAAATACTTAAAAGGCTTTCTTGATAAGGTTGGTAGTGATGTCAATTAATGAGATTTTTGATATTGGATAATGAGATGTGGCAACATTTGGAAAATCTAAATAGCTCAGAGAACCAATATGTTTCAAAAGACCAATGTCATTTTGGTATCTCCAAAGTGTGCAAAAAGATCCATTCAAAGTGTATTAAAGAAAAGTTCATTGACAATGGTTTCACATTCCACATTGCAACTAATCTTTAAGCGACTACTACTTTTTTTAGGTTTGGTATGGTATCAAAGAATATCCATGGTTACCGAAAAGGCTATTAAAGATACATCTGCCTTAGAAAAGATTAGTGGTTATCAGGAGTTAGAGAGGTGGGGAAGGAGAAAGGGAGAAAGGGAACAGGTATAAAAACAGTAGCATGAGAGACCTGTGGGATGGAACTGTACTGTGTCTTGACCATATGTGATAAAATCACACAGAACTAAATATATACACACACACATACACACAAGTTAATGTATGTAGAACTGGTGGAATCTGAATAAAGTCATCGGATTTTATCAATATTGACTTCTTAGTTGTGATATTGTACAGTAATTATGTATGATTATTGCATAATTGTTGCATAATAATTATGCATAATTCCATTGGAGAAAATCAGGTGAAGGGTTTTAGGATTCCTCTGTATTATTTCTTACAATTGCATGTAAATCTACAGTTCCATCCACACAAAAAGTTTAAAAAATGCTTTGCCTTTTGCAAATACATATCTGTGTGAGGCCAGAATTTCTCCATATACTTCAGCCAGAACAATATATTGCAACATGTTGAATGCAGAAACATATAAGACAATGCAGCTGTCTTCTATTAACCCAGGCATAAAGAAAATTTATAAACATATGAAACAATACCAGTCAAATTACCTATATGTTTTAGTTTGGGGAAAATGATTATTTCTAAAAATGTATTTAATGTTACCATGTAATGGATTTATTGATGTTATCTTTAAAATAAAGCTATAAATAAATATTTTACACATGTCTCTTTTAATTTCCAATATAGAAATGGTTGATAGTTATGAAGCACATACACAAAAACTCTTTGAGGTTTTTAATAATTTTTTAAGCATGTTAAGAGGTCCTGAGATCAAAAAAATTTGAGAATTGTCCACAAAGGGAAATAAACTCTGCCGATAAAGCATTTGTTCAAGTGAGGGCATAGGACCCTTTGTTCAATACCTTGTGATAACAAGGGCAGTACAGACAAAGCTGGGGCGTTTAAGCAAGATGTTACCAAAGGTAAATGAGACTACAAAATGGAATTCAGCCCTCACATTAACCCAGAACACCTGGCTTTCTCTCTTGGGTTCCACTTAGACCTGAGGACCATAAGCTCAGAGCGTGATTATGCTTTTCCTCTCCTGTTGCACCTGCTTTGACTTCAGTTTCCTGTCTGAAAGGCGCCTCAAGTAGCTAATACCAGAAAAGATCATCCCTTTCATAGGAGATCTAATCTGCCTGCAGGAGCAGTCATGACCCTAGAGAGGAAGAAGAGGAAAAAGTTGCCACGGGAATTGGTGGTGAAGAAACCTCTGACGTTTAAAAATTCAGCTTCGGTAGTACAAAACGGGGGGTGTGGTTTACAGTGAAAAAATGAGGGATGAGGAAGTGGAGATGGTGGACATTAATCCAGAGCTGTCCTTTCCATTGAGGGTCTTACAGAGTCAAGATAAGCCAGTATAAGGAGATAGCAACCCGAGAGAGGGAC
Organism: Macaca thibetana thibetana; assembly: GCF_024542745.1. Lineage (NCBI taxonomy): Eukaryota > Metazoa > Chordata > Mammalia > Primates > Cercopithecidae > Macaca > Macaca thibetana. The sequence goes on along the minus strand of NC_065578.1, from coordinate 204,803,469 downwards.
AGGCTTTGTGGAATGGATGGAGTTGTGGAGCAACTGAAAGACGGTGGGTATCAGTGAGGAGGGTTGTGTGAGGTGACCAAATGTCCTGGATTCCTGGCCACAGGACATTCAGTCCTGAAGTCTTGGGATGGCTGGTCACCCTCAGTAAGAGAGAGTCTTGCAGATGAAACGTAAGTGGGGACTTTCTGGGTGGGTAGGAGTAGGTCAGTGAAAAGGGATGAGATTGGCTGAGTGCAGTGGCTAACGCCTGTAATCCCAGCACTTTGGGAGGCTGAGGTGGGCAGATCGTCACTTGAGGTCAGGAGTTTGAGACCAGCCTGGCCAACATGGTGAAACCCCATCTCTACTAAAAATACAAAACTTAGCCAGGCATGATGGCAGGCACCTGTAATCTCAGATGCTCAGGAGGCTGAAGCAGGAGAATCGCTTGAACCTGGATGGGGCGGAGGTTGCAGTGAGCTGAGATCACATTACTGCACTCTAGCCTGGGCAACAGAGTGAGACTCTGTCTCAAAAAAAAAAAAAAAAAAAAAAAAAAAGAGGTAGCAGGAGAGTGATGGGATCATGAGGAGATGGAAGAAGAAAGTATTCATAGAGACACAGAACAATGATTATGGGTTCATCAGTCATTGAGGTCACTCAAGTAGAGAAAAGGATGTTTTCTTGGAAGGAGCTGAGAAAGGAAATCAGATTAGAAAGGACTTAAAAATGGACTGAGATATCTGGATATGAGGAGAGATGAAAAACTCTGCAGTGGTTAGAGGGAGGGGTGAGGAAAAATACTCCCTCAGAAACTGTATGTGAATGCTTTAAAAAAGGGAAAACTTTTTGAGATATAAAATGTTTTCCCCCAAGTTTTAGTTATTTTCCCCCAAACCTTTCCATTTCTAGATGTAAAACGCACAATTTTAGAGATTATTAATAGCTCAATAGGATTGCCCGTATTGGGTCCCGTGCCAAACATCTTGAGACAAAAAGCATCTGGATTGGTATCCTGAAACTTTGGAAATGCCAGCTGTCATACTTACGGTGGATTACATTTGGGAGATAGGGCATGTGTGTATGTATGTGTGTTTTACCTGGGTGGTATAATCTGGTATAGCCCACCATCGATTGCTGAGCAATACAAGGGAATATAACACTGCGATTAACAGCAAGCATATGCAGGAAGACATAGATTCCAACCCTGGCTTTGCCTTTGTTACTTGAAACCTCCTCTTTATTCCCCTTCGTAAAATGGTGGAACAATAGTATCTGCCCTGTGGTGTTGTTTTGAGGATTCATTGAGCTAATGCATTAAAACATAGCATTTAACTAGTGCTAATACATGTTAGCTGTTATTTTAATATTAGATACTGTTTATGAAGGACTTATTAAAACAGAAAATTCAATAGAAGGCATATTTATTCCTTCTCCCCCTACCCCACATTTGGTATGTTTTCCTATGCCAAAGATCAATTTCACTGTGCCAAAAAAATTTAAACAATTTCCTTAGGATAATCAGAATTAAAAGATGGACTAGTAACTTCCAAGACTCTTGAGTATATCACATCTAAAAACATAATGCTTTCTGAGCAAACCAAATTATACGTATAAGAGATTAATTGTAACCTTTATCCTGTTGTCATCATTTTTGTTTGTTTGTTTGTTTGTTTTTGAGATGGAATCTCACTCTGTTGCCCAGGCTGGTGTACAGTTGCACGATCTCAGTTCACTGCAACTTTTGCCTCCCAGGTTCAAGCAATTCTCCTGCCTCAGCCTCCGGAGTAGCTGGGATTACAGGCACCCACCACCACGCCCAGCTAATTTTTGCATTTTTAGTAGAGACAGGATTTCACCATGTTGGCCAGGCTGGTGTTGAACTCCTGACCTCAGGTGATTCGCCTGCCTCAGCCTCCCAAAGTGCTGGGATTACAAGTTTGAGCCTTTGTGCCCAGCCCTGTTGTCATCAGTATTCTGACTTACTCATCATGAACAACGCTGCAGTAAATCCAAGTAATAAGTATATTCATTTGGTTTGTAAAACAGATTGGACAAAATATACAGAAAGAATAGATTCATCATTTGATACCTATTTTTGTGAACGTCAAGCGTTAATCTAGTTATTTGGAATATAATGGTGAATAAAACAAAGTTGCCTGTTACCATCGACCTTATATTTTAGCAGGATTAAGTGAAAAATAGACAGGATAAATAAGTAAATTATGTAGTATGTTAGAATTTGATAACTTCTGTATAAAAAGTAAAAGGAGTGTAAGAAAAGATGGGTAAGATGGGCCAGGAATGGGGACGGGAGGTGGCCTGGTATTCAGTAGGGAGGACAGGGTAGCCTCATTGAGAAGATAAGATTTGAGCGAAGACTTGAAGGACAAGAGGGGTTTGGCAAGCAATTATCTGGAGAAAGTTTAAGTGAACAAATACTACAAGGGAGTGTCTCGACTTTCACATTCTCTGAAGGCCCAGTTCATTACATCAGTATTACAGTTGAGTAATTATAAATGAAGGAGGTGTTAGTAAAAAGTAGCATGAAGTTCTTTTTGAAGGTCTTGTGAACTTGTAAATTAGCTTTTTTCCCTTGAGTCTGGTTCTCTGGTTCATTTTCATGCATTTAAAGATGTGGGGTCTTGAGCTTCAGTTTAGTGACAAGTTAAAACAAACAAGTAAAAAAAAAAAAGATGTGCAGTTAAACAAGTAAGAATAATGACCACAATGCTGATGGTGCTGATGTTACAGGAACAGTAATAAGTTAACATTTATTGGCATCTGTTGTTAGTGTCAAAGCTTTGAATTCAGCCTGTGTTAGGTTACTCTCTATTCTCACAGCTTCAGCTGCCTTTCAGCTATTTAAACAGAGTAATTGTGATTTTTTAGAATTTCTGTAACTTTAATCAGTGGACAGGACTGGAGCCCTGCCTGTTCATGCTTAGAGTGACAGATTATAGCAAGCGCTGCTGAAATGGACAATGAGCTACTTCATTCAATAATGCAACAATGTAAAAACCTGAGTGGTTCCAGAAAGCCCAGGTCTTTTGTAAACCCTTGAAGATATCCTTTCTGAAGTAAACTATCAAGCTCCTGACCTTGAACCGGAGATAGGAAGGCTGCCATTCTACCCTGAGTTGCCGTTTTTGTACATTTGTCTGATGAAAATTGGTTTTATTGTATTTACAATTCACTGGACTCTTTTCAAACATAATGAGTAATTCTTCACAACCTGCTAGAAATATTAAACAAAGGACACAGAGGACACAGATTATTTTTTTAAAAAGGCTAGTCATCCTTCTAAGGTCACAGAGAATAAATCATAGAGAAATTGGTTTATACTTGTGTTTGTTTTTTAAATGCCAAAAGTTGGTCATACTACCTGTTTTTGTGAGTTAACTTTCCTTCCCTGCACAAATTTACCCTGTAGTGCCTTATATCTTATTTGTTCTATGGAAATGATGGTTTTCTGGATATCAGGTCTAGTTTTGGGAGGTGTAACTTCCTTAAAGTGGAATGTGACATTCATTAAAAGCTGAACTTACACCACTGACCATTTTAGAGACCTTGAGATTTTGTTCAGTTCTCCAAATTTTTCATCCACATATAAAATTAGACTAGTATTAACATACCCCTTTAAGAATACTATATAATGACTATAATGAGAAGTAATGAGATGATAAAATTGAACAGCTCTTTTGAAATTCTCAGAAAAGAAAGACTAAATAAATCCAATCATTTATTTCCAGTTACTGCATGAAGCGTACGCTAACTTAGCACAATCTATGTAGTTCCAGTTTCTTTCATGAAATAATCTCTGTTTTTTCCGCAGTATTTTAAAATATTTCCTGACATTTCCAAAGCACTCTTAAATTAACTTATCTAATCTTTTCTTCTCTTATATGTGAATGCGGAACATACCAGTTATGACTGCTCTGTTTGAATCCATTCCCATTGCTGCTTTATCTAACCTCCTGGTTATCACTTATTCTCTGTAAGAATTTTCAGTGCCCAAAGACATAGAATCTGCGTTAGGACGTGGCCTTCCTGAATTTTCGGGATGTTGTTGTTACCCTATAGGGTGGTCTTTGTTATCCTGAAGGCACTGGTGAATGTGAAGTACTTTGAAAACTATAATGTGTCATATAAATGTGAAGTATTATTTGTGGTTGCTACTTAATAACAAGGTCATTTGAAGTCTTCCTAATCTTTTACAATGTCACTTGACAAAGTTGAGGGTTCAGTGAGTGAGTTTCCAGTAAGTATCTCTTTCAGGGGTATTTTCTTACCTGACAATTCTCTTGGACAAACTGGTTTTCTGTAATAATGTAAGAATATATTAAAAAAAAATGCCCCCAGCCTAATGCAAAGATTTCAAATTAAACATCTCGAAAAATATTGACAAATTATGGTTTTGAGTCACAGCTTCCATTTATACACAATATTGATTCTCCTTCATATTAACTTTGGTACTGAAAACTTTATTTTTCCTACTTAGATGGATTCTAACCCTACTTCTGAAAGCAAAGTTAATATTCTCTTAGCTGTTAATTATTCTCTTGATTAGTTGCCTCCATCTTTTTAAATGTTTTCCATGTAGAAGTAACCTAGAAAAACTTGGATGTGTGTTCTCTAATTATTTTTATACACATATCTTTAAATAAAATGGAATAAAATACACGTTTTGAAAAGGTCATATACACAAAAGGATAATTTGAAAAGTTAAAATTCTCTCCCATACTCTTTACTCCCCAGCCATCCATTTTCTTGCTTAAGAATTTAATTTGTATCTTTCCAGAAATAGATGTACACAATACATCCAGAGATAGATGTATGCATCTCTCTCTATATATATGTGTGTGTGTATATATATATATATTTATATATATGTGAGATTGCACATTTTTTCCTATGTTTGGGTCATTTAATTACCCTTACTGTGAACTAGCTGTTATTTCTTTTTGTCTATTTTTGGTTGGTCTTTTCTTATTGATGCTTAGGAGGTCTGTGTATACTAAATAACTTTATATGTCTTGGTCATGAGGTTCACATATTTTTCCTGATTTGTCTAGATTTTTTCTTTTTCTTTCTTTCCTCTCTCTTTCTTTCTTCATTCCCTCCGCACTTTCTCTCTTTCTGTCTTGCTTGTTTGTTTTCTTGCTTTTACTTCTACATAGTTGAATCTGTTGTTGAATCTGTTCCTTTATGGTTTCTAAGTCGTAGTACAAATAGTCTTTCCCACTTACTGAAAATTATTTTTCATAGGTTTTCTTCTATTCCATACCACTTCCTGGTTCTCTGTCCCATCTCACTGACAAGTCTGTCTACCCATCCCTCCGTGCCACAATATTATAGTGTCTGCTAGGACTAATCTTCACTAATATTTTTTTCTAGAATTTTCCTGACAATTCTTCTTTGCTTAATCGTTCATACTGAATACAAGCTACACTCATGCCTGTGAGCAGTTCACAGATCAAGGAGCAGAGCATTGCCAGAAGCCCAGAAACTCCCTGTGTTTCCTTCTAATTGCTGGCCTGTCATAGCAAATTAGGTTTGCCTGTTTTCTAATTTCATATAAATGGAATCATAAACTCCTTTGAGCTTATTGAGATTAACATTTTATTTCTAAGATCCATCTGTGTTGTGATGTGTAATTTTAGTTTCTTCCTGTGGGTTTTCAAAATCGAGATAATGTTAGAGTTATACGTCAGTTTAGCAAGAATTAGTATATTTATGACACTGAATCTTCTGGGTACACAGTGTCTATGCCTTTCCATTTGCTTAGTCTTTTTTGTTTCTTTCAGTTACATTTTAAGGTTTTCTTCACAGGAATTTTTTTTCTAATCCATTGAAAAAAGCCCAGAACAATATAAATAGTAGTCTTCCTAATGGACATCCAAAATTTCCCTATTTTACTAGGCATCCTTTATGTTTTGACCATCCTTGTACTCCAGGGATGAACCCTGTTCGGGTTTTTATGTGTTGCTACATTTGTTTCTAATACCTAATTTGGATTTTTACATCATCATTCATAATTGGGATTGAGTGTGTTTATGGATTTTTATTGAATTTTTGGAATGTATTATGCTACCTTCATACAGAGAATTTAGAAGGATTTTTCCTCTTGTTTAGTGTTCTGAAATAGCTTAAGTTACATTGGAATTACCTATTTCATAAAGCTGATATAAAAATCTGCTGTGAAATAACTTGGGCCTGGTGCTTCTTGAAATTATAGTTTTGTAATAATATTCTCTATTTCTTCTAGAGATCATTTTTCTCTTATTTCAATACATAAAGATTTTCAGTATCTTCTGGGGCATGATTTCACAATTTATATTTTTCTAGATGATTATCCAATTTATACCTAGGTTCTACGTTTATTTGACTACTCAAGAGCAAACTATTCTCTTAAGATTTTTTAATTTCTTCTTTTTCTATTTGTTTTCTCCTTTTCATTTCCTTTGTGCCTATTTGTCCTTTACCCTTTGTTTCTGCTTAGGTTGGCTATTAATTTATCTATGTTATTGTTTCCTGTGCCCATCCCCCACCAGCTTTGTAATTACTATTGTTATTATTACTATTATTATTATTTTGAGACAGAGTCTTGCTCTGTAGCCCAGGCTAGAGTACAGTGGTGCAGTCTCAGCTCAATGCAACCTCCACCTCCTAGGTTCAATCTATTCTCCCTGCCTCAGCCTCCCGAGTAGCTGGGACTACAGGTGCCCGCCACCACACCTGGCTAATTTTTGTATATGTAGTAGAGACGGGATTTTGCCATGTTGGCCAGGATAGTCTCGAAGTCCTGACCTCAGGTGATCCACCTACTTCGGCCTCCCAAAGTGCTGGGATTACAGGCATGAGCCACCACACCCGGCTGTAATTATTTTTAAGTTCTATTTATTTTTGTATTTTCTATTGCAATTATAGTTATCAGTACATTCCATCTGCCTTCCCTGGGTTAATTGTTATTATTTTTCTTAATTCTTGCTTTCAATGTCTAATTTGTTTATTTTTATTGTTTCTTGTATTAATTAGGATAGGCTAAGCTGCAGTAACAAATGGATCCCCCAAATTTTGGTGACTTAATGCAGTAAAAATTAATTTATTTCTATTGCAATTTATTTCCATGTAAGAAGCAGATATTTGTGCCTATTACTCAGTTTTTCTATGCTGAAGTTATTCAAGGCTTTGGTGTTCTGCTTTGAAACTTGAATTCTTTCTTCTTATTATAATTTGCAAAATGGAGCCAAGAACTGGCAACACATACAAACAAACATTTTTTTTTTCCACCTCTGGAGCCATGGGTTTGCTGGTAGTTGGTAAGTCCTCCAAATTCCTGAAGGTGAGTTTTGCAAAGTCTTTGATCACCTCATAACTTGGGTCTCCATCTTTCCAGGCAGGCTGCCATGCCTCCTTGTTCCTCAGTTGTTAAACAACTGCTCAGGCAATGTTGGCTCTTTTAGGTTTTATTATATTAGTACACTATTTCCAGGTAATAGCTTCTGTGTTCGTTATGGTAGGTAATACTATGGTAACAAACAAATCCCTACAATTTAGTTGCTTAACACAATAAAAAATGTTATCTGGCTTATTAGAACACCTGGGCAGGAACTCAGTTCAGCCATGTGGATGTTCTCATAGTCAGAGACCCAGGCTGAACATAACTTGTGGCTTCCTGCTATGGTTTGGATATGTGTGTTTGGCTTCACCAAGTCTCATTTTGAAAGTTGATCCCGCCGGGCGCGGTGGCTCACGCCTGTAATCCCAGCACTTTGGGAGGCCGAGGCAGGCAGATCAGGAGCTCAGGAGATCGAGACCATCCTGGCTAACACGGTGAAACGCCGTCTCTACTGAAAATACAAAAAATTAGCCGGACGTGGTGGTGCGCACCTGTAGTCCCAGCTACTCGGGAGGCTGAGGCAGGAGAATGGCGTGAACCTGGGAGGCGGAGCTTGCAGTGAGCCGAGATCGCGCCACTGCACTCCAGCCTGTGCGACAGAGCAAGACTCCGTCTCAAAAAAAAAAAAAAAAAAAAGAAAGTTGATCCCAATGTCAGAGATATTTGGGTCATAAGGGCAGATCCCTGGTGAACAGCCTGGTGCCCTCCTTGTGGTAATGAGTGAGTTCTCACTGTATTAGTTTCTAGAAGAGCTGATTAAAAAGAGCTGGGGATCTCTGTCCTCTCTCTTTTGCCTTCTCTCCTGCCATGTGACCTGCACATACCAGCTCCCTTTTGCCTTCCACCATGAGTGGAAGCTGCCTGAGGCCCTCACCAGAAGCAAATACGGATGCCATGCTTCTTGTTCAGCCTGCAGAATCATGAGCCGAATAAACCTCTTTTCTTTATAAACGACCCAGCCTCAGGTATTCCTTTACAGCAATACACATGGACAGAGACACTTCATAGCAACTTTACTGTCACGAGCACCCAGCCAGCAGAAGGACCTGGAAGAACATCTGGGAAGCTGAATGTGCTGGGCCTGACAGGATACAGACTTCTCTCCCACTACTGTTCCAGAACTCAGTTGCATGGCTGCAACTCCCCAAAAGATGTTCTGGGAAATGTGGTGTGCATTATTCTTCAAGAAGGGGACAGTGGTTTCTGGTAGACAACCAGTGGTCTCCTCTACATATTTTTGATAGCATAATTATTTGGGTCTGTATATTTTCCTTTGAGAGCTAATATTTTTTCCCTTTTTGGATCCTATTGGTACTGATATACTATCAGTTTTCAATAAGATACGTTAGATATTTCATTATTTTGATCTTTACTTATTTTTTGAACCAACAGGTTTTGAGCAAAAAAATTTTTAAAAATTCTGGATGATAGATATTGGTTTCTTTCCTAGTTGGCTATTAGCCTCTAATTTTATTAAATTATGATCAGAAAATACTATTTGTATTGTTTTTCCTCTTGTGAGTTCGTTGAGATTTTCTTTTATGAATATAGACTCAGATTCTGTGAGTGCTCTGAGAATGTTTGAAATGATGGTACATTCTATATAAATGGAGTTCATAGTTGACATACACGTATCAATTATGTTATTCAGGAATTATTAATAACTTTATTATTTATTTGATGTGTAATGGGCAGAAAAAGGAGAATTGAATCCTTCTTTAGGTTGTTTCTTATTTATTCCAAAAATGCTTATTATTTTTACTCTTTTAAAAATTTTGAGAGGCCGGGCGCGGTGGCTCAAGCCTGTAATCCCAGCACTTTGGGAGGCCGAGACGGGCGGATCACGAGGTCAGGAGATCGAGACCATCCTGGCGAACACCGTGAAACCCTGTCTCTACTAAAAAATACAAAAAACTAGCCAGGCGAGGTGGCGGGCGCCTGTAGTCCCAGCTACTCGGGAGGCTGAGGCAGGAGAATGGCGTAAACCCAGGAGGCGGAGCTTGCAGTGAACTGAGATCCGGCCACTGCACTCCAGCCCGGGCTACAGAGCGAGACTCCGTCTCAAAAAAAAAAAAAAAAAAAAAAAAAAAAAATTTTGAGATGGAGTCTCAGTCTGTCACCTAGGCTGGAGTACAGTGGTGCAATCTCAGCTCACTGCAACCGCTGCCTCCCAGGCCCAAGCGATTCTCACAACTCAGCCTCCTGAGTAGCTGGGACTACAGGTGCCCTCCACCATGCCTGGCTACTTTTTGTATTTTTAATAGAAATGGGATTTCATCATGTTGGCCAGGCTGGTCTTGAACTCCTGACCTCAGGGGATCCACCCACCTCAGCCTCCCAAAGTGCCAGGATTACAGGTGTGAGCCACTGCGCTCAGCCAAATTAAGTTATATATATATTTTTAGATTTTATTATTATTATTATTATTATTATTTTGAAGGAGTCTCACTCTGTTGCCCAGGCTGGAGTACAGTGGCATGATCTTGGCTCACTGCATCATTTGCCTCCTGGGTTCAAGGGATTCTCCTGCCTTAGCCTCCAGAGTAGCTGAGATTATAGAAGCCTGCCACCACACCCGGCTAATTTTTGTATCTTAGTATAGATGGGGTTTCACCATGTTGATCAGGCTGGTCTTGAACTCCTGACCTCAAATGATCCACCTGCCTTGGCCTCCCAAAGCGATGGGATTATAGGCATGAGCCACTGCACCTGGACATATTCCAAATATTTTAACTGATAAATGTTGGTGCTATTTTCTTTTGATCATGGATATACATAACTTCAAATTTTGTATTGTGAATTTCTTTCTTTATGAAGATTGTCTCATTTAATAATTTGATTTCATTAATTTTATTTGATAAGATTTTGAGCTTCCCTTATCACACACCCACCTACCATTTGTTCCCCATTTGTCTGAGGAGCTTTTGCCTATTTTTATTACTTTCAGTTTGTCTGAGACACTCTTTCATAGGTGTATCTCCTATAAACAACCAATTCTTGGATTTTCTCTAAGATTCATTTGGATTCCTTTTGTCCTTTAATAGGTAAGTTAAAGCCATTTACACTTATTGATATTACCAACATATTTTGTGCCATTTTTTATCACATTTTGTGTTTCATTTGTTTCTTTTACTTTAAAAACAATCTTTCACTATGTAGTTTGTGTTTTTTTACTATTTTGTTTTATGCAGCTTCTGAAAATTTGGAAGAATTATAGTTTTTGGCTTTAGAGGTATCTTTTTAAATTTAACATGTTAATTTAATCTTTTTTAGATGTTCTCTATTGATTTCTTACTATAAACAGGGTTAAAAATAGTTTATTTTTACTTCTTTTTCTTTTCTTTTGCTCCTCTACCACTCAGCTTTATCTGATAAGTTTATGTTTCTTAGGATTTACTCCTATACCATTAAATATCTTTATACATCTATTATTTGGTGTGTCAGAATTAAATGTCTTCGGGCTTCTTACCTTCTCTCTTCTCCTATTTCTTTTTCTTTCTTTCTTTTTTTTGAAACAGAGTCTTGCTCTGTCGCCTAGGCTGGAGTGCAGTGGCACTATCTCGGCTCACTGCAACCTCCGTCTCCTGGGTTCAAGCAATTGTCCTGACTCAGCCTTCCAAGTAGCTGGGATTGCAGCATCCACCACTATGCCCTGGCTAATTTTTTTTGTATTTTTAGAAGAGACAGGGTTTTGTCATGTTGGCCAGGCTGGTTTCGAACTCCTGACCTCAAATGATCCGCCCCTCTTGGCCTCCCAAAGTGCTGGGATTACAGGCATGAGCCATTAGGCCCAGCTTCTTCTCCCATTTCTTTTGATAGCTTTAGTTAGTTGTATCATTTCTTCATGTACGGATTTGGTATCATTTGTGTCTTGCTCTATATCATAAGCAGTACCTTTGTTTTAGTCTTATTTATACTAAATGGACTCAGTGCTCACATCTGGCTTTTTGTCAGTTTCTCAATTCATTACTTGGTTAACAGAAGTTCATCCTTTGGTAACCCCTTCCAAGAAGACTCGTGCGAATGTTGTCTTCTGAGTTCTTACACGTTACATGGCCTTCATGCTTAAATGACTGTTTTGCTTAGAGGTAATGCAGTGGTTCAGATGCAGCTCTGGAGCGTGGGCTTGGAACTCACTGTGCTGAGGTTTGAAACTGGCCGCGATCCCTTAGCACACAGACAATTTACTTAACCTCTCTGTGCTTGTTTTCTTGCTTGTAAAATGGGAATGATGATAGCACCTTCCTCAGAGAGTAGTGTTGTGGACTAATAGAGTGAACAGATGTGGAATGCTAATAATAGTGCCAGGCACAGAGAGATTATTCAATGGAAGCTACCACTATCTCTTACAAAAATTTTTAGATCCACCATAATAACAGTGCCTTAGTCTTTTTGTGTTGCCTTAAAGGAATACCTGAGGCTGGGTAATTTATAAAGAAAAGTGGTTTATTTGGCTCACAGTTCTGCTGGCTGTACAAGAAGCATGGCACTAGCATCTGCTTCTGGAGAGGGCTTCAGGCTGCTTCCACTCACGACAGAAAGCAAACGGGAGCTGGTGTGTCACATGGCGAGAGAGAGCACGAGAGAGAGGAGGGAGGTGCCGGGTTATTTTCAACAATCAGTTCTCCCAGGAACTAAGAGTGAGAACTCCCTCTCTCTGAGAATGGCACCAAGCCATTCATGAGGGATCTGCCTTCAGGACCCAAACACCTCCCACCACGCCCACCTGCACAGATGGGGATCAGATTTCAACATGAGATTTGGAAGGAACAAATATCCAAAGTATATCAAGTAGCAAAAATGTACATTGATCTTTCACAGAGGGTTTTGTAACCATAATTTCATCAACTTCTCACATTATATAAATCTGAAGAAAATTCTGAGGTCAAGCTACCACTTTCCTTTTATAGGTAACTTTATTTATTTACCTATTTTTTTATCGGATTACCCAACAGATTCCTTATCTTCAAATTTTGGTAACTTTACCAGAATATATATCTTTTGAAAAATCACTATTTTATTTTAAGGTAGAGTACTTGCAGAGAAAAATGCATAAAACATATATACACAGCTTAATAAATTTTTATAAAGCAAATACTCCTGTAATCATGAGCCAGGTAAACATACAGAATATTTTCATATTCCAGAAGCTCTCTGAGTGTCCTTCCTAATCACAACATTCTCAGAATAAATTGCCCTTCAGAACTGGTAAACACACAAGGGAAAAATCAAATCTTAAAATCTAAATTGAATAATTCTTCACTATCATGTGAAGGAGTCAGATACCTTCAAGCACATATTTTGGTTTATTTGTTTTTTGAATACAGCTTTATTGAGGTATAATTCACATGCCATACAATTCAGCCACTTAACATGTATATTTCCCAACCCAATAAAAATATTTCTGTGCTCTGTCGAGCCTTTTCAGACTTGCTAAAAGACGTGCCCTGCTTTCCCCAGATAGATTCATTAAGTGAGTAATAAGCTCACTTGTGTGTTTGTGTGATGTTTGTGTGATGTGTTGTTTGTGTGATGTCACTAGTGTTGACATCCAAACCAAATTTTAGATGGTGCTCCATGCTACCAGTACAGGATATCTACATGTTGTTGCCCAAGATTTCTATTTCCTTGTTAATCTTCTGCCTAGTTGTTTGATCCATTATTGAAAGTCAGGATATTAAAGTCTCCAACTATTGTTGTTGGATTATTAACTTCTCCCTTTAATTCTGTCAGTTTTTGTTCTTTACGTTTTGAGGTTCTGTTGTTGGGCACATGTAGGTTTATAACTATTTTATCTTCTTAATGAATTGACCCTTTAATCATTATAAAATGCTTTTCTTTTTCTTAGTAAAAACTTTTGTTTCAAAGTCTACTTTGTCAGATATTAGTACAAATAAATAATAATAGTCACCCACAAAACACTCTAACTCTCTTGGTTTGCTTCTTCTACCCTTTTACTTTCCACCTGTTTATATCCTTGAATCTAAAGTGTGTCTTTTCCAGCATTTGATCATATCGTTTGATCATGTTTTTAAATTCATCCTGGCAAACTTTACCTTTTGATTTTAGTGTTTAACCCATTTTCATTTAGTATAATTGCTGATAAGGTAAATTTATATCTCATTTGGATACTTGTTTTTATGTCACGTGTGTTTTTCTTTTTCTCTTCCTCCATTACTGCCTCTTCTGTTGTTAAGTGGATATTTTCTAGTTCATTCCTTTTGTGTTTCCTTTACTGTATTTTAAAATTTAATTTCTAGGCTGGGCATAATAATGGCTCGTGCCCATAATCCCCATACTTTGTGAGGCCAAGGTGGGTGGATCATTTGAGCCCAGGGGATTCAAACCAGTCTGTGCAACATAGTGGGATCCTGTCTCTACAAAAAATATAAAAATTTTAAAAATTAACTGGGTGTGGGAGTACATGCCTGTAGTCTCAGCTACTTGGGAGGCTGAGTGGGGAAGGATCACTACAGCCGGGGAGGTCAAGGCTGCATGAGCTGTAATTATACCACTTCATTCCAGCCTGGGTGATGGAGTGAGACTCTGTCTCAAAAGAATAAATAAAATAAAAATAAAATGAAATTTAATATTTTAGTGAGTGCCCTAGAGATTACAATTAGCATATTAAAACAATTTAATTCAGATTAATATTAGCTTCATTTCAATATTACATAAAAACTAACAATATAACTCTATTTTATCTCATTTCCTTTGTGCTATTCTTTTTATACAAATTGTATCTTTATATATTATAAGTCCTTCAACATAGTTTTGTAATTCTTGCTTTATGATTTGTCTTTTAAAACAGATATGAGAATAAAGGAGCTATATACAAAATATGTTTATACCATAAAGAAACTTCTTCTACTATACAGAAGTCAATTGCCCTAGAACCTTTCTTCGTGTTATTGTTATCATTGTTTTTGTCATTTTGGGGATGGGGAATGATACATCTGTTTAATGTTTAGGTAAGTTAAAGACCTCTTTTGTTTCTGAAAAAGTTCTTCAGTTATAACTCATAATATTCCTTAGATTCCATTATTTCTATTCTGTTATTCAGGAACACTAATCTGTGTAGAAGATTAAGGAAAAATAACCTAAAAAAAAATAACAAGGCCGGGCGCGGTGGCTCAAGCCTGTAATCCCAGCACTTTGGGAGGCCGAGACGGGCGGATCATGAGGTCAGGAGATCCAGACCATCCTGGCTAATACGGTGAAACCCCGTCTCTACTAAAAAATACAAAAAACTAGCCGGGCGAAGTGGCGGGTGCCTGTAGTCCCAGCTACTCGGGAGGCTGAGGCAGGAGAATGGCGTGAACCCGAGAGGAGGAGCTTGCAGTGAGCTGAGATCCAGCCACTGCACTCCAGCCTGGGTGACAGAGCAAGACTCCGTCTCAAAACAAACAAACAAAAAAATAACAGTCACACACAAAACACACATACAATATACACTGACCATACAAGATATGAAGGTGATCTTCACAAAATGTAATTAGGTGAAAAGTAGAACTGTCATTTGGGTGAACAAGCTTTTTGCAATATTGAATTTGCCCTGTTTAAAGTCCTTCCTTGCTTTGCAATACCCATAATGTATTTTATTTTACTACATTCTGAGCAGGGTTCTGGTGCCGCCTAGTGCTACAAATGAGTAAAAGCCACTCTGTTTTTTCTTTTTCATCCTTTCTCCTCTGCCCACCTTTGCTTCCTTTCCCTCCCTTTATTCATCTCGTAATAACTGGCATTTTCTATTTCACATTTCACTGTCTGAATTATAATATGTGCTTAAAAGAGCCAAAAGATGTACTTTATTTTTTATGCTTACTCCTGGGTAGAGTTAAATACATGTGGGAAAATATCAAATTATCTTGGAGTAAAGGTTTAGTATTCTACCTATTAGGCATTTCTTCATTAACATAGTCTTTTTATTGTCTGTATTTCCCTTCTTTGTGCTAACTGAATGAGGATTAGCCTATCTTTTCTCTGCCCCCTCCACCTTCTTTCAGTTCTGTTCTGTGAGATCCTCACATCATTATAAATAATCTTTGCTTTACCTCTAACTCCTACACAAAATAATACTACCCCATGCTCATGCTCCTCTGTGTCACTTCTTCACATGTGTCCCCCATGTGCTGACACCATCCTGTCCACTGTATAATTCCACCTCCATTGGAAATGCATCACTTTATATTTCTGACCCCTTTAAACAAGTTTTAAAAGTTTATGACTTTTAAGCTGATATAAGTAAAAATGAATAATAAAAAATAGATCATTCAAAAGAAGCCAAGAGAAAGCAAAGAAAAACTGAAAAAAGACAAACTGAAAATCATGATATGATTAAATCCAGTACTATTACAACTGCATGAAATGTAACAGACTAAATATTCTAATTAAAGTCGAAGATTATCAGATCAAATAAAAACCGTATCTCAATGATATGCTGCTTATAGGAAACAAACATAAAGATAGAACATAAAGATACAGAAAAGTTAAAAGTAAAATGATACAAAAAGATATAACCATATAGACACTAACCAGAAGAACCCTGGGGTGACTGCGTTAATATCAGACAGAATAGAATTTAAATTATAAAAATTCCTGGAGATACTCTGCATGATTAGAAAAGGTTCATTTCTTCAGAAAGATATAAAACTTTAATTTAACATAGTGTGTATATAATATGTATATATGGTTTTATAGATATATATGTACATATATGATTTTTTGAGACAGGATCCCACTTTGTCGCCCAAGCTGGAGTACAGTGGCGTGAACACGGCTCACTGAAGCCATGACCTCTTCTGCTCAAAGGATATTCCTACCTCAGCCCCCGCAAGCAGGTGGGACTACAGGCACATGCCACCACACCCAGCTAATTTTTGTATTTTTTTTTGTAGAGACAGGATTTCGCCATGTTGCCCAGGCTAGTCTCAAACTCCTGAGCTCAAATGATCTGCTGGGACTACATATGATTTTATAATGATCTTTGATTTCTTACTTAGTTCTGTAGGAAATACTCTGAACTCTAAATAATTTTAATTATTTGAAATGTATTGAGGCTTGATTTATGTTAAATAATATGGTTCATTTGTGTGTGCATTTGTATTTGGAAAATCTTAAAAAGAATGACACCTCTGTCACTAACTGATAGAAAAGCAGACAAAAAGTCTGTAAGGATGAAGAATATTTGAGAAATTATTAGCAGATTTAACCAGTGGACATTTATAGAATACTGGACTTTTAGCATGCAGAAAAATCATTCTTTTTAAGCTGACACACACATTTACAAAACTAATCATATACTTTGCCGTAAATCAAGTCTGACAGTTATTAAGAGTATGTTCTCTGGAATTAAATGAGGATATAGATTATTAGGAAGTGCTCATATATGTCTATACATACTTAGAAGCAATATATTTCCAATTAATCTATAGATCAAAGGAATCCTAATGGAAATTAGAAAATATTCTAAACTGAATGTAGTAAAATATATTGAAATTTGTAGAATGCAACTAATGTCATACTTAGAGGAAAATGTATGTGTATATATATATATGAGAAAGAAGCAAAAAAACGCATGTGAAGCATCCATCTCAAGAAGGTAGAAAAATTAGAACAAATAAGGCTGAGACACAGTACAAGAGAAAGAAACATAAAGAACATAAATTGACAAAATAAAAAAATCATTTGATAAAGAAGATGAAAAAGTTGAAATTGTTTTTTTGAGAAGACTAAATAAAATAAGAGATTCCTAATGAATAATCATGAAAGAATGAGATGGCACAAATAACTGATTTTAAGAATGAAAAGGCACAAACCACTGCATATCTTACAAACATTTTTATTAAATCACAAGAGGACAGTATGACAAACTTTATACCAATAAAGTAGAATACTTAGATCAAATGAACAAATTCCTAGAAAAAAATATATTTATCAAAAAGATAAAAGTAGTAAAAAAATCAATTAGACCTAAAATTATTAAAGATATTACATTCAAAATTTATCTCAATGCTTCATCTGATTTGGTTATTCTCTAGGCCTGCTGTTTTGTGAACTGTTGTCCTGGAGATTGTTTTTTAATTTTCTCTCTCTCTTTTCAGTTACTTGTTCTTGGCTGGGTGCAGTGGTTCACTATAATCCCAACACTTTGGGAGGCCAAGGCAGGGGCATCACCTGAGGTCAGGAGTTTGAGACCAGACTGGTCAACATGGTGAAACCTCATCTCTACCAGAAAAAATATATATATAAAAATTAGCCAGGGGTGGTGGTGCATGCCTATAATCCCAGCTACTCAGAAGGCTGAGGCATGAGAATCACTTGAACCCAGGAGACAGAGGTTGCAGTGAGCTGAGATCACACCACTGCATTCTGCATTCTGCATTCTGGCTTGGGCGATGGAGCAAGACTCTGTAAAAAAGAAAAAAAAAAAAAAAAGCTTGTTCCCTTGGTCCCATGCTTTATCTTTCTTAGTATATTCATTCCTTTTAATGAAGCATATTTTCCAGTAGCTCTGAGAAAGGGTGTACAAGAATGTAGCAGGTATTTGTGGTGCCCTCCATCACACAGATTAGGGCTACCCTCACATATATGATTGATTTTTGGATGTTAAGCCAACCTTGAATTCCTGGGATGAATTCTACTTGGTCATAGTATGTAATCCTTTTTATATGTTGCAGGACTCAGATTGCTAATATGTTTTTAAGAATTTTTGCTTTTGTTAAGGCAGGATAATACATGGCCAAGTTTTCATTTCCCGTCATGTCTTTATCTGCTTTGGTATCATATTCCCCACTCAAAACCATTCCCTTTCTGTGGCCGCTGCAAGTCCTCAAGGCTCCAGCTCTTTCTAGACTGCCCTGCCATGGATCTATCTCTTGCCACCAACCTCTGGCTTGTGGCTTCTAACAATACTACTTGTTCCCACTGTTCTTCCAGTCCTAGGAGTGGTAGGTGCATATTCTGCTTTGTATGATCCCTTGTTTGCTTTTTCAGCTTTCTTATTTCCTGTGTAAACTTATGTATGCCTTGAAAGCTAGAGAGTTGCTCCTTTCTTCCCTTCATTGATATAGAAGGTTTAGTTGGAGATACAAAATTTAGTTAGGAAGCCACTTTGATAGTTCAAGGGAGAAATTCTGAGGATTTGACTTGAATTCGTGACAACAGGGATAGGGCAAACATATGTAGTTAATCATCATTTGGAAATAAAATTGATAAGACCTGGTCACTGACTGGATATGGTAGTGAGAGAGAGGAGGATGAGAAGACGAGGAATTTAGGTTTCCTCCTGGTTCTAAGTGACCAGGTGGATTGTGGTTTCATCAGCTGAGATCAAAATACAAAAGGCACAATGGGAGGAATCACAGTAAGGGAGAAGCCAGTGAGTTCACATTTGAATATGTTGAGGGCCTATGGGTAGAAGGGTACCCAACTGGATTTAAATCTGAAATTCAGGAAAAGGTTAGGGCTGAATATAAAGATTTTAGAGTCTCCAACATATGCATTATAGTGAAAGCTATAATGATGCCAGGAAAGCAGAGTAGTCAAGAAGAAGCATACTTAGTTTTGTTTGTTGTTGCTTTTTTTTTTTTTTTGAGATGGAGTCTCGCTGTCACCCAGGCTGGAGTGCAGTGGCATGATCCTGGCTCACTGCAACCTCCACCTCCCGGGTTCAAGTGATTCTCAGCCTCCCTAGTAGCTGGGACTACAGGCACTCACCACCATGCCCCGGCTCATTTTTGTATTTTTAGTAGAGATGGTGTTTCATCATGTTGGCCAGACTGGTCTCGAACTCCTGACCTCAGGTGATCCACCCACCTTGGCCTCTCAAAGTGCAGGGATTACAGGCATGAGCCACCATGACTGGCCGGCATACTTAGTTTTTAATATTAAAAGCCATTCAGTCAAAACAAACACTTTCTTGACCATTGCACCTGCATTTAGATCACACTCACCTCTATGGCCAGGCTCCCCTAAGGAGTAGCTGATTTTGCCTCCCTCTACTTTTGCATTCACTACGTATTCAATCTTTTGTAATACAACACAATTAGGCACCTGCCCACTTTATCATCTTCAATCCTCAGAATGGCTGGGGCTATGTCACATTAGGTCACTCCTAATGGCTGTGTCCTAATAACAACCTTTGTACTTGGCCTCTTCTATGGCACTTGACACTATTAATCACTTCCTTCTTGAATTGTTCTTTCCCCATTTATTAGATAATATCAGATTCACCTTATTCTCCTCCTTTCCTCCCTCTTTTTGTCCTGCCTGTGTGTTTAATCCTTGTAATTCACAGCCCTCTTGGCTACATTCTTTTCTGGGACATTATCATCCCCTTTTATGGGATTATCTGCTGATCTCTCTCAAGTATAAATCTCTATTTCAAAAACCTCTCCTAAGCTTCAGAAACATTCTCTCCCCGATGGCTTGCAAAGTCCCTAAGCAACTCAAATTCAGTGCAGTCATCTTTTGCTGCTAACCTTCCTATATCTTATAAATGGATTAATTTTACAGTATAGTCATCTCAACCCAAAACGGAAAATCATAACATTCCTTATCCCTTTGTCTCCACATTGAATTGATCTCTAAGCCTTAAGATCATATATGATCCCTCAACATTTTGTACCTTCCTGCTGGTTCAGGTGTTCAGCATTTGCCCCTGTACTATTGATCATGACACATGCATGCTTTAGCCTTCCAGTTCTTGTCCATTGCCTAGGATAGGATATGAAGAACTTTGTATGACTCAAGAGACTGACCTTTGCTTATCTCATTAAGTTTCCTACTGTTCCATTTCTCCCATTCCCAGCCCTACCTTCCAGATATATTAGACTATCCTGACATTTTCCCCAAATTGCCATGCTCCTCTTTCCACACATACATGTTCCTGGAGAACTATTTACACTTACTAATTTCTTCTCCTGAGCACTTCCTGCACGCCTTCATTCTCCTTAAGGGCTGACCCCAGACGTTCTATTAATCTAAGCTCTACCTGGTCCTCTGGCACTGATCTTCTATCCTCCCTGACTTTTCCTTCTCCACTCCCTGTGGAGAGAGCTAGTATTTAGCTGTAAGACCGGTTCCCTGGTGCTCATTGACACCACCCCTCCTTCACAGACTTGTACATGTCTTCTGCACTGCACAGTGCCCCAGTGCTTCCATATATCTGGATATGTGTCCATTTCTACAATATGATAACAGGCAGCACATTTTATTGGAAGTCTTTTATTTTCCTGCCTCCTCTTGTAGTTTGTTAACTCCTTCATGGTAGGGACTATATTTGACTTACATTTGCTTTCTTTTTTTTTTTTTTTTTTTTTTTTTGAGACGGAGTCTCGCTCTGTCGCCCAGGCTGGAGTGCAGTGGCCGGATCTCAGCTCACTGCAAGCTCCGCCTCCCGGGTTTACGCCATTCTCCTGCCTCAGCCTCCCGAGTAGCTGGGACTACAGGCGCCCGCCACCTCGCCCAGCTAGTTTTTTTGTACTATTTAGTAGAGACGGGGTTTCACTGTGTTCGCCAGGATGGTCTCGATCTCTTGACCTCGTGATCCGCCCGTCTCGGCCTCCCAAAGTGCTGGGATTACAGGCTTGAGCCACCGCGCCCGGCCCTACATTTGCTTTCTTAGTCTTCTGCAAAATGCTTGGCACCCAGAAGGTGAATATTTGATGAATCAGGACAAGTGAACAAGGGCACAACCTCCATGTAGAAACAGACTGTTGCATGACCTTTCCTCCTGTATCCATGCACATGACAGCGCTCCTTTAGTGTGGAGTTTATTGGTAGATTAATCCATTAAACATTTATACAACACCTGGTAGGTTATAAATATTTTGAGCAGATATACAAAAAAGCCCGTTTACAAGCTGAGTCTTTAAGAAAATTATTCTTGCCGGGCGCGGTGGCTCAAGCCTGTAATCCCAGCACTTTGGGAGGCCGAGGCGGGCGGATCACAAGGTCAGGAGATCGAGACCACAGTGAAACCCCGTCTCTACTAAAAATACAAAAAAAAAATTAGCCGGGCGCGGTGGCGGGCGCCTGTAGTCCCAGCTACTCAGGAGGCTGAGGCAGGAGAATGGCGGGAACCCGGGAGGCGGAGCTTGCAGTGAGCCGAGATCGCGCCACTGCACTCCAGCCTGGGCAACAGCGTGAGACTCCGTCTCAAAAAAAAAAAAAAAAAAAAAAAAAAAAAAAAAAAAAAAAAAAGAAAATTACTCTTCCAGTACAGAAAGAAGCCATATTCCATTTTGATGATTCATTCCTACTGATGAATGTAAAGTAGAAGGAACAGTGGTTATGGCTGACGGCAGACACACCATAGTGAGGCTTTTGCTGTAACTCAGTGGCCTTTCATGTCCTGGGCCCTCTCCTCATGATGGGCCTGTCCTTACCTTGTTTCAGCCTGGGAAGGCTGGTGTGCCTTTACTGGGCCTGACTAGGGCGCCCACAAGCAAGTGCTGCTGCAGACCAGAACACGGCCAGGACACAGGCAGGCACACGAGTCAGAGGAGTGTGATGTGTTGGGACAGACCAGGTAAGGATGATGCAGGGAAGGCATGTTGAGAATCATGGAGCCCTCTAATCTTTGTCTCTCCCTAAGGCCCGAGCTCACACACACAGGGCTTCCGCTCCTCATCCCAAAGGAAGACAAGCTCCCTTTTATCTCTTCCCTTTCCAAAACCCACTCTCAAAAGAGAATCTGAACTGTATCCACTGTAAACGATAAAATAGATAATAGCTTAAAGATTATTAAGTTTTTGTCCAGTGGGTCTTCCTATCTAAACAGCATAGAGAGATTTAGATTAATGTTCTAAATAGCCAGTTAAATACCTGGGATTATGTTCTAGGAAAGAGATAAAAAACTAAAGAGCCTAACTGAAGCTCCTGAAATTTTATCAGGGAGGTGGTTATCTTCTTTCTCCACCAAGTTGGACAATAGGGAGTGGAGGAGGAAGTCAGGGAGGACAGAAGATCAGTGCCAGAGGACTAGGTAGAGCTTAGATTAATAGAACGTCTGGGGTCAGCCCTTAATTAAGGAGAACGAAGGCGTGCAGGAAGTGCTCAGGAGAAGAAATTGCTTTGAGTGCTGAGTGACAGGACCTTGTATGAGGTAAATATTTGGGTGTAAAAAAGGACAAGGACAAGGACAAGGAACGTGTCCTGGTCTGTGCCTTCTGCATGAGAACACCTTTGCATGTCCCCTAATAGGAGGATGGGAGAGAAGGGGAAGGGAAGCGGGGAGTGGCAAAAAAAAAAAAAAAAAAGGAAAAAAAGAGGGAGAAAGAAACAGAGAGAGAGAGAGAAAGGAAGGAAGGACGGAAGGAAGGAGAGAGAAAAAAGAGAGAGGGAGGGAGGGAAGGAGGAAGGAAAAAGAGAGAGAGAAAGAAAGAGAGAAAGAAAAAGCTGGAGAGACTCAGAAATCCTTCTGGCCCCCAGCGAAGGCTAAGGAGGGACTGGGCGGGCGCTGGGAGGAGCCTCGGAAGCATCCTCTGAGCAGCCGCCTCTGAGCACGCTGGGAAAATCCTTCCTCCCTCGGACATGGCGCTCACCTGCCCGGCGGCAGCAGCCGGCTCCGGCGCCGCGGTTCGCGGGTCCGGGCGGAAGAGCAGCTCCAGCTTCAGCCGTGGGGTGGAAGGAGGCGGCGGCGGCGACGGCGGCGGCGACGGCGGAGGCGCGGACCGCGGGCCCGGGTGTTAGACCTGAGGGAGCCCGGGGAGCCGGCCGGGGCGCGCAGGGTGCAACGGGGCGCGCACCAGCCCCGGGACGCAGCCGGCATGGTGTCCCAGGTGCTGCAGCTGCTCCGGCAGGGCGTGTGGGCCGCGCTCACCGGGGGCTGGTACCACGACCCGGAGCAGAGCAAGTTCACCAACAGCTGCCACCTCTACCTGTGGCTGTTCCTGCTGCTGTTGCCCCTGGCCCTGCACCTGGTGAGTGGGGAGGGTCAGGTCCCGGGGAGCTGTGGGGATGGAGGGAAGGAGGAGAAAGGAACCACAGACGTGCCATCAGCCTCACAGGGTTTCAGGTTCGTAGAGATTCTTAAGAGACGGAAGGGGAAGGGCTTCAGAAATTTGGGACAGAGAACGTGCAGGGAAAGGGGGCTGTGAGGATTCACTGGAAAAGAAAAGTAGACAGGACTGCGGGGGCTCGGGGACTCATTAAGAATTGATGCCGGATGTTAGGATGAGTCACTCTCCTTGTGGCAGGGAGCTTGCAGCTTGTTTTGTAGGTGGGTAACTCTAGGCCTCAGAGCTGGGTAGCTTGGGATAATGTTTGGTGTGAAATACTGTAGATTGTAGCCAAGAGGCAAAACGAAATGTAAAAAGCAAACTCATTTCAGTTATTGGCCCCTTTTTTCCCCTCTCACCTTCTTTCTTCTTTTGCTTTGGGAAGGCAAGTTCAATTATCAATTACTCACATTGTAATTTCTACACCACTATGTATAGAATTCTGTAGGAAGATATAATAATGGATAAATCCAATGTACTTTATGCTAGACAAAGTATTACAACGTTTAGTTGGGGCTTGACATTTTAGTGGGGTTGTGGTAAGTGAGTGCTTGCTGAAAAACTACATAGATGACCTTCTTAGGTAGATTATACGTAATTAAAACAATGGTTTACCTTCTTTGAAAAGCTGTACAGGTAAGGTGTTCCACGTCTTATTAAGCTTTACATGCTAAGAATCTAATTTTGGTATGTCTGTTGGAGGACTTTATTCCTAACACATTATTAGATCATGGGTTTTTTACAGCAAAAATTGTCAATGAGTTTGCATGACTGATGGATTCCGAGTTTGACATTTGTGATTGGGTTCTTCTTTACTCTTTTTCCGGCAGTGTACCCAAAGGGTCAGAAGTCTGGGTGTGAAGTCATGATGCCTGGGTTAAATTTTGGGTCTACTGGTTACCAGTTCTGTGACCTTGGGGAGGTTATTTACCGTCTAATTTTTCATTGTCTTATCTGTAAAATGAGAAAAGGTAAGAGTACGAGATTTACAGATTGTTTTAGGGATTAAATGAGATAGTACATATAAAGCCACAGGTCTGACTTGACCTGAGATTGGGCTCAGACTTGGGTTTGCAATTCTGTTCTGCTACTTATTAGCTGTTTGGTCTGATACTGAACTTTTCTAAAACTTAGTGTTCATATCATTAAAATAGATGTGATCATCATAATCACCACTTCACAGAAAAAATAACCAAAATTGTATATAAAAAGCATTAAATATGGAAACTACTTGGAAACCCTTCAATAAATGCAAGTTTCTTTATTCTTTCTGATTTTGTGCACCATTTTTCTTAACTCATTTTTCTTTAGCCTATGGGTCCCAGTGTTTTCCCTTTTCCTAGAGGGACAGCATAGCAAAGTCATGAGGAACGCAGCCCTCACCAGTGTGAAATCCTGGTTCTCCTGCTTACTAGACCTAGTATGAGCTTGAGCAAGCTTCGCCTTCCTTGTTTGTAAAGCAGGGATAATTATAGTACCTCCCTTATAGGGTGAATATGAGAACTGAGTGAATTAATAGATGGAAGTACTCTTAGTACCTGTCACACACAGAGTGCTCAGTAAGAGATGCCCTTTTTTTTCCTTCCCCAGCTTCTAAAATCTCTCTATCCTTATGTTTTCTGATTCCATTTAGCTAGAATTAATTTCTCTTCTTCCTTACCCTTATACCATTCTGTACTTACTATTTGTTTTACAGCATTCTGTAGTTGGACTATCAGCATTAATAGCACTTTTCTAATTCTGTCTGGTACTTAGTTGTAGGAACATGTATTTCACTTCTATGTCTAGATCATAAGCTTTTTTGAGGGCATGGGTTTTTATGTTGTTTATTCATCTTGGTTTTTCCTTGTACATAGCAGAGTGCTCTGCATTTGGTAACACTGATCTCCTATACAATTAACTTGTGTGTCTCTTTCTTTTCCAACTAGCATTAAATAGTCTACCTCACTATGCTTTTTGAATATTTCCTGATAATGAAAGCAATATATATTCCGCTTATAATCCCACTCCTCAGAAACAACCACATTAGAATTTAATGTTGTGTTCCTGCAGATGTTTTTTTCTATGCATATGGGCTCATTTTTGTAAAACTCTACTTAAGATTTGATGTCTACGTATGGTCAGAACCCTTAATTTCTACCTAACTATGCTTTATTGAGTAGCTTGATTTAGATCTTGCGTTTGTGAGTAGGAAATTGTCCTTCGTTAACTTGCTTTTCGATGATATTTAAATGTAATTTTCAGCTAAATCTCAAAATGTTAGAAAGTAAAATCTGAGACTTAAATAATTTTACTTTTATATCAGGCTTTAAAAAGTAAAACAGATGTGCCCAAATTTTTATATCTCTATGCCAGCATGCCTTTAACTATTATAGAATAATTGTATGTGGGTGCAGCTACTTTTTAATATATAGCCTGTCTTATTAAAAACGCAACAGGTTATTTTTTTCTTGCTTTGGTCTTCTGGTTTCTGAAAGTGCCCTTGAAATAAAAGGCCCTTTTCCCCAGTGGAGGCTTTGTTCTTCAGATCTTGGTGCTTAAACATATTTCTCTGCACTTCAGTGTTGTCTGTGATTGTTAATGTCTTTTTCAATTTGTTCATTTACAGTCATTTGTTCCAAGAAGATACTTGACTAGTTACTGACAACAGGGGCTTAGTCAAAGTTCTATGAACTTCTCTGTTTTTTTTTTTTTTTTTTTTTTTTTTTTACAATTTTGGTTTAAACATGTTTAAGAAAGTTTTGGTCGGGCATGGTGGCTCATGCCTGTAATCCCAGCACTTTGGGAGGCCAAAGTGGGTGGATCCCTTGAAATTAGGAGTACAAGACCAGCTTGGCCAACATAGTGAAACCCTGTCTTTACTAAAAATACAAAAAATTAGCTGGGCGTGGTGGTGCATGCCTGCAATCCCAGTGACTCAGGAGGCTGAGGCAGGAGAATCGCTTGAACCCTGGAGGCAGAGGTTGCAGTGAGCCAAAATCACGCCACTGCACTCCAGACTGGGTGACAGAGCAAGACTCTGTCTCTCAAAAAAAAAAAAAAAAAAAAAAAAAAAGAAAAGAAAAGAAAAAGGAAAGAAAGAAAATTTCACTATTGAAAAGATCCACTTTTTAATTTAACAGATACTTCGAGTATTTTAAATATTTTTATTATTAATTATTGAGGCAAATTTCTAATCCCTAGAATGTACTTAGATCTGGGTGATAATGTGGAAAACAGTGATTTATTAGCATTTGTAAACTATGTATATATTTGTGAGAAATGTTTGGAAATGTACAACTGAAAACAGTAAGTCAATTTGGATAACTTGGAAAGAGTTTTACTTTGGTTGATTATCAACCTCCTTTTCTTTTGGACGCACTGAAAGATGATTTGTCTTGAGAGATATTTAAATTGTCACTATTACATGTGTTTTGTCTTTCTTCTTTTGAGATGATAATTAATGGAGATTCAGAGCTGAGTTTTCTTTACAGTAGGGGCATATGGGCATGATTCTGGCCTTGTGTCAGTTCTGAAAGCATAAGCCTCATGTCAAAAGACGCAGTTCCCGTTCTTCCTCTTATCAATTGTGTGGCCTTGTGCAAGTCACCTTACTTCTCCAGACCTCAGTTTTATCATCTGTAGAATGCGGATAACACCTTCATTTTATAAGTTTAGCAACTGAGGTCCAGGGAGAGTCAGCTGTTTGCCTACAGTCATCTAGATAGTCAGTGGTAAAATTCTGCATTTAGCTGAGGTTCTGTAGCATCCAAGTCTTTGGCCCTTCCAGGACATTATGCTGCCTGACATAGTACATATAAGAACACTTTGAAGTCTGTGAAACAGTGGAGCCACCTACAGTGGAATTATGATTATGCCAGTGGCATTGTGGTCAGCTCCACTGGAGAGGAAGAGTTGAGTGATGGGAAGAATGAGGTGGAACTTTCACATCCTTCCAAACCCCATGCACGGCAATATTAGACTTGATTTTCCAGGCCTGACATATGTGTTTGGATGGGCAGCCCTTTCCGCGCTTGTGGACAGAAAGCCTGTCTTTTGTTTTATGGCTGGAGCTTTCTGTTTCCTTTCCTTTAACTTTAGCCAGACTTGTTCTGTTCCCAGTTCTGCTTTTTAAAATTTAATCTTAGAGACCTTCTTTGGTAAGACCTACATCATTTCTAATTGCCGTAATTATAATTAATAGGATTATCTGTCAAGCGCTAGCATAGTACTAGGCAAATAGTAAGCACCCAACACACTCTAATTGTTATTACAGCTAATTGGTGACATTTCTATGAGAGTTCACAGTCATTTCCCATTCTGGTATGTCATTATTTTTTCTTAGATCTTGCATTCCTCTTTTTTCAATCAATATTTTCCCAGGATTTTACTATAAAAAGTTTAAAACATACAACAAAGCTGAAATAATTTTACTGCGTGCAGCCATATACACAGCACTTTGATTTTACTCCATGAACATTTTACTATACTTGCTTTATCACCTATCTGTCCATTTGTCCATCCTTCTATTGATCCCTTATTCTACTTTATTTTCTTGATGCATTTCAAAGTAAACTGCACACATCAGTCTATTTCTTCCTAAATACTTCACCTTGCATAATAAATGACAGTTTGATGGAAATTTAAATATACTGCATTTTAAAGAAAGTTACCATGGAGCTCTGGTTGTGGGCCCGGTGCACTAGGCATCTTGGATTATTCTACTCCTTCACATCCCTCACCCCCATAACAAGGCTTCCTGAGGCCTAAGAAATGAAGGCGCAATTGAATGTTGAGGTATGAGAATAGAATTTAAGGTTTTGCATTTCTTTGACCACGCTTCCTTCCTTCCTTCTTTCCCTCTACCCCCCTCCATGCTTCACCTAGACTTCCTCTCCTACTTTTAACATATAAGA
The DNA here is from genome assembly GCF_024542745.1 of Macaca thibetana thibetana. Lineage (NCBI taxonomy): Eukaryota > Metazoa > Chordata > Mammalia > Primates > Cercopithecidae > Macaca > Macaca thibetana. The sequence goes on along the minus strand of NC_065578.1, from coordinate 204,775,189 downwards.
TGACTTTGTGTAAATTGTGGAAAGGCAGCCTCTGCAAAGAGGCAGCCTTTCCTGGCCCATTTAATCCTGTCAGCAGGAGACCTTTGTGCAGGATGCAACCTGCACAGCCTTGCATAGCAGGCTTGGCCCATTCCACTTGGTGGTTGTTATTCTCTTGAACTGCTTGGCATGTCGCCGTTCCCAGAAGGTTACCTCTGTTCTAGTCAGTCCTAGCATTTATATCCAATTTCCTCCAAAGAAAGGCTTTCTCTGTTAATGAATCACATAGTCCGTGCTTTCTTTCCTTTGACTCCCAGAACCTTGATATTTGGTCCTTCCACTTCTAGGGGCCTTATTTATTCTTGCATTGAGATGTCTGATCCTTTGCACTATCTCCATAATTTACCTGAATGTCTGGTTTCCTGCCTCCTGCCCTCACCTGCCTGAAGCAGAGTTGTATTTGAGGTGAAGAGCCTGAGCATGGAGTTGCTTAAAAGGCATGCTTCCTGGGTCCTGAGCCTCCAGAAGAACTACAGACTTAGTCCCTCCAGATTTGGGCTGAATGCCAAACCATGCAGTTGTCTCTCAATTTTTGTTTCTCCAGGTGGCTCTGTGGATGGTGTGTGCAGAGGACTTGCCTGTGTGGAGGGCTCTGCTTTCCTGGAGTCCCTACATTTGTTGCTGGGGCAGCCGTCTCCAGTCTTTTCAAATTGACAGTTCTTTTATTGAGTCACAGTTGCTTATCCCATTTATCCTCATCGTCTGCCATTAGACACATGCATGTCTGCGGGCAGGATCTATGTCCCCAGGTTGTGTTTCTGTGTTTGTTTTTTCTTTCCATTCTGGTATTACAAGTTCATAACAAATTTTCTAGTAGTTAAACTTATGTCTCCTGCCCCATTCCCAGCTTTCTTAGGGCTTCTTGAGATTTCTCCCCATTAGTGACTAGTTGTATTTTGAATGGTTCACTCCTCAGATACCTGGCATTTTTCCCCAGGGTAATGTCTAATACTTTTTAATACCCTATTATTTTTGTTTTAATTGAACAATCTAATTGACTTGGTGTTACTTCTTTTGTATAGAATACTTACTAGGTGATTGTTATTTTCTGGCTTTAATCATTTGGTCTCCTAAATGGTAAATTTTAAACATTAAGTATCTTATTGCTATTTCATCTTCTCTAAATCTCCTTCCTATGCTCTCTGCAAGAAGAAAATGGACTCACTTTTAATGGTATTCAGATTTTTCCATACTTTTTGTCTGGTGCATTTTCTTCCTTTAGCATTTACAATTGTATTATGTTACTATTATTGGAATAGGTAAGAATCACAGCCAACACTTCGGAGCACATATGAGGCAGACACTTTCGTAAGAGCTTTGCAAGAAAGAAATCATCTCACCTTCCCCAGTGCCCCAGTGAGGCACCATCATTATGCCATTTTACAGTCAATGAAACTAGCAAAAAGAGGTAGGTAAATATGCTTACAAATACATGACTGTCACAGCCTGACTAGGATTGAAGCCCAAGCATTGGAGTTCTTACCCACTCAGCCATATCACTTCTAACAGGTCATTTTACAATGTGGGCATTTTAGTCCATTTTCATACTGCTATGAAGAAATACCCAACACTGAGTAGTTTATAAAGGAAAGAGGTTTAATGGTCTCACAGTTCCACACGGCTAGGGAGGCCTCACAGTCATGGCACAAGGCAAGTGAGGAGCAAAGTCAGGTCTTACATGGTGGTAGACAAGAGAGCTTGTGCAGGAGAGCTCCCCTTTATAAAACCATCAGATCTCGTGTGACTTATACATTATCATGAGAACAGAATAGGAAAGACCTGCCTCATGGCTCAATTACCTCCCATTGGGTCCCTCCCATGACATGTGGGAATTAAGGGAGCTATAGTTTCAGATGAGATTTGGGTGGGGACACAGCCAAACCATACCAATTGGTATATATTCCTTGCACATTTGCATGAAGACATATGAACACTAAAAATGTACAAAAGGACACATAACAAAAATATAACTTCCCTCTCACACTTATTTCTAGTTTCCCACTTGAGATGGAACCACTATACACAGCCTCTTGTGTTTTCTTGCACTGGTATTTCATACACATGTGAATGGAAGTTTGAATGTAAGGGGTCCTGAGTGTAATCATAAAGCAATCTTATTTGTCTTCCACTGTTCCTTTCAATTTGCCCTGGACAGGGTTTTTTTTTTTCCATATCCCAGATAAAAACATGGGTAAGCCCCATGACTTCAGATCACAGTTTATACACATTTTATGATGGCTTTAAGCAACAAAATACAGACTTGATTTAGATTGCAGAATGTGCAGTTCCGTGGCATAACCAAAGCTTCCATCATCCAGTCATTTCCAGGTAGAAAGGGACATGATGATGGCACAGTCTTTCCTGCTCTCCTCTTCCCTCATGCGTTGACTGATGTTTCTGATGTCCTTGGCTTTGGAGAGCAGGACGATTCTTTGTTGACTGTCATGGTGGTAAGCTGGCCTTGGGCTCTCAGAGCATGGCACATGTTCCCTAGTTGACTCTCTGGAGAGCTGCCTTCACACATCCTCAGAGACCCCATTCTCCTTGCCAGCCTTGTCTCTCTGGTGCTTGTCTTGATGAGGGCTGCTGTGTCTTTGCCCTGTCTGGTTTCTTACTCTGTCCACCTCCAGCTTTCTTCTGCTCCAATATCCTCTGCTCCATAGCCCGTTCACACATTGTCTAAAGCGATCTGTACAGATTCTCACATACAGAGTCCATGTCAATGTCCACATATTCTTTTCCCCACCACATTCTAGGAGGACAGGCCAAGCTCATACTGCCATCAGAGCAGCTAGCCAGCCAGTCTCTGATCTTTCATCTTTTCTAGGAGGGAATCAGACAGTCCACTGTGCCTTCTACCCCCATCCAAATGGTAGGGGACTCATATTAGGTGCCTTCTACCCCCACCCAAATGGTAGGGGACTCATAGGTTTCTAAGTGGTCCCACTGAAGGCCTTCTCTCCTGACTGAGGAAGGGGATGGGACACAGGATTAGCTGCTCACCAGCAGACCTTTCCAAAAATCTTCATATGCCCTCTTTTTCTAAATTCTGTTACATCATTTTGAGTAAGACATTTAAGATCATGTAACTCATCCTTATAATCTATCTAGAAATGTCTGTTGTTTGTCCCAGAAATTTGCATTGGAATCTCTTATCCATCCTACCTTGGTTCCTTGATCAACACTTCCATTAAAAATGTTATACAAATGTGTAATCATTTATGCATACATAACCTTGTTGTCCCTCTTGACAGAACATCTTGGAGATCATGACACAAAGAGCCTCCTCGTTATTCATGTCTGCATAGTATTCCACTATTTCTATCAAGGGCAACTTATTTGATTAGTCACTATTGAAGAATAATTAGGTTTTCAGATGATTTTTAACCTAATGCCATTAGTTGGATATGGATCAGTCAAGATGTGCTAGCTTATGCTGAAGCAATAACCAACCTAAACATGTGTTTGGCTTTACCAAGTTATTTTTTGTTATTTTTTTTGAGATGGAGTCTCTTTCTGTTGCCCAGGCTGGAGTGCAGTGGAATGATCTCAGGTCACTGCAACCTCTGCCTCCCAGGTTCAACCAATTCACCTACCTCAGCCTTCGGAGTAGCTGGGATGACAGGCATGCACCACCACGCCTGGCTAATTTTTTGTATTTTTAGTAGAGACGGAGTTTCACCATATTGGCCAGGCTGGTCTCAAACTCCTGATCTTGTGATCTGTCTGCCTCGGCCTCCCAAAGTGCTGGGATAACAGGTGTGAGCCACCAAGCCTGCCTACCAAGTTTATTTTTAAGTTTTAATTTTTAATTATTATTTCTTTTTACAGATAGGACTCATTGTCACTCAGGCTGGAGAACAGTGGTGTAATTGTAACTCACTGCAACCTCAAACATTTGGGCTCACGTGTCCTCCCACCTCAGCCTCCTGAGGAGTTGGGACTGCAGGCGTGCACCACCACATCTGGCTAATTTCTTATTTTTTGTAGAGATGAGATCTTGCTGTACTACCCAGGCTGGTGTCAAACTCCTGGCCTCAAGCAATCCTCCCAGTTTGGCCTCCTGAAGCGTTGGGATTACAGGCGTGAACCACTGCCCCCGGCCCTATTTTTTATTTATACTACATGTCCAACATGGTCCATTGGGGTATCAGGGGTATAGTTAGCAGGGGGTCCTGCTCATTATAGGTATTTAGGAACACGGGCTGTTTGAGTCTTCATTTTAGGGTGACTGGGCGCATTACTCGCTACTCCCCCCCATGACCCTGGATGATTATACCAGTCACTATGGTTGAGGGACACTGAGTGGGTTTCATGGTCTGACTCTGGAGGCTCCTGCCTGGAAATGGCAAATACCTCTTGCCCTCAGACTTCTTTGTCAAGGAATGTTGCATGGCCACACCTCACTTCAAAGGGAAAGGAGAGCGCAGTTCTACCCTGTGCCTGAGGGACTAACTGGACATGTTTGTTGGAGAGCACTTATGTCTATGACAACAGACTGAGTGCCAGATGTTCTGCTGGATATTGTGGAGACGTCAGGAGAACAAGGTGGATTGATGTCTTCTCCCCATGCAGTTAGCAGATAAACAGGCATGAATAACACAGTGATAATTGTTACTGTAGGGAAAGTACAGTTGCTGTACAGTAAAGGTGGGAGGTGGAATCTTGGCATGAGTACTTAAGGAAGGCTTCCCAGAGGAGGAAGTAATTTCTCATCTGAAATCTGATGAATGAGTAGGAGTTAGCCAAGCAAAGATGAGTAGAGGAGGAACAGCATTTCATGCAAGGGGAACAGCATGTATTAAAGCTCTAAGGTGTATGAGAGTCTGGCCATTTTGCTGTACCCTTTAAGAATATGTGACAGACATCAAGACACATGACCCCTAAAAACTTCAACAGGTGTCTCTTAAGGAAAAGAACATTCTCCCACATAATTATCACACCCAGAGAAGTTATTGACATGATGGTATTGTCTAATATATAGTTCCTATCCAAATTTCCAGTTATGCCAGTCAGTAATGTCTTAGAGAGCTGGGGTTTTTGGTTTTGTTTTTCTGTATCCAAGATTCAAACAAGGATCAAACATGCCTTTTAGTTGCCACATCTCTTGATTGTTCTTATTCTAAAATGAGTTCTCTAAGCCTCTGGGTCAGTGTTGTGTCCTTGTCGTGCATCACATCAGAGGGACAGAATTCTCCCACCTCTCCCCAACCCGCATCGTTGGTTAAGGTAGTGTCAGCCAGATGTCTCTATTATAAAATTACCAGTTTTCCCCTTTGTGTTTAGTGAGTAATCTGTGGAGTGAAACCTGGAGACTGTATATATTGTATTTATAAAAGTCTTTCCCCCAATAGTTATAGCATAAATTGATGATTCTTGACTAAAATAATTATGACAATGGTGGTTGCAAAATGGTAATATTCTAATTTTCTTCCCACCTTTATTAATTGGTACTCTTCTATAAAGAAGATTTTTTTTTTCCCATCCTCATAGTTTTGTTGCACTTTTTAGTGTGGTCTCATAGATTCATTTTTTAATTCAGTGGGAGTATAATCTATGCCTATCATTCTTTTTGATGTTCAAATGATCAAAACTTTGGCAAGTGAGACCTTCTTCATGCACATCCTGAGTTTTCTTGGATATACTCTCATCAGTTTGTGAGCATGTTATTGCTTTCTGCCCAAAAAGATATTCCTGGCTTAGCTTGTATTTTCCCTGCCCCAGCCCTGGAAGAATCAGTCATTTTACCAAGGAGCCATGATCCTTGTGGTAGGGAATTACATTTGGAAACCAAAATCTAGGGCTGCAGTAGTTGCATTTGTTGCCACTAGTTGTCTTTGCCTCTAGACCCTTTCAGTAGATACAACTAGAAGATTGATCAATTTATAGGTTGAATGATTGAATAATCAATTGAAGTTTATTCTGAGACCATCAAACCAGTCCATATCAAAGGACTCTTCCTCTGCTTCCATTATTTCATATTTATATCTCCCTTCTCCCACAGTGAGAACTGTAGCTCACAACAATATCATTTGCCCAGTCCTAAAATATACGCACGAATTCCTACTCCCATAACACCACCATAGACACATCTTTAAGGAAAAGTTCAAGACTGTTTAGAAGTTATTATTATTATTGTTTTTAGAATACACATCACCAGTGATGTACTGCCAGAGTAGCATGCTCAAAAGTTACTTTGATGAATTCTTTTCTAATTATTTTTTGGTTCATCTTTGTGGTTATGCTATCATTTGGTATATAGTTAGGTTCACTTGTAGCTATATAATTTTAGCTTTTCCTCCATCCTTGCTGATTTAATAATTTATACCAACAGGAGGTATAAAACATTAACATAGTTCACAAAACATATAAAAAGATATGCTGAATTACTTTATCAAAAGGTTTCTCTGACTGCTGGATGGAAAAGTAGATCAAAGAAAGGACAAAAATAGAAATGAGAGGTTCGGTGTCTATTTCAGTCACCCAGTCAAGGGATGGTGGTGGCAGTAAAGATGGAGAATTGTGGATAGATTTTAATAGGATTTAATGATCAGTTCATTTTTAGGGTAGAGGAGTAAGGATGGGGGAGGAATCAAGGGAGATGCCTGATGATCTGGTTTGAGCCAGAGGTGTATGGGGTGCCATTGACTGAGATGAAGGATGAAAGAGGATAGTTGGTAGGGAAACCAAACACCTAATTTTACACATAGTAGCTTGGAGTTTCCTTTTAGATATCGAAGTGGAGATGTTGAGTAGATAGGTGGATATAGGTGTGGGGAGTTTAAAGGAACAATCTAAGCTAGAGATATGGATTTGAAAATCATCAGCATAGAGATGACATTTACCACCAAGGGACTGGGTAAGACTTCCTAAACAGAATGTGTAGAGAGGGAAAAGAGTGCTAACGGTGAGGCCCCAGGAGCGCTACACTCAGAGGCAGGGCAAAGAGGAGGCGTCGGGAGACAAGGGAAGAGCCAGGAGAGCATTTCCGCTGTGAGCACCTGTGTTGCTCGCTGCTGAGAAGACAGGAAATTGTGGTTATTTTTTGTTTTTAGAGACATTGACAAGAAACTTTCAGTGTGTATTGGGGAGTAGAAGCCACACAGCTGTGGGTTTAAGACGCCATGGGAGGTGAAGACAGTTCTTTCAAGCAGGGAGCAGAAAAAGGGCACGCTATCTGGAGGGAGGTTTGGAGTCAAGGGAGTTTATTCCTCCCTCAAGGTCAGAAGGTCCTTGAAGGTAGGGCTGTGATTTGAATCCCCATTGGTCCTTGGAGTGGTGCTTCATACACAGTGGATAATCTAATCACTCTGCATTAATGGAATCTGACTCCATAAGGGAAGGCACAGTTTTGGTAGTGCATATTACGGACTGTGGTCAGACCCATTTCAGTAGACTCACCACAAGGTTGTGGCCAGAATCCAGATCTTTAAAAATGGAGCTGAAAAACAGAGACATGACTCTTGGATTTGGCTTGCCTTAAAATTCAATTTGCCATTACTTTCCAGATAACCTTTATTATTTATGTAGCAATTATGTATTTCCTTGTGGTTCTTATATAATAATTTAATTTTTTTTCTATCATGGGAAACTTGGACTTTAAAAAATTATAGACCGTTGAAGCAGGCAAAAATAAATTTTACCTCATTTCTTGTTATTGATTGATATTAAGTATAGAAGGGAAGTATAGAAGCTTTGGACTGTGAAGGACCTTACGCATTTCTTATTCTTATCTCTTAGTCTCTGGTATGAACATTTAGATTGGATTTAGTGTGTATTTCAGTTCTTTCCCCCAAATCTTCACCATCTCAAAAGAAATGCTAGATAACTAGTAGCCCACTGGGATATAGTTCCCTGTCAGCAGACACCTGTTTCTAGACTAGCCTTGTCTTTTGTTATTTCTGCTTTCAAGACTACAACTAGATACTTAATAATCAGGGAAGAAGAAAAATTCCTGAATATAAGAAATGTCCCTGAGTAACCCCTGACACAAATATTTCACTCAGAAAACAGTTGCCTGGCTTGTTTCAGAAATACTTTTTCTTATTATATATCAACCCCATGACTGTGTTCACAGGCAATAAAACACTTGCTGTGTTGCTCTGTTGCACTTTCCTCCTTCTTACAACAGCATATCTGAATTTATTATTACATGGTGTTGATGAATGATGAATAGATAATGATGATGATCATGATGGTGATGATCATGGGAGACATGGACATTTAAGTGCTTTTTATGTGCCAGACAGTGTATTAATTATCTTATACTTATTATGCTTAATCTTTATAAAAATATTATTAAGAATTATTTTTCTCATTTCACAGAAGAAACAGAGATTTACAAAGGCTAAATAACTTCCAAAGGTTGTACAATTTGCTAAATTGAGAAAAAAGGATGTAATATAAAATTACTATCATAAATATTTATTTATTGACCAATATTTTTGACCAGCTGTTTGCTGGATACCAAGCTGGGTGCTGAGGGTGTAATGGAGAATAAGACAGACCTGGCACCATCCTCATAAGACTTACCATTTTTACATGGCTCTAGGAATAAATAAGAATTGGTAAGAGAGGGCCAGGCGTGGTGGCTCGTGCCTGTAATCCCAGCATTTTGGGAGGCCGAGGCAGGTGGATTACTTGAGGTTAGGAGTTCGAGACCAGCCTGGCCAACATGGTGAAACCCTGTCTCTACTAAAATACAAAAATAAAATTCGCCAGCCATGGTGGTGAGCACCTGTAATTCCAGCTGCTCCGGAGGCTGAGGCACAAGAATTGCTTGAACCTGGGAGGCAGAGGTTGCAGAGATCACACCACTGCACTCCAGCCTGGGTGACAGAGTGAGACCCTATCTCCAAGAAAAAAAAAATTGGGGCGGGCACAGTGGCTCATATCTGTAATCCCAGCACTTTGGGAGGCCAAGGCAGGTGGATCACGAGGTCAGGAGTTCAAGACCAGCCTGGCCAACATAGTGAAATCCCATCTCTACTAAAAATACAAAAATTACCTGGGTGTGGTTGCAGGCACCGGTCATCCCAGCTACTTGGGAGGCTGAGGCAGGAGAATCGCTTGAACCCAGGAGGTGAAGGCTGCAATGAGATGAGATTGCACCACTGCTCCAGCCTGGGGTGACACAGCAAGACTCTGCCTCAAAAAAAAAAAAAGTAGGAAAATATAAACATCTTGAAAGTGGCGTAAAATAGACAACTGTCAAAGAAATGTATACAGCCAATAAATGTGAAAATTTTTAAATAATCAAATAAATATATATTAAAATAACATGATTTTTCATGTCTACATAGCAAAGATTTAAAAGGTAATATGGGCCAGGCACGGTGGCTCATGCCTGTAATCCCAGCACTTTGGGAGGCTGAGGTGAGTGGATCACCTGAGGTCAGGAGTTCGAGACTAGCCTGGCCAACATGGCGAAACCTTGTCTCTACTAAAAAAACAAACATTAAAAGGGCATGATGGTGCGTGCCTATAATCCCAGCTACTCGGGAGATTAAGGCATGAGAATCACTTGAACCCAGGAGGCAGAGGTTGCAGTGAGCCTAGATGACACCACTGCACTCCAGCCTGGGTGACAGAGTGAGACTTCATCTGAAAAAAAAAAAAATATGGAATGTGGTTTAAATAAATAACCATTCTCAAGAATTCCAAGGGATGTATGTTCAAAGTGAGTTACTGAAGCACTATTTGTTATAGCAGATGACTAGAAACAGGTGTCCATTGAGAGGGAATTGGCTTAATGAATTATGGTACATTCTACAGTGGAGTACTATGCAACTATAAAAAAGGAATGAGAAAATAGACTGGTGTAGAGGGATCTCCAGGTAATATTGTTAAGAAAAAAAAGCAGAAGATACATATAGACTAAAAAGGGGGAGGGAAACATGAAGCATACTTGCGTTACTTATGTTTCAAAAAGACAGGTTGAACAGATAAAACATTAATAAGAACATAGTTACCTATAGAAGGAGGTAAAGAACAGGTGAAGGCAGTAGGACTAGAAATGAGGAATGAACCTTAGTAGATTGATGGCATAACCAAACAAAATATCTTTCAAATGACTTTAATGACTTTCTGGGCCTCCTGATACAACATAAAGGCAAAAGAGCCACAAAGACATCTAAAATTGTAGTCAATAAGCTTCTTAATAGGATTTTATACATATTTTGAAATTATTATAGATGTAGTAGAGGGTAAAGAAAATGAGAAATCATGTTATAATACTTAGGAGTAAGGATTTCAGCAATAAAAGAAAACAGACACATATAAAATCAAAGGACTTACATAGAACCTTGTAATCTTTAAAATTATAATTATCAACCTGGGGTGGTGACTCACACCTGTAATCTCAGCATTTTGAGAGGCTGAGGCAGGCAGATTGCTTGAGCCCAGGAATTCAAATCCAGCCTGAGCAACATGGTGAAACTCTATCTCTGCAATAAAATATATAAATAGATATACACACACACACACACACATACATACACACACACACATACACACACACACACAGATTAGCTGTGTATGGTGGCACATGGCTGTAGTCCCAGCTACCTGAGAGGCTGAGGTGGATCACTTGAGCCTGGGAGGACGAGGCTGCAGTGAGCTATGATGATGCCATTGCACTCTAGCCTGGGCAACAGAGTGAGATCTTGTCTCAAAAAAAAAAAAAAAAAAAAAAAAGTAGCAGTGTCATTCTGAAATCATGACTTATTTAATTTTAAAATATATATATTTTTGAGCTCTACTGAAAAACCTAGAATCAGTGATAACCCAATGAGAATGGACAGATCTAGAACTCGGATTTTAGTCTCTGAATTCCGTTTTCTTTTAAAAGAAACTAGAGCTCTTTGGAAAAAATGGTTTATTCCAGGTCTGGGCAAGAAAATGAACAAGAGGAGTCTTTAAGTAAAGAAGAATTATTGAAGAATACTAGGGTCATGTTAAAAAGATAGGAGAGTAAGCTTATAGATGCTGGCCAAGTATGTTCAATTTGAGCCCCAGTGAGATCATCATACAATGATATGCATTTAGGAGTGGGGTGCATCCTACAGAAAGGGGAGAAATGATACTGTAAAGGGGAAGCTAACACTGGATGCCAGAGGGCTCATCTCTGCCACCTAGAGTAGTTGGTATGTTAGCAACAAGACTTACTCACAGGTCTCCAACCAGATTGTGGTGGGCTCTGACATGGGACTGAGTGGAGTGCCAGTGTCTCCAGCTATGAGGAAAGAACTGGAGAACCAGAGCTGACAGACACTGGGGAAGAGACATACAATCCTACTCCTGTCCCTTGCTCATCAGAAAACCTTTCTAGAAATCTCCATTCCCCTGTACAGAAATGCCCTTTCCCATCAGCAGGCACAATTCTCAAGACATTTCATTCCTCTGACTCATGAGATCAGGACTTGTGACCCCCTTTCCAACACGGTGATAAAGCACCTCGGGAGGTGCTTGTCCCGTTGACGTGATGTCACTGCTGCAGGATCCTCTCTCTCCTCCAGTGTTTGTCATCTCAAGAGTCCCCAGACAGGCCTAGCAAGCAGCAGCCTAGGTTGGGGGCCCTGATGCCTTGCCGTGAGTCAGCATCTTCTCTGCAGACTTGCCCTCCTCTTGGCTCTGTTGGCTCTTGAGGCAGGCACAGTTTGCCTTTGCCACTGTTTGTGGAACTTGAAAATAGGTAAGTGGGAGGTCAGGGCTTAACATGCTTGCTGCAGCCAAGAAAGGGCCCAATGTTGGCTGCATGTCAGGCACTGGGCACACACAAAGAGTAGATACAAAGAGTAGACTCGGGGAGTTTATCATTACTTAAAATAGAATCCATAAAAGTGTGGTAACTGTCTATGAGTGGTGCAGATAATAGCTGATTTGGATATCAGAATGCTTAACACATAGTTTACACTGAACCCTTTACTAATTAATTAATCAATAAAGAATGACAAGCGTAATCAGTAATGTTGAAAATAAGTTTGTATCCAGGCTTTCCTCATCTTTCACTAGTCATTCATTGCTTCTTTGTGTTCTTTGCTTGGTTCCATTTCCCCTTTTCCCTTAAATATGGGTCTTCTCTTCAAGTCTGTCTCTGTATTTCATGATCTCCTTTCTCCTGTGGAGAGTCCAGGCACCGTGTTGGCTTCGCCTGTTGCATGTGTGCTAACGATAGGTGCCCTCCTCCACATTCCCCTCCATGTCGTATCCAACTTCTGCACCACAGTTGAAGCCAGGGACCTCTGGAGCCTTCAACAACAGCCCCTGTTCTCTGGTTTTCTCCACCTGCTCTGAGTGGACTGCCTTGACACGAAGATAGGACAGCTTACCTGAGTGAGCCCTTCAGTTGTGTGCCCCTCTGTAGTGTTTAAATACTACTTTACCGATGTTAGTCTAATCTCCCCATTTAGGTGTTTACTCCCTGAGGCCTTGTTGGTTTGTGGCTCTGCCCATGGTAGAGGACAGCAAAGCGCACTCCTGTGATGCAATGACCAAGAACCCTGGAAGCTCAAGGGGTCTTGGCCATGAAAAGCTTTGAAACTAGCATAAGAAGTGCTGGAGAAAATTAATTGTAGGTATTTGCGTAGGGCAGTGATGTGATTAAAATGGTGCTTGAGAGACACTATCCTGAAAACTGTAGAGCAGAGGAGAGGAGACTGGCTAGCAGGCCACTCCAGGCCTCCCAGCAGGGATTGAAGGAGGACCTCGGGCTCAGCGGTGTGTCATCTGACCGTCCCACCTTCCCAGACTCATCCCACTCCTTTCTTCTTTTCTGCCCTCCCACCCAGGCAGTCAGCTGCGCAGGCTTTCTTTGTATCTCTAATGCTGATTTGTATCTTTTGCACACTTTGACCCATTGTCTGGAATCTACCTGCTCACCTTTCTGCGTTAACTCCAGTTTACCTTCACTGCTCAAGTTCAATACTAGTTCCTTGAAGGATTATTCCCTGACACTCTAGTATAGGTTAGGTTCCCTTGGTGGGCACAAATAAATTACTTTTAAAATTAGTTGTCACTAGTGTGTGCTATATTGGAAGCTCCTTGAAGACAGATGTTTGTCTGTTGCAGTCACAGCTCTACCCCAAAGTGCCATGCACAGTGCCTGGCACAGAATATGGAACAGTACTTGCTGAGCACCTGAAAGACTAAATGAACATGGAGCTTGATCATCTTTATGATCCAGCTAACAACGTGGGACTTCTGCTCGTAGCTTACTCGGGGCAGTGAACACATTACGTGGATGAAATTTGGACCTGAGAGATTATTCTAGAAGGGAAATCCCGAACTTTCTGAGGAACTGATTCTGCTTACTTCTTAACCTCCATATTCAAACAGCAGGATCCAATGTGGTGACTTGGTTGTTCATATTTCTCAGTTGAAAAATGTCATGTATAATCCAAAGTGTTATAAAATAATAATTACTTTAACAGTTGTGATAAGATGTATATAACATAAAATGTTCCATCATAACCACCTTTAAGTGTACAGTTCAGCAACATTAAGTGCATCCACATTGTTGTGCAACCATCACTACCTTTCATCTCCAGAACATTTTTATCTTCCCAAACTGAAATTCCATTCCCATTAGACAATAACTCCCCATTTCTCTCTCCCCCAAGTCCCTGGCAACCACCATCCTGCTTTTTGTCTCTGAGTTTGAATACTCTAAGTACCTCATATAAGTGGAACCATGTAGTATTTGCTTGTTTGTGATTGCCTTATTTCACTTAATATAACATCCTCAAGGTTCATTCATGTTGTAGCATGTATCAGAATTTCCCTCCTTTTTAAGGCTGATTAATATTCCATAGTATGTATAAACCACATTTTGTTTATTCAAATATTTGTTGAAGGACATTAGATTTGTTTCCACCCCTTGTCTTTTTTTTTGAGACAGAGTCTCGCTCAGTCGTCAGGCTGGAGTGCAGTGACACGACCTCAGCTCACTACAACCTTTGCCTCCCTGGTTCAAGAGATTCTCCTGCCTCAGCCTTCCAATTAGCTGGGATTACAGGCATATGCCACCAAGCCCTGATAAATTTTGTATTCTTTAGTAGAGACGGGATTTCACCATGTTGGCCAGGATGGTCTCGATCTCCTGACTTCGTAATCTGCCCACCTCGGCCTCACAAAGTGCTGGGATTGCAGGCGTGAGCCACCGAGCCCAACCTCAGCCCTTGTCTATTATAAATAATGCTGCGATGTACATGGGGGTACGAGTATCTTTTTGAGACCCTGCTTTCATTTCTTTTGCATGTATACCCAAAAGTGGAATTGCCAGAACCTATGTTAATTCTATTAATTTTTTGAAGAACTTCTACACTGTTTTTTTGTTTTGTTTTGTTTTTTTTTTGAGACGGAGTCTTGCTCTGTCACCCAGGCTGGAGTGCAGTGGCCGGATCTCAGCTCACTGCAAGCTCCGCCTCCCGGGTTTACGCCATTCTCCTGCCTCAGCCTCCCGAGTAGCTGGGACTACAGGCGCCCGTCACCTCGCCCGGCTAGTTTTTTTGTATTTTTTAGTAGAGACGGGGTTTCACTGTGTTAGCCGGAATGGTCTCTCGATCTCCTGACCTCGTGATCCGCCCGTCTCGGCCTCCCAAAGTGCTGGAATTACAGGCTTGAGCCACTGCGCCCGGCCACTTCTACACTGTTTTGTGTCAATACTTTTTAAAATAAAAATATAGCAACTTAACATGTGTTACCTCCTTTCAATATCACCTTGTAAGAGTATTCATTTATTGCAGCTGGGTGCGGTGGCTCACGCCTGTAATCCTAGCACTTTGGGAGGTCGAGGCGGGCAGATCACTTGAGGTCAGGAGTTCGAGACCAGCCTGGCCAACATGGTGAAACCCTGTCTCTACTAAAAGCACAAAAATTATCTGGGCATGGTGACATGCACCTGTAATCCCAACTACTCAGGAGACTGAGGCAGGAGAATCGCTTGAACCCAGGAGGCAGAGGTTGCAGTGAACTGAGATCTCGCCACACACTCCAGCCTAGGTGACAGGGCAAGACTCCGTCAAAGAAAGAGTATTCATTTATTTCAACAATCTTGCCATTAATCCTAGTGGTCTCAGACTTTCCTTTTAGAAATGTTTTTGCAATTCTAACACTAGCATAGGATAGCAGTGGGAATAGTTTCTGTTTGCATTTATATCACACTTTACTGTTTTTGAAATGATTTGATGGAAAAATCAGTTCATGTTTCACAGTGTGCATTCACAAATGTAATTTCATCAAACGCTGCAACAATTCCATGAAACAGATTGCCCCTTCCTCGTCTCCTTATTGCTGGTCCTACTTCTGCCTCCATCTGTCCATCTACATGGATGAGTTTGTAAAATGTAGATACCAACTTTTTGCTTCTATGTTTCGCTAGCCTTCTGTGCTCTTCATCATGAAGATCAAAGTCCTAAGCCTAATGTCAAGATCTTTCATTTCTTACCACTTGCTTCCGACTTCAAATTCCTCATGTCTGTGATTCCAAACTCCTTGCTCTTCCTGGAAGGCCCTTTGCTTTTCTCATGCTGTTTCCTCTGCCTGGCTTTTCTCAGGATACTTTATAGTTTTCAGATGTGTGACTTCTCTGACATGGTTTTCTTGGTCTGCAATCCCCATTCCTCAGTCTGATTTAGGCACACCTGATTTACTTGAACGATGGCACTTGCTACTCTACTTTGGAATTCTACTCTCTACATCTACTCTCATGCTTGACTTTGAACTTGGTGTGTATAGGGACTATGTTTCTTTTGTCTGTATGCTTGGTACACTTTAATACATTTTTGAGCCAAGCAGTGATTTTCAACTGTGGAGAGGGTTGATTTTGCACCCTCTTGCATCTGGGACTTGCATCTGGGACTATCTAGAGATATTTTTGGTTGTCACCACTGGAGGGATTGCTACTGCACCTAGTATATAGAAACTAAGGATGCTATTGAATGTCCTACAGTGCATATTACCTACGTAGCCCCTCACTGCAAAAAACTTTCTGGCCCAAGATGTCAGTAGTGTCAAGATTGAGAAGCCCTGGGCTAAAGAAGGAGGGTGACTGTTCTATGATATTAATGGACAAGGTCCATGATTTTAGTGACCTTTGCTGCAGCATGTTAATGCCCACTGGTAAATATTATATTTAAGTAGGCACACTGGTTCTAGATTGGAAACAACAACTTCCCCCAAGGGACATGGACAAATTTTGTTGGGAGCATTTTTGGGTTTATCTCAATGACTTTATCACAATGTAATTTAAATTAAATGTCCTAGTAGCATTAAAACAGTGGGAGCCAGAAAGCTAAACATCTTACACAATGAGAAGTTATTAGGTTCAAAATGCCAAAAGAGGCCAGGCACGGTAACTCACGCCTATAATCCCAGCACTTTGGGAGGGCGAGGCAGGCGAATCACGGGGTCAGGAGTTTGAGACCAGACTGGCCAACATGGTGCAACCCCATCTCTACTAAAGATAAAAATAATTAGCTGGGCGTAGTGGCGGGCACCTGTAATCCCAGCTACTCAGGAGGCTGAGGCAGGAGAATCGCTTGAACCTATGATCCCAGCTACTCAGGAGGCGGAGGTTGCCGTGAGCCGAGACGGTGCCACTGCACTCCAGCCCTGGCGACAGAGTAACATTCTACCAAAAAAAAAAAAAAAAAAAACACCAAAAGAACTTCTATTTTATTGAAAACCACTGAATGGGTTTGAGCAGAAACCTACTGGACAATCCTTGGTAGGTATGGCCTTTGCAAGAATCAAACTAAATACTTTTGCAGTTGGGTAGAAGGAAAGAAGGATTCTGAGACATACCAACATCTAACTTCTTACTAGGATGCTGACTAGCAGACTGGGCAAGAGAAGGAATGCAAAATCTGCAGGTGGGCATGGAGCTTCAACAGGGATCCCTTCTAGCCCAGCCTCTAAGGACTCTCCCACTTCGAGCTGTAGCTACTGCTCCTCTTGTTTGTTAAGCAGAATGTGTAAGGAAAAAATAATTAATGCAACTCATTATCATCTCACTGTTCCTTTAAAAATGATTATTACTAACTGATTTTAATACTTTATTTTTAAATTATTATTTTTTTATATTCTCTCTAGTCTTTTTAATGATTAATTTTCATAGGTTTTTGGAGAACAGGTGGTGTTTGATTAAGTAAGCAAATTCTTCAGTGGTGATTTGTGAGACTTTGTGCACCTGTCATCTAAGCAGTATACACCATACCCAATTTGTTGTCTTTTATCCCTCACCCTCCTCCTACCATTTCCCCCAAATCCCAAAAGTCTATTATATCATTCTTATGCCTTTTCATCCTTATAGCTTAGCTCCCACTTATGAATGAGATCATACGATATTTGGTTTTCCATTCCTAAGTTACTTCACTTAGAATAATGGTCTCCAATTCCATCCAGGTTGCTGTGAATGCAATTATTTCATTCCTTTTTGTGGCTGAATAGTATTCCATGGTAAATACATACACCGCAATTTCTTTATCCACTCATTGATTGATGGGCATTTGGGCTGATTCCGTATTTTTGCAATTGCGAATTGTGCTGCTATAAACATGCATGTGCAAGTATCTTTTTTGTATAATGATTTCTTTTCCTCTGGTTAGATACCCAGTAGGGGGATTGCTGGATGAAATGGTAGTTCTACTTTTAGTTCTTTAAGGAATCTCCACACTGTTTTCCATAGTGGTTGTACTAGTTTACATTCCCACCAGCAGTGTAGAGGTGTTCCTTTTTCACTGCATCCCTGACAACACCTATTATTTTTTGATTTTTTGATTATGACCATTCTTGCAGGAGTAAGGTGGTATTGCATTGTGTTTTTGATTTGCATCTCCCTGATCATTAGCAATGTTGAGCATTTTTTCATATGTTTGTTGGCCATTTGTATATCTTCTTTTGAGAATTGTCTATTCATGTTCTTAGCCCATTTTTTGGGATTTTTTTTTCTTGTTAATTGTTTGAGTTCCCTATAGATTCTGGATGTTAGTCCTTTTTGGATGTATAGATTGTGAAGATTCTTTCCCATTCTGTAGGTTGTCTGTTTACTCTGCTGTTGTTTCTTTTTCTGTGCAAAAACTTTTTTAGTTTAATTAAGTCCTACTTATTTACAATTGCTTTTGTTACATTTGCTTTTGAGTTCTTGGTCATGAAGTCTTTGCATAAGCCAGTGTCCAAAAGGGTTTTTCCAATGTTTTCTTCAAGGATTTTTGTGATTTCAGGTCTTCATTTTTTCGCAGAACTAGAAAAGACAATCCTAAAATTCATATGGAACCACCAAAGAGCCCTCATAGCCAAAGCAAGACTAAGCAAACAAATCTGGAGGCATCACATTACCTGATTTCAAACTATACTATAAGGCCATAGTCACCAAAACAGCATGCTGCTGATATAAAAATAGGCACATAAACCAGTGAAATAGAATAGAGAACCCAGAAATGAAGCCAAGTACTTACAGCCAACTGATCTTCAACAAAGCAAACAAAAACGTAAAGTAGGGAAAGGACACCCTATTCAACAAGTGGTGCTGGGATAATTGGCAAGCCACATATAGAAGAATGAAACTGGATCCTCATTTCTCACCTTATACAAAAATCAACTCAAGATGGATGAAAGACTTAAATCTAAGATGTGGTTTTAATATTTTAACAAAAATGAATTTGAAGAATATTGCTTAAAATTAAATGTAATGTACATCATTAAATTTGAACATTAACTGATACAGGTTTGAAAGTTCATGACACTTGTCATTATCTGTATCATTTGGGTTTGAGGGCACTTAATAAAGAGTCAAGGAACTTGGTGGTAATGAACTCAGACATTTTAGTAGTAAGTTGTTGACTTCGTCACGCCAAAACTATTTCCAAAATTCCTTATGAAAAATAAGTATTCAGTCTTGATTTAGATTATATATAAAATATGATATTGATCATGTATGGGTTATATTTTATAAACCTTCATAATATTTAATTTTCATTTTTAATTCTAAGTAGCACATTTCTATTAGGAGACATGTGACATGGATTTCCAACACAACCTCAGTACATATTTATGATTGATTTTGTCATTGAATTGAGGTTGGCATAACTTTGTCTTGTATAAACTTATTGATTCATTCTATTTAGCTCAGTGTACATTAAAAATATAAGTATTATGTTAACTCTTACCATGGCCATTTAAAATGAAAACAACATGAGTTCAAATTTCTTGACTAAAATAACATTCATTTACAAAGTTATGCATTCAATATTCTGTATCACAAGAGAAGAGAGAAAGGGTTGGATAATCATAGGTGCAGCTTTTTAAAGGATTTTCAAAGTGAGTAAGTCTACAGTGACTCTCATTTTAATGACTCTGCTGATGTGGTCAAATCTAACTTTCTAAACTTTGGCTGTTTTTTCATCTTACCATTCCCTGTAGCACCATCCTAACGGTCCAGACACTCACCTGCCACCTCTCTATCATCAGTTTCTCTTATCAAAGCTGCACACTAAGAATGAGGTCCAGGAGCTCAACAAAATCAGAGCAGATTTCATAAGAAACAGACAGCAGATCCAACAAAAGTCAAATAGCAGTCCTAAGAGAAAATGTTCTATTATACTTTTTTGTTCATCTTGCTTTTCAGGATAGACGTTCACATAGAGCTAAATTTTGAGAAACTGTCAAATGTCTTGATTCCGTCTATCTCATCATTTTTAAACAGGTATTTGCAAGGGGGGGGCTATATCTAAGGGGAGCTGCATGGATATCCCCTGTCCATAACCTGTTGGGGGCAGGTTCATATAAGTCAGGATGCCTTCTGTACACATCTACGTCCAGGGGTTCTTGGCCTATATTCCTGGGATTTGAACTTCTGCTGGGCTTGTTCTAGTTTTCAACATATAATCACAAGTTCCAGATTTTCTGAGAGAATGATACATTTGTTTAGTTTATTTTTTCGTAAAGGAAATGCATGAAATATGTAAGAAATATGATTTTGACTCTGAAAACTTGTAACTCCCTTCACATATATAAATGCAAAGAAATGATAGCACTTCTCTGTCGTGTAATTTTTGTGGTATACACACCTGTCCCCAACCCCTCAAGGAATTGTAACTTACTTAAATAGGACCCAAGAGTCATACTTGAATGGCACAGACAAGGTACTAACATTTACCTGTGAAAGAAATGAATGAATGAATGAATGGGGATGAATGACCAGATGGACAAAGGTGCTCTCTCTTAATTTGACAAAATGGATGAACAGAAAAGAATCTCTGTTATCTCTGAAGCAGATGAGACAGCTCACATTGCTCAGTCTAAATTCTATCTTTTTGGATGAACCTGTGGTTTTCAAATAGTCGTAGAACTTGTCGGGCTTCTAGCAGCTTGAGTAGGAGGTTCTGAAGCCCACGGATGGCATAAATAACCAGACTAAGCAGTTCCCCACAGCCGGAGGAAATGCTCTGGCATACAGCACAATCATCCCAGGACTCTCGGGTGGGCATATAAATGTCAGGCTTGAGTGTGAGTGTTATGTTTGGCAGATTAATGCCTCATTTATTAGGCCACATATTCTGAGTAAAATCATTTTCCAAATTACTTGAAACTTAACCTTCAGGCAGAAAAACTCAATTTACTTTAACCACATTGATGGGATAGTTTTAAATGTCCCTGCCTTCTCTAACAGTGTATTGAATATCACAGACCATTTTCTTTGTAATCCTAGATATTATGCTATTGTAATGATAGCCTCAGACATAACTGAGGTGTGTTTGTGTCTCAGAAAATAATCGTAGAAGTGCCTTTGCTTTTTTATGGGTACGTTTTCTAGTTTTACTTCTCCCATGACTTCAGCCGTCATTTATTAGGTCTTGTTACATTACTGTGCCTACTTCTGTTCATTCCTCGTTTTCCCTTTTAGTTTCTGCTGTGGGCTGGGAAACTGAGTTTATTAGCTTATTATGTGCCATGTAAATGAATTATGCCTAGACCAAGAGCACAGAACATCCAGTGAAGCTCTGAGCGACTCCCTTTCCGGTTAAATTCAAGAACTTTATTCATAGACTTGGTGACCCCATAGATAACACATCCTTTTCTGAGGCACTTAAGGGAGACAAAAGAGTCAAACGTGGAGTTCAGAAGATCACCTTTAGTGTGAATGAACTGACATTTGGGAATGTGACTGATATTAATATCTGCAGGCAAGTGGACTTCCTCACTGTCCCCAGAGTGATAGAGATTTACCCATTTGGTCAGGGGCACCATGCACGGCCTTGGGCCTCTTTACTTGGGGCCTGACACTGGAGACTTTGCAGTAGAGGAGCCACCCAGACCCACCTTCTTGGCCCAACCAGCTCCCGAGAGAGAAGAAGGGGAGGGCGTGAGAAAGACATGCCCAGTTCCGGCTCCCCAAATCACGCATCAGAAGTCACTAAGGGAGGAGCAAGTCATGGGGGTGGAGAGGCTGGCTATGTAGAGAGAATCATCCCCTCTTTTGAAGCCAAGAAATGGGGAGGAATTGTTTCCCTCTAACAGTGGTGTGTTCTGACTGCCCAGGAAGACCACGATTTTATTACTTTCTCCTGAGTCTCTGGTTCTCAGTCAGGTCATTGAAGTTGCTAGGTAGGTAACTTCCAGAAAGGAGGAGTTCCGTGAGCTCATCAGCGCTGCAGCGTGACCCACTTTACACCCAGCTTCTTCATGTGCACAATGAATCTATTCATTTCCAGAAGACTTCTTCAAAATTAGCTTGTGAAAACCGAACGATGAAGAACTCTTATGAGGTACACATCAGTAAAGGGTGAGCCCCCAAGAGTGTCCTTCTTTATGTCTGCAAACAGAAACCCTCAGCAGCGGTTGATTCTCACTGGGCATGGGCATTGCTTATAGCTAATCCTCACTCAGGCAGATTTTTTATCTCTCCAGGTCATTCAGGAGATGGGAGGCAATAACCCATTGGCCTGTAGTTAAAAACCAGAGTGATGTAACACAGCGCAACTGCTGTGGAAAATGATGAGGCAGTTCCTCCAAAAATTAAACATAAGCCGGGCACGGTGACGCAAGCCTGTAACCCCAGCACTTTAGGAGGCCAAGGCGAGCGGATCACCTGAGGTCAGGAGTTCGCTACCAGCCTGGCCAACATGGTGAAACCCCATCTCTACTAAAAATACAAAAATCAGCTGGGCTTGGTGGTGCACGCCTGTAGTCCCAGCTACTCATGAGGCTGAGGCAGGAGAATCGCTTCAACTCGGGATGCAGAGGTTGCAGTGAGCCAAGATTGTGCCACTGCACTCCAGCTTGAGCAACAGAGCAATACTGTCTTGGAAAAAAAAAAATTAAACATAGAATTATCATGTGATCCGGATATTCCTCTTTTGGGGTATATATTCAAAAGAACTGAAAGCAGGGCTTCAGATATGTGTACTCCCATGTTGAGAACAGTGTTTTTCACAGTAGTCAAAAGGTAGATGCAACTCAAATGTCCACCAATGGATGAAAGAATAAACAAAATGTGGTCTAGCTGTACAGTGGAATATTACTCAGCCTTAAAAAAAGAAGGAAATTCTGACACAGTCTACAACGTGGATGAGCCTTGAACACATTATGATAAGTGAAGTAAACCAGTCACAAAAGGTCATGTACTATATGATTCTAATTATATGATGTATCTAGAGTGGTCAGAATCATAGAGACAGAAAGTAGAACAGTGGTTTCCAAGGGATCGGGATTGGGGAGAGTGGGGAGTTGGTGTTTAATGGGTACAGTTTCAGTTTGGGAAGATGAAAATTCTGGAGATGGATGGTGGTGACAGTAGCACATAGGCAAGTGTAATTATCACTCCTGAGCTCTACATTTTAAAATGGTTATGATGGTAAATTTTATGTTATATATATTTTACCACAGTAAAGCAAAAGTTGTGTTTTTTTTTTTTTTTTTTTTTTTTTTCTGTTTTTGTTTTGTTTTGTTTTGTTTTTTGAGGCGGGGTTTCACTCTTGTCCCCCAGGCTACAGTGCAATGGTGCAATCTTGGCTCACTGCAACCTCTGCTTCCCACGTTCAAGTGATTCTCCTGCCTCAGCCTCCTGAGTAACTGGGATTTCAAGCAAGCACCACCACGCCTGGCTAATTTTTGTAGTTTTAGTAGACTGGATTTCACCATGTTGGCCAGGCTGGTAGCGAACTCAGGTGATCCGCCCGCCTTGGCCTCCCAAAGTGCTGGGATTACAGGCGTGAGTTACCATGCCTGGCCACAAAAATTTTAAAAAAAGAGAGAAAAAACAAAAACAAAAAAACAGAGCAGTGACTGTGAGGAAACCAGAGCTATGAACCTGAAGGAACAGACAGAGGTGGGTCCAATGGGAAGAACTGTAACTGCTTAGTTGGTAACAGCATGTTGTTTTACATGAAATTTTGTCATAAAACCTTGGTCAAATGAGTCATTATAATACTAATTATACTAATAGTGGGTCAGGAAACAGCATAAAACTTTTCTTTGGCCAAGGATATGATGTTGAAAAATGTTGCCTCACACTGTTAACTAGAATGTGTTAAAATGAAAAGTTCATAGAAATAAGAACTTTTAATTTCCCTTAGAACAAGAAAACTGCTGTTCAGAAACATGAGTATACCTTACATCAAGGTGAAGATTTAGGAACAATTCATAACTGCTCATATATGGTAAATCCCTTCCTAAACCCTCTTTCTCTGCCTGCATTCACACCTCTAAGGAGAGCAAATACTAGAAGCTGGAGGTCTTCTGTTGCCTGAGTATAATGATGTCTGCAGTCAAATGGCCGTGCAGGTGATTTTCAGGGATGTCCCTGGGCATGTGGTATTGGAGGAGCCTGGGAAGAGCATAATTGCATGGCGTAAAAAAGGAGTGTTTGGAAAGATGCTAGATTCAATTTGGAGGGTCTACTGAAGGGAGAGGTATTAATTAATTAATTAATTATTAATAAGACAGGGTCTCTCTATGTTGTCTAGGCTGGTCTTGAACTCCTGGGCTCAAGAGATCCTCCTGCCTCAGCCTTTTGAGAAGTTGGGATTACAGGCACATGCCGCTGCACCTGGCTAGGGAGAGGTTTTCAAAGGAATTATTAGATCAGGGAGTTTGGGGAGAAACAACGTACCATGCATAGCATGCTGTAAAACATTTGTTCCAGAAAATTTTCAGTAAAATCTCTGTTTTCACTATGGTCTGGTCAGGTCCATGGGCTGCAGATATGACAGAGTGCCAAGTGGTCCTTTATAGAGGATGAGGCAAGGGCCGGTTCTCACCTGGGTTGCCAACTAGGTGCTAGTGCTCATGGTAACTTCAAATTCTAACTTCTTGCCCTCACTTAATTTCAGTTTTAACCAAGCTTACACTGTAGCCTAAATTTATGAGGATAAACTGAAAAATAATATCTCTCTGAATATTGGGGCATGCCAGTTTTTTTTCTAAGTGAATTTTCCCAAGAGTCCTATACAATTTTTTGTCTCTCACTCTTCTTCTCTTCCATTCTTTTCTCAATAACTTAGGGTTTTCTCAGTTTATCTCTAACCTAATTTGAATGGAAGATTCCTCATGAAAATGGACCCCCCTGTTGTTAATTAAGTAATGCTAGCTTCCACAGCAGCCACAACTCCAAATCTCAGTGGTTTAATGGCTCAAAAGTTTACTTCTTATTCCTGTTATAGGCTTATCTTGGGTTTATAGGGGCCTTGCTCTGCAGAGTTACTCAGGTGCCCAGTCTGAAAGAAACTGCATCATCTTATAGACGTATCATCTGGAAAACGTGTCTCCTGAGGTCACCAAGTAAAGAGGAAAAGAGTGGGATGCAGGAGGCACCTAGCTCATAATTGTCTAAGCCAGCACTTGTGCTCATTGTCCATTGGCCAAAATTAGTCATATGGCCTCAGCCTAGCTGCGAGAGAAGCTAGGAAATGAAGAGGAGAGGATGGAGTATTTAGTGAGCACTAACTCTCTTTGCTACCCTTGCTGACTAGAGTACTATGAAGCCCTAGTTACATGAAAATTCAACAAACTCTTGAATATAATTCATTTTTTTTTTAGAGAGGGTCTCACTTTGTAGCACAGGCAGGAGTACAGTGGTGTGATTATAGCTCACTGTAACCTTGAACTCCTAGGTTCAAGAGATCCTCCCACCTCAGCCTCCCCAGTAGCAAGGACTATAGGTGCACACCACCACACCTGGCTAATTTTTAAAATTTTGTAGAGATGGGGAAGGGCAGGTCTCACTATGTTGCCCAGGCTGCTCTTGAACTCTTGGGCTCAAGCAATCCTTCTGCCTTGGCCTCCCAAAATGCTGAGATTACAGGCATGAGCCACTATGCCTGGCTGAATATCATTTTTATATAACAATAGTCTGTTCTCATGGACATCTGCAGGCTCTCTTTTTCCTTCTTTTATCACTTTTGTTCAAACTAAGTCTCTAAATTTAGCTTAAATTTTTAAAACCCATAATAGTTAAGAAAAAGCGATAGGGGCTGTTAGTAGTATTTAGTGTGCAATTAGTAGTATTAGTAGTATTTAGTATGTAAATATAAACAAGATTACTAAATACTACTAAATACTATTAGTAGTAGTGTAGTATTTGAGTAGTATTTAAATTAGTAGTATTTTAATTTATTAGTAGTATTTAGTATGTAAATATAAACAAGATTACTAAATACTACTAAATACTATTAGTAGTATTGTAGTATTTGCGCAGTATTTAAATTAGTAGTATTTTAATTTATTAGTAGTGTTTAGTATGTAAATATAAACAAGATTACTAAATACTACTAAATACTATTAGTAGTATTGTAGTATTTGAGCAGTATTTAAATTAGTAGTATTTTAATTTATTAGTAGTATTTAGTATGTAAATATAAGGTTTATATTTACAGATACACCTTTTGTAAATATAAACCTTATCTGCTGCCAGGTAGTGGACAGCAGGTATTATCTATCTCATAGTGTCTTATATAGTTATTCTGTCACTTATTTATTGCTTTATATTTATCTGTGGACTTTTCCCCCCATGATGTAATAAGAGTGAGTAAGTGATGGTGAAAATCTCTGACTTTATCTTTTACTTGTTGATCATCTTCCTCTTTCTTTTTTGTGCTCTTTGTTTGGCTATTGCATTTTAGGGACAGTCCAACCTAGAAGATAGACTCTTGCATGGGACCACGGCAAACTGTACAGGGTCTGCTTAGGCGCAGATGGAGACTGGGCCCTACTGTCTGCAAGCCTAGCTATGTTTAGGTTGCAGCACCGGCTACACAGATCACTGGATTTCCGATATTCTTTAGGACAGTCCATTGATAAAATGGTCTCGTGAGTCATTAAGGCTGTCCTGGATATCACCTTGGGACACTTGGGGATCTCTTTCCATCCCAAAGAATTGGAATGTAGTTTAGGAAGGCCTAGAGAACGTGTGATAGTCCATGGTCCTGGAGAGAATTAGGAAGGTATATGGGAGATGCTACAGAGTAGGACAACTCCATGGGTCCCAGTGATTCTTTTTGTTTTGTTTCTTGAGGGGATTGCATAGAATTGAGCTGAACCTCACTATAGTCGCCATGTTCAGATCGTTTGTCTCTGCTGGAAATATTCCTCTTCCTTTTGGAAGCAGTACCCTTTTGTGGTCCCCTGTGTGCATTACAACCCTAGGGAAATCCATGGCCTGCGGGTGTTATCACAATGGGAGCTTAAGGAGGGGAGTGGCGGAGTGGTTACCCTAACCTTTCTCCCTTCTTTTTCCTTCTGTTCTCCACAAGGCTTTTTGTGTTTTGTTGATGAAAACAAATGCATCTCTGGCCTTTAAGATGACCTGCATAGGAAGATGCATTGGATTAGGGCTTAGATAAGAGCTTATCAAACATGGAGGCTGGGTACGGTGGCTCACACCTGTAATCTCAGCACTTTGGGAGGTCGAGGTGTGCGGATCACCTGAGGTCAGGAGTTTGAGACCAGCCTGGCCAACATGATGAAATCCCGTCTCTATTAAAAATACAAAAATTAGCCAGGCTTGGTGACGAATGCCTGTAATCCCAGCTACTCAGGAGGCTGAGGCAAGATAATTGTCTGAGCCTGGGAGGCGGAGGTTGCAGTGAGCCGAGATCACGCCATTGCTCTCAAACGTGGGTGATAGAGTGAGACTACGTCTCTAAAAAAAAAAAAAAAAAAAAAAAAAAAAAAGGAGAGGTTTCCTTGAATATGTCTTTTGTTCTGTGGGGTTCCTGCCTGCAAATCAAATGTTGATTATCAGTGCAACTACTACAGAACCTGAGAAACAAAAAAGACTTCAAAAAATAAAAAGCCGGTCTTTCTCCTCAAGTATTTTAACCAGGAAAACTTACAAAATTAGTCAAATCTGAAGTCTTGCCTAATTTATATTCAGTATATAGTCTAAAAATGCTTCCAGATTTAAAACAGAAAGAAAATCTTAAAAGCAAATGATTTTTCTCTCTCTTTTCCCTTCTTCAGGCTTTTCCTCCAAATGTGATCATTGTATTTTTCTACTGCAGTGCAGTGACTATATTCTTCACAATAATCAAACTAGTCAGTTACCGCCTACACCTCATGTTTGACAAAGGAGAAGTAATTCAGCAAAAGCCCTCCAGAAAGGAAGAAAAGCCAAATAAAGACAAGGAGGCCAAAGGTGAACACATAACTAATCCCAAAAATCCAAGGTAATATTTCCAATTAATGTGACACTTCAAAATTTAAATGTTTTGCTCTTAAGTTTTTTATCAGTTGTTTTTGAAATCACTAGTACAGGCAGATAGAAATATGTGCATTTTTTTTTATATTTCAGCATATACTTAAGCATAACATTGATATTCATAATCGGGATGGTTTAACTGGCTATCAATATGACCTTCTCACATGATCTAGAATTCATTTGTCTTAGGCTTAGCACTGCAAAAAATTTCACTTCACTGTTTTTATGTTGTTATTTAAATGCTTAGAACATGCCAGAGTATTTTAAAGAATAGCATTTGTGTTTGTTGATATAAAAGTGATACATTACATAGAACTGAAATATTAAGAGTAATTTTTGAGTTAGCATTCTTTTCACTATTCTTGTATTATTTCTTACAGCTCCTTAAGATAGCATGTCCTCTAATTTAAAAGTAATGTTTATTATAAGGTTTATCTGCTGCACATGGTGGCTCATGCCTGTAAACTTGCATTTTGGGAGGCTGATGTGGGAGGATCACTTGAGTCCAGGAGGTTGAGGCTGCAGTGAGCCATGATCGTGCCACTGAGTTCTAGCTTACCCAGAGAGAGCGAAACCCTGTCTCTTAAAAACAACAAACGAAGATTTATATATAAGGAATATAACAAAATGGACTGTAGGAAAAATAAGTTTTTAGACTAGTACTAAAAGAGTCATGCTTCTGTTTGATAATATCACTCACTGCTCTTGTGTTTCTCATGTTGGGTTAGCAATAATAGGCAGATTCACAATGGCAAAAAGGAAGAGGCCAGTCGAAACCTCTCCACGCCTCCCCTCCGCTGCAGCTCCAGAGGGCAAAGCATAACCTCTCATCACTCTTCTGGGCCATTGGTTAGTGGTCTTGTTTCCTGTTTCACCCTCTTCATGTGGTTTCGGTGTTGATCTCACTTAGAATGCGAGTGTTCAGCAGCAGTGATTGTAGCTTGCATGCTGTAATCACTGGCCCGTGTACAGTGAATATCACATCCCAGGGTCTGGAAATGGCCTGAAGGGTGCCCTTGGGACCATATGATAAATGCCCAGTCATGTGTTCAAAGCACACTCTCTGGCCTCCTCTGCCATCCACCCCCACTGCTGGGTCAGCCACACTGGGGAGAGAACCAATTTGCAGGCCTTTGCTTCTTTCTGTTGTCATTCATTGAAGTCATCATATCTGCAATGCCTTCCACCTGAAATGGATATCGCCTCTGCTTTCCATTTTAAATCACACTTGTCTTTCTGGGAAGTCAATAAATTACCTTTTTTCTAGATTTACTTTATTGAGCTCCATTCGCTATAGTGTCAGCAGTGGCTTATTCCTTCTCTGTTTACTTTCTTAGTAGCAAATCTCCCTTTGTCACAGTACAGTTGTCTTGGTTGAATGTCCACACTTACATACATTTGTATCCGTTCTGGTCCCCATTTTATAGAAGCTTAAGGAGAGTGAACACTGTATTGTCTCTTCCCTACATGCCATTTAGAAAACCAGTGACTACTGGTCAGTTATTGCTGACTGTCTGGAAATGGACGATCAGCTGAGTCATCCATTGATTTTTGTTTCTTTCATTTGTTAGGAGTTGTCAGCACAGGAAACCGTAGAAGATCTCAAAGGTAAAGTGTCATCATTCATATTTTATCCCTGCATTATCCTCAGTGAAGTGAAAAATATTTTTATAAAACAGAATGTCAGTGGATTAACTGAAAATAAGAACTATACCTAAGACTGCATAGTTATATTTTGACTTTGTTTCTTTAACTCTTAATTTTAATTTTTTCTCATCAGTATTTGTATATCAAGTCTTAATTCAAATTGTGATATTTTGTTGATCATAATTCGTTGTCATTTCTCCAGTCTATGCCTCATTTTATATGACTTATAAAGAGCAGACATGTAAGTTTTTTTATGGATGATAAATTATCATCCATATAAAAATTTGTATTATAGTACATACATCAAAAAATGACAGGATAAATTGTATAGCATTCTGCATATCTACCTTTCTTTCAAGTTACAAATTTTGTTTTGGGGGATCTTTCCTTTAACTTAAACAATTTTTGTTTTACGTTTTTACTAAGATTTTTTTTTTTTTTTTTAAATCTTTTGACTACCTTCAGAAGGCTTAGAAAAGATCTTTTGGAGGCCTGAATTAATTCCTTTGTTTCTCTGCAATTCTATTTTCTTTTCTACTACTACAAAGACAAATTTTATGCACTATTTCAGTTTTGAAAATGGTGTAAAATTTAATTTGTTCTAGAAAACAGCTGAAATTAGCACCATAGCCCTGAACCCCTAAAATGAAGTTTCTTTTTTCATCATTCAGCTGTATCCCGTTATAACAATATGTAAAGGATTGTCCAGATTTTTTTCTGTGTTATTACTACTAAAATAAATTCACATTAGTTAGAGTTCTAATATTTTGGTTGCACATACAGCTTCATAACGGTTACTTTATGTCTGTTTTATACACATATATACAAGCACATACCTTTTCCTTCATATTAAACATATTCTTCTAGATTAGGTGTGCTATAGCTCATCATCTTATGTACTTTGAATATCTGGTCTGGCCTTTTAATTTCACCATTCCTATTAAAACAATAATTTCCCATTTTTTACTTGTACTAGGAATTGCAGTAGAAGTTTTACGTACATTATTTCATTCTGAGTCATAGTGTGTAAAATGTACAGGTAGCATTTAAACCCATACCTGGCGAGTAAATCCAGTGTTTCTTAGCAACACTATAGTAAAGCAAAGAATTTTGTTTTTTCCTTAGTCAAATCTTATAAAAGACACCATCTTAGTTGGTGGTGTTCTACAGTATTTTAAGGGATTTGGTTCCAGCACCCCCGTGGATACCAAAATCTGTGGATGTTGCTCACGTCTCTTATATAAAATAGCATAGTATTTGCATGTAACCTACACACATCCTCTTGTATACTTTAAATCATCTCTAAATTACTTACAATACCTAATACAATGTAAACACTATATATATAGTTGTTATACTGTATTGCTTTTCATTCATTTTATTGTTATATTTCAAGAATAATTTCACAGTGGGAATGTTATTTTAAAAAATAAGTATCCATGCAGCCATAAAAAAGAATGAGTTCATGTTCTTTGCAGGGCATGGATGAAGTTGGAAACCGTCATCCTCAGCACACTAACACAGGAACAGAAAACCAAACACTGCATATTCTCACTCATAAATGGGAGTTGAACAATGAGAACGCATGGACACAGGGAGGGGAACATCACACACCAGGGCCTGTCGGAGGTTGGGGGCCAAGGGGAGGGAGAGCATTAGGAGAAATACCTAATGCATGCAGGGCTGAAAACCTAGATGATGGGTTGATAGGTGCAGCAAACAACCATGGCACATCTATACCTGTTCTGCACATGTATCCCAGAACTTAAAGTAAAAAAAAAAAGTATCCAATTCCATTAGTTGCTGGTGCTGTTTTAGTTTTGTTATCATTCATTAGGTCTGGCTCTTGGGCATCACTCATTCATTTCCAATGCTAATAAAGTTGCCATGTGTCGTTCATTTCAGGTGTCATTCTATCAGAAGACCATCCCATAGCACCAGTGTCATCTACCTCACCTGGTATCAAAATGGAAAGTTTACCTGCTTGTCAAGCACACATGCTGGAAACCATGCCCAAGTCAGCAATACCCGTAAAACCAATTGCCACAGAAACTCTCATCAATGGTAAAGGAAAGGAAAGAGGAGGCAAGGGGCAGCCTCCTTTGCGCCACAGATCCGAGGGTGGCTTAGTGGATAAGGGACCCTTGAAGAAGTTGCCCCACCTGTCTTTGTCTCAGTATGACTTACTAGAAACAGACATTTCTTTCCAGCCATGGGGGAGTGAAAATTCAGTCCTGATTCCAGAACCTGTCAGTTGTCCCCAGGGTTCCGTAAGGGAACGGGTACAAAGCAAGTCACCCCAAGACAGCCTGAGCAGCAGCTGCCCTCAGTGTGACACCATCGTGGCCAAGCCTGTGGAGGAGCCAGCAGACACATCCTGTCAGGTGGATACCTCCTGCCAGGTGGACCTGCCCTTGAACCAGGAAGTGGACTCCTCAGATAGTGAGGTGGCTATTACTCTCATCGATACTTCTCAACCCGGAGACCCACTGAGTCTACATGAACCCATAAAAATTGTTATCACGATGAGCAGTACCCCAAACTCCATGACAGATTTGGAAAGCTCCCTCCACCTGAAGGTGGTTGGCATAGAGAAGACCGATGTAAAGTCTGACGCTGAGCCAACTAACCCAGGGGCGGCCAGTTCTCCCAATGCCGAGCAGATCTCAATTCCCGTGATCACCCTGGACCTGCCTGAGGGTGGGGGAGGAGGTGTTCCCTGTTCTGAAGGCAATGGAAGTGAAAGGACTCCAGAGAGACTGAAGGCAAGGGTATCCACCAATCAGTGTTCTGGCTATGGATCTGGGGAGGGGGGAAGTGCCACCAAGGATCACAGTTCTTCCTCACGGGAACCCTGGGAATCAGCGTCCCGGCTTACACCTGATACAGCCTCTGAGTCTAAGGTGGGGAAGGAAGGCCTGACTAACCTTGACCCATTGTCTTGTAAGTCCAGCCATGAAAAGAGGCATGCCCGGGTGCTCAGTGTGGACAGTGGAACAGATGTCTTCTTGAGTAAAAGTTCCGCAGAAATTGTTAATGATACAGAGAAAACAATGCCAACTTCCAAATCTGATCTAGAGGCTAAGGAAGGACAAATACCAAATGAGTCCAACTTCCTGGAATTTGTCTCCCTGTTAGAATCCATCAATACTTCCAAGATGGCCGCATCCAATCAATTGAATGGCTCAGCAGAGCAGAATGAAGAAAGTGGGCTTCTCCAAGGTGCGATTCCACATCAGTTCCGTTCTGATGATGACATAGAAGGCAATATGCCTCTTTGCCATTTGCCTTCTGTGATTTGATTTTGCAAATAGTGGGACAACTCTTGGGCAATCGTTTGTTGCTTGGCTTTGTCATCAGTATTTGCTGAATTACCGAGACTAAGCTCTGTGATGAACATGTGTACATATAGTGTCCTACTCTACCAGGACACTTAAGGCATTATCATGATTTTTTTGCTTCCCTATTCTACAAGGCAAGACTATTTACTCCCAGGGAAATAAGCAATTATATTTTACTACTGTGGCAAGTACTCGCAATAGATGTTTCTTCCTTTATGAAATAGATGCCTTCTGGGAAAGTTGATTGTAAGACAAATTTCTATGAAGTGAATCTACTTTTCCTGCTGAGTTTTATTATAAAATACAGAATTCACTAATTATCCCATGTTGTACTCATAATAATAACAAACTCTTCTGCAGCTCTTAATTTATGCCAGGCAGTGTTCTAAGCACTTTGCATATGTTAACGAGGGTGACTGTACCTTGTGGTTTGCCTGGAAGGGTCCTCATTTACACACGGTTTTGCCAACATAATTATTAAGAGCACTGACTTTCTCTCTCAAAAGAGTCCCCAGTTTAGATGATAAATTATACAATTACTGTCATATTAACTCACTCTTTATATAACTTTATGTTATGGATATACCATTATCCTTCCTGTTCTTCGAATGAGGCTCAGAAATTTTCACTTGCCTTCCCAAGTGTCTAGTAAGTTCAGGAGGTGCTAGAACTGAGATTTGATTCCAGGCAGTCTTTTTTTTGTTTTTTTGTTTTTTTGTTTTTGAGATGGAGTCTCACTTTGTCGCCCAGGCTGGAGTGCAGTGGCACCATCTCGGCTCACTGCAAGCTCCACCTCCTGGGTTCACGCCATTCTCCTGCCTCAGCCTCCGAGTAGCTGGGACTACAGGCACGCACCACCACGCCCGGCTAATTTTTTGTATTTTTAGTAGAGATGGGGTTTCACCGTATTAGCCAGGATGGTCTCGATCTCCTGACCTCGTGATCCGCCCGCCTCGGCCTCCCAAAGTGCTGGGATTATAGGCATGAGCCACCGCGCCCAGCGATTCCAGGCAGTCTTGTTCCAGAGTCCTTGCATAAAAATTAAATGATATTTCCTATATGAAGATAAGGTACGTTTATTTTCAGGTTACTTAGTGTCTCTGGGCCTCACTTTCCTCATGGCTAAAATGATGTTACTGGACTAGAGCTTTTATAAGGTCTTTCAGCTTTAAATTCTGTTAATGCTGTGATTTCTGAGCATATCATTTCTACCTAGATCTGTGTTGAGATAGCATCTGTATGGTAGGAATGCTTACTGAAAGTTGTGTTTGCATATGGTAGCTCATTTTCTGTGCTGTAGGTGGTAACGTTTCTTAGTGCTGGGATTTTTCCTCTGCTCTCTGGACAGCCAGAGGCTCCTCTGGCTCCATACTGTTGGCTCTGAGAAATTTTCTCTGATTACTTAAACTTTTTAACAGACAGGGCGGTATATAAAGCAGGAGTAACTTGAGACAAAAATGTTTCTAATAAAAGATGTGGGTGTTTATCATCTATCCAATATAGAGATTCATACCTCTAGGCTAGCACTGTCCAATAAAATTTTCTGCAGTGATAGAAATATTCCATATCTGCAGTCCAATATGGTAGCCAATGGCCACATGCAGCTGTTTAATACTTTAAAAGGGAGCTGTGCAGATGAGAAGTGGCATTTTAAATTTTATTACATTTTAATTCATTTAAGTAGCCGTGTGGCTATTGGCTGCTGTATCAGACAGTGCTAACCCAGAGCACATGAAGGCCTTCCCAGAAGCAATGTGTCCAGTGGATAGAGCACTGACTTTGAAACCAGACAGCACAAGGCCAGATTTGGTTCAGTAATATCGGCTGGTTGAGCTTGGACAATTGATCAGATGCATCTGTGTTGGAGTTTCTTCTACAAAGCAGGAATCATAATATGTTACAGATTTATTGTGAGGATTCAATTAGGAAAATATGTGAAAAGTTTTGCTATTTGATCAATTTTAGTCTTTTATTTTTGTTTTCCCTCAGGCCATATGTAAAGTTTACTTGGTTTGCCTGCTTGAGTTTTTGCTCTTCATTTTTTCAGCCAGCCACATTCAGTCAGAAGGGTTAAATTGGACATCGAGGTTGTGTGCAGGGAAATATGAGGTATTCTATGGGAAGAGATAGGCTTAGGTACCAAGAACTTGAAGGTACAGCAGGAAGGGAGGGGTTGGAATGAATTATATGCTTCTTTTAGGAAAGGACAGAGGATTTTAATTGAAGGAAGAAAGGACAGACTACAATGAATCTTTTAGCTCTTAGAAGGCCATCAACATCAAAGGTGGCAATTTAGATAGTTTTTCAGTGGTGTCATGTGTCTTTGAGATTGGTAATATCCTCTTATTCTTCTTTCACTGAAGTATTTGTTATTGTAATCTGAAAACCCAGTTTTTGAGTTTGTTTATAAAACAACGTGACGGTGTTTAATGATATTAGCAGCTTAGGAAATGTTCTCTAATCGTTTTCCTGCTCATCAGTAGGACAGTGCTTGAACTTGGACCTCACTAGAAAAAGATACAGGATTTTCTAGTTCTCTCTAATGTACTCTTATTTCTAGCCCAGGTTCTCTTCAGAGTATTTTTCTCAGGTCTCAGCAATATCCTAGAATTCAAGGCTATGGAAAACCACACACTTCTGAAAAACCTTTAAAGCATGTTTGTTTGCTTTTTTGTTTGACACAACTTTATTTTACTTTGTGGAAATAAATGAGGACTGCCCATATGAGAACAAGCAAAGTCTATTTATTCAGAGCTTACTTATGGTGAGGGAGTCAGCCATCATCACTTGGGTTCACCTGAGACTTAAAGGCAACTAGAATGACAAAGCTTTATAGTGGAAAAAAGGGAAGGCTTCAGATGTGCCCTGACTGGAGGTTCTGGGCATTATGAAGCTGGAGGTGGCTAGACTAGGAGTGAGGCATCCTATGTGCTTCATTAGGGGACTATATTTGGTTTTCTTTGGGTGGTCCTAAGTTGGAAGCAGGGACACACATTAGGGAAGCTGTCAGCTGTGAATCAAGTCCTAGCCATTTCGGGCTAATTATTATGGGGGTTATTGTTTGGCTTCCTGGATTGTTTGCCAGAAACAGTGGTCTGACTTCCTGCGAGCCTGACCTGTGCATAGGATGTTGTCTTCCTGGGCTGCTTACCCTGGATAATGGGTTGATTTTCTCAGCTGGGTGCTGCAGATTATTGGTCAGAGTTCTATGTTATGAATAATTTCTGGCCATTGTCCATTCGTATATTCAGTCTCCTAACTTCTAAGAATTTCTAAGAAAAGAATCATGAATGTATATAGAAATTATCATTGAAAAATTGTCTATAATATGGAAAATGGAAACAATGAAAATTTATAGTTAGGGTCTATTTATACCATTATCAGTATAATATATAACTACTACTTTTAGATGATGTAGATGAATATCCAATAACATTAAATATTTATAGTAGTTTAAGATAAATATGATAAGTATAAAACCATACCTGTATTATGACTTCATTTTTGTAAAAAAAAAAAAAAAAGTGCATATATCTAGGAAAAAGAGATTGGTATGATATATATCAAATTGGCTCCAGTGGTAATATGATGGCAGGATTAGGAGTGATTCAAAGTTTTTTCTTTTGTGTAGTTTTAAATTACATACAATGAATGCGTAGTATTTTTATAAAGAGAAAATTTTATATAAATGTATTTTTTAAGGAAAAAAGGGAAAAAATCACCCATATGTTGATTTACGTAATATACCCATTTAAGAGAAAAGGAGTCTAAGATATGATGAAGAGATGTGAACAAACGAATTCAAAGACTCTTAGTGTGAAACAGGAGAGCTGTGTCAATGTGCCTTTCTGCGATTTTTTATGAGGCATGATTACTGGCTAAAGCTATTTGTTATGATAGCACTTTCTTATAAATGTGTTTCTTGAAAACTGTGAAAACTTCTATCTTGACAGGCTGTCAAATGAAATGCAAACATTTTCATACCAAGGAAATTCTTATGGTAGTTTCACAGATGTGCTGAAAATGTTTATCTTCAGGACTCAAAGAGAAGCCAGCATTGCTCCTCTAATTACTTGAAGTTTCAGGATGAATAACATTGTTCTAGACGCAAGGATGTGATTTATATCCCACAGACACTAACACAGTTTTGCTTTCTGAGGGCTTAGGCAGGTCTTGATAGACTTTTCTAATGGTGTGTCTTGAAAGAACTTGTAGGTTCAGGCTCAATTCTGTTCTCTCAGGCACAGACTGTTGAGCTTAAGAGCCAATCATTTACTCAGAGTAAGTCATGGGAGTACAATGGTCCTTTTGATCTTAAAAGTGACAGTTGGAATGTGTCCGCAGAGAAGGAAGGGCTAATCCTCAGGGTCATATGCAGTCCGTTTTGCATAATGGTATAACCTGAGACCCTTAGTGGTTCATTGTTTAAAGAGTCTTCAAAAAATGCAAAAAAATAAAAACATTCTGTACCTATTGATCTTGGAATTCTCATTCACCTTAAAATGTTCTCAGGGCAAGGAATAGGTGTTGTAGCTCACTGTGTCCTACACAGTACAATAAGCATGTTGTTCAAAATCAGCTATACCAGCTATACTTGGCCGAGTGTGGTGGCTCATGCCTGTAATCCCAGTGCTTCAGGAGGCTGAGGTGGGAGGATCACTTGAGGCCAGGAGTTCAAGACCAGCCTGAACAACATAGCGTGCCCCTATACTTACATAAAGTTTTAAAAATTAGCTGGATATAGTAGCATGTGCCTGTCATCCCAGCTACTTGGGAGGCAGAGGTAGGAGAGTCACTTGCACCCAAGAGGTTGAAGCTGCAGTGTGCTGTGATTCCACCGTTGCACTCCCGCCTCCAGCCTTGGCAACAGGGCCAACCCTGTCTCAAACAAACAAACAAACAAAAACAACCCCCACCCCCAGCTATACTTACAAGTATTTGCTTTATGAAGGGTCCAATTCTAGCTTTAGCTTGAAAATTCAGTTTTAGAGATGAGTGAGAAGAAAGACTGTTAAGATTTATAAATGGTAAAGGGGACCTTGCTCTGAAATAGCCAGATTTGTTTTTGTAATTTTTTAGAATCTGAGGTTATTCATTTATGAGACATGAACCTTTCAGACCTGTGTAACCTAAATGGGTGATTTCCAGCTGGGCACATGTGTGGTCACCGATTTATTTCAAGGGAGTCCCTCAACCTGTATATAAAATAGTAGGTGTTTGTAGACGCCTAAATAACACATCTCAGACTTATACATGCTTCTGTTTTTCAAATATATGTAGGTACTTCCATAATTAGGAAAATGAAAAATTATTTAAAAGTCTTTTGCATGCAGAGGAGCTGCTTAGATTTTCTTTCTATTCTTGTTTCAGTTTTGGTAACTTATTTCCCAGAGCTTTCACATTGAATTATTTTATATTATATTAACAGGTAAAGCAATGTTTTTCAGATAACACTTCCCAGGAGAAAAAGGAGGAAATCCTCGAAAATGAAAAGCCCAGTGGACACAGTCCTAAGCAAGGAAAACCAGACTTACAAAGTCAAGACCATACTAGCACCAGCCCCGTGTGCACTCAGCCTGCCAAGACTACGGCCTTGTAAGGATAAGTTACTTATTTAGTTTCACTTAGTCAAAAACCATGAGACAGCCTCATTTACTGGCTTCTGCTTTTAATGCTTTATCAAGGATAAGGAAGAACTTCTAATCATTTTTTTTTTTGAAACTTTTATATGTGTTAAGTTTCCAGGGCAATAGACAAAGACAGATAATCTACAGGGTAACTTCCCAACAAGATAGTTCTGTCTTGCAAGTCATCAGTGGGCCTGAAACGTCTGTACAAGAAGAGATATCTGTGGATGCTATGCATGTCTTCATTGATGAACATGGTGAGTCTTTGGAGCTCTTTACTAATGAACAAGCAGGGAAAACTGTCAGCTTTCTCAGACTCATCGTGATATCTTAGCCTGAGCACTAGACTTGAGAACTGGAAGACTTAACGCCGTAGTTGCCCACACACTGTTCTTTGAACGGAGTGTGCTGCCTCCCATCTCAGGGTCTTTACACATGCTGTGCCCGTGTGTGCCATTGATCCTTCAGATCTTGGTCCTAAGGTAAGTTTTTCAGGGACACCTTTCCTGAACTCCCCAGACTTAATCAGGTTCGTCAGTTTTTGTTGTTCTCTTAACACCCCGTCTCTTTCCTTCTTTGATAATATTACAGCTTGTATAATAATTTGATTAATGGCATTTCCCCCTCACAGTTATCAACTTCAAGAGGGCAATGCCCAGTAGTCAGTAAATATTTGTTGGACCTGTGTTGCACACCTGACCTTGATATATTTTTCCATCGCCTTGTTATAAAAAGGATTTAAAATAGTATACATAGAGAATTATAAAGTGGCAAGTTCAAAGTTCAAAGGATAAGGGATATAGGTCCTAGTTTTTCTGGGATGGGTCTTGGCTTATGTATCATATAGCTCCAGTAGTGCTTGTTATTTTACTCTCAAAAGGATGCTGGTTTGGAGAATACATTATATGGTTACTTTATCTGGAGTTCGGTAGTTTATAGTTTTATTTTATTTTATTTTATTTTTTTTTTGAGACGGAGTCTTGCTCTGTCACCCAGGCTGGAGTGCAGTGGCCGGATCTCAGCTCACTGCAAGCTCCTCCTCTCGGGTTCACGCCATTCTCCTGCCTCAGCCTCCCGAGTAGCTGGGACTACAGGCACCCGCCACTTCGCCCGGCTAGTTTTTTGTATTTTTTAGTAGAGACGGGGTTTCACCGTATTAGCCAGGATGGTCTCGATCTCCTGACCTCATGATCCGCCCGTCTCGGCCTCCCAAAG
This sequence comes from Macaca thibetana thibetana, assembly GCF_024542745.1. NCBI lineage: Eukaryota > Metazoa > Chordata > Mammalia > Primates > Cercopithecidae > Macaca > Macaca thibetana. Next base: position 204,735,626 of record NC_065578.1, on the reverse strand, counting down.
TGCTGGGATTACAGGCTTGAGCCACCGCGCCCGGCCGGTAGTTTATAGTTTTAAATGCTTTGGCATGTGCAGAAATATAAGGGACTTTTACATCATAAAGAACAACATTAGCACTTACATGAAAGCCTCCACAGGGGCTGCGGTTGTTACAGTTTCTCTTGGTGGAAAACACCTTTTGAGTTGAGGGCCACCTTCCAGCTGCTCACAACAGACAAGGTTAATTACGCTTCCTGTGTCAACTGAAGAAGGCACTAGTAGGAGCCCTTCTGGGCAGAAACCGTTTACATCATTAGAAAGGGAACGGATTTTCATACCTCAGTATCCTGAACTGCTTTAGTGGAGCTAATTGAACTCTGCAGATTAATTCCACCTCTTGCTTTTCCTCATTAACAGGCTGACACATCAGTCAGTGTGCTGTGGCACTGGCTCGTCTGCACATTTGGAGGCAGAGATGGTCTCATGTGGTCCACCAGTCAAAACTGTACTCTTAATAAGCTGCTTTTTGCACATGACACCGAGGTATTCATATACAAAAAAATCCAGTTATATGCTAGCACAGATCATGCTGACACATGAAGAGAATGTATGTAAAGTGAATTAAGAGATGACAGAAATAAGTCTATCAAAAGCAATTAAATCATAAGTAACCAAGTCAAAACTTGTCTAAGTATATTAGCAGGGAAGCAGGTCAAAGAAAATTTTCTTAGTCACGTTTCTTTCAGACATCCTTCAACTTCTCATGATATACATTCTGTGGAGAAATACAAAGAATGGATCCAGATTGTCAACAGTTATTACAACAGACCAAAATAAGTTTCCTTTTAACTTGAAAATTGTATAAGTTGAAACAATTCTATATGAATAATTATGTCATATCCTTTGCTGAAATTTTCTGATTTTACAGGGGAAATTAGATCCTGTTATTTAAAATCCGGAAATCAGAAAGAAGGTCCTTTACAGCCTCTACCATCAAACTGTGACTGTCTGTCTCAGGCTCGGTGAGTGGAGCTTTGTTTCCAGGCTTGAGAGCTGTTGCATTGCTGGGAGACACAGCGATGAAGATAAAGTGAGGATTCTGGTTTAGAAGAAATGTGTTAATCCCTTTGTAGTTGTTAAAGCATGTAGTTTTGCGTGAAAGAAAAAGAAAATCTGACATTCTGAAATAATGAAAAATAAATGAAACCATTTTAATCGTTGCTGCTTCCAAAAACGAAGATAACATGTAGGTAATATAAATAGACAGGAACCCTGTATAAATGTAATAATGTTCCCTTCAAGAAAGATGGTGATGCACATCTCAAATACATTATTAAATTTGTCCCAAGGAGCGGACTAGAAATGTGGTTAGTTCTCATTTATTCTCATTTACAGTAATGAAGGCAAACTGTTTTACAGATAGATACACATCTTTTCTATTGTACTTCAGAATGCTTTGAATAACTTTCTTAATTGTGTTGATATTAAATTAGGTGAAGTTGATATTAAGTTAGTTTGCATATCTGGGACATATGATGATTAATAGTGTGTTGGGCAAGCTGTACATCTTGTCAGTGGCAGACAGAATTCATCCTTCATCCTGGGCTTCAAGATTCTTTGTGGATAATCCATATGGCCATGTCTCAGTTGGTTGCTCTAAGTGTGGAAGTAAATTGTTCATGTATCCTTCTTTAGAATTCTACGTATATTTGAGGGCTTATGGGAGATTTTCAGGGTGTAACTGGAAAGTCTTGCGCTTCACATCTAAACCTTAATTTCAGAGCCTGTGACCCCGTGTGTCTTTCCAAGTTTAAAGTCTTCCCAAGGGTGTATGGGAAATTCAGGGGGAGGCTTCTGTGTGCTTAGAATAAAGGCTGTCTTTGTCCTTGCATTCTGGCCTCCAGGTGGAATGCTGTCGTGTGCCAGCTTCTTAGGGCATTCTCTCTTTAATGCCACTACTGTTTCTTACCTGCTTAGGAATGCTAGTGCCTGCCATTCAGGTAGGTCTGATGGGAACTGTAGGTGACGGCTCTCTCTCGCCACGCAGTCCCTTCTGAGCTTTGCACTAAAGCAGCCTGCATGTGCCCAAAGTCACTCGTGTGGGGAAACAGAAATATTGTTCATCCCCCACTTGCCGTCCACTCTTTCTCCTTTTCCCTCAGGTACCATGCAGCAATCCAGATGGCACAAATTTCTTCTTCTCCATCCAACAAGCATGCAGAGTCCCCATGCAAATGGACACCCAAGAGGAGAGGGAGGTTTGCTGTCCACATCTTTACTCCAACCTCCAGGACATTCTAGACGTTATGATGGTTTGATGAGTTTAGTCATCTAAGATGGCAGCTTTCTCAGACAAAATATGTAATTGCATGAGAACACAGCTTTGAAAACTGCCATATTATTCTGCAATTCCCAGCTAAAAGTTGAAGTTTTTCTAAGCTGAATTTAGAACAAATTCTTGTTTTATCCCAAAGTAAAGTTACAAGATTTTTGGTTTTAATTTCCCCCCCCAGGATAAACATGTCATTTTTCCTCTAGGTTAAATACTTGGACTGCATTTGTCAGTAATGATAGTTAGAATAAGGCCATATATCCAGAGCCTTAAAAAACTGAAAATTTACAGTATCCAAATTAAAATGAGAGAGAGGACCTATAGTGTTTTCATTAAGCCTCAGTTCCTTAGGCTCTGCCTCCTCTAGCACGACGTGCTAACTTGCTTTCTCCCCTTAAATTTATCTGTCTTTACTAAACTTCCTCCAGCCTCTACTTTCTTTCATTTCCTCTGCATTTCCTTTCCAGATTACAGCTCTTTTATATTTAACCTGCCTTCCGTTTCCAGAGCTGCCTGGACATAGGTTTGCCACAGTGCATTCAGCCTTGGTGAAATGGCTTTTGGTGAGGTTGTGTTGGGGTGCTGCGAGGGTATTGGACTGAGAGGCAACTGAGCAGTGTTGTTGCTGAACTTTCTTGTGAGGCGTGTGGCTTACTGGAGAGTCTCAGAATACCTGGCCCTTTCCTATGTGCCTTTTCAAGTCCATAGAACAGTCAGACCCCTTTCTGTTACACAGGAGGGAAACCCATCTCAGACAGGTTTACTCAAAGTGGGGATTTTGCGGTGATGTAACTGAACAGTCTTGAGTCCATCTGTCTTCAGGAGTGTCTAGATAAAGACATCTGTCTAGACAAAGAGGTTCAGATTGAGTCATTGGGGCCTAGTTTTGCCATTTCCATCGCTCTCCTGTTCCTCTGTTTTGATACCATTCTCAAACACCTCACCCTAGCGGTCAAAAGACAGCTGTCATTACCCTAGATCTTGTGTCTTTTCTCATCTAAGTCTAGCAAGAACAGTATGCTTCTTTCCCGTAGACCCCACGGAAGGTCTCATTGTGTCTGATTGGTTCTGACTGAGCCATATTCCCTGAGCCCAATCACTAAGACCAAGCAAGCACTTGGTCTGGGCTTACACACACAGAACTGGATTCGAGGTTCCCCCTGAGACTGGATGGGGCCGGCTCTCTGAGGGATATTTGGAGTTCTGTGGACAAAAGCCAGGCAGCAAAATCAACAAGTGACCCCTGAGGACTCTGTTTCTGGTGAAATGGCAACTGAATTAATTACTGAGCTCCTGTAAAGAGAAAAACGTTCAAGTTTTTTGCAAGCGACTTTCCCCTTGAAGAAAATCTTTATTGAATGTCCCTAGTCACCCCTAGCTTTTCTCGTGTGTGAATGCTCCAATGGGCAAGGCCTTGGTCCACCAGTCTCAGATAGCAAGTTTTGGGTCTTTGACTATCTGCTCTTTTTCCAGCATTATTTGACAGGGTGTTGGTCTTAAAAGTTCTAGAAAAGGGCTGAGCATGGTGGTTCACACCTGTAATCTCAACATTTTTTTTTTTTTGAGATGGAGTTTTGCTCTTTCGCCCAGACTGGAGTACAGTGATACAATCTTGGCTCACTGCAACTTCTGCCTTCCAGGTTCAAGTGATTCTCCTGCCTCATCCTCCCCAGTAGCTGGGATTACAGGTGCCTGCCACCACGTCTGGCTAATTTTTGTATTTTTAGTAGAGACGGGGTTTTACCATGTTGACCAGGCTCGTCTCAAAACTCCTGACCTCATGATCTGCCAGCCTTGGCCTCCCAAAGTGTTGGGATTACAGGCGTGAGCCACCATGCCTGACAATCTCAGCACTTTTGAAGGCTGAGGTGGGAAGATCACTTGAGCCCAGGAGTCTGAGACCAGCCTGGGCAACATGGCAAGACTCCATCTCTACAAAAAACAAAACAAAATGTAGCAAAAACACCAACAAACAAGAAGAGTTCTAGAAAAGAAGGACACATTGCCATGTGTAATTTCTCTTTCTTGTGCTTCAAAGATAAAGTAAAATAATACACACGGTTTGCCATTATATGTATAGTTAGTCCTTAAGATAGATAATAGAGGGGACTTTGTTATGTGGTGGTGTGGCATTCAGCGGCCCATTTGGGCACGGGTGATATACAGTGCTTCCTGTCAGATGCATAAGCACAAAACTGCAGTCACTTCACTTAGCAAAATTACAGCATTGAAGCTGTTCCCTAGGTAGTTCTGGAAAAGCAGTTAAGGCGCTACCATCTGTTTAATTCGTGCTCAAGAAAAACGAGTCAGTCCTATGTCAGTCAGATGATCTTCTGGATTTAAACTGCTGTCTGACAGGCTTAGGGTGGATATTCCAATTGTCTCAAACTTCTCCCCAGACTCTGACACATGGAAAGCTGTGCTACCCATTCACGGGGGGCTAATTTCTTTGGATTTGTTATAAGCTTTGTCTTTTGCAGAAGCCCATGATGTAATGATGATTTGGGAATCTTTGAGTTGGCTATCTGAAAGAAAAATTCTCAGAAAGCAGAATAAGAACCAGCCATCTGGCTCAATTTAGATCTTTGAATTTCTGAATTAACATACTAGTACGTGTGTGCACTCGTCTGAGCTCATGTGCACCTGGGGATGTCATTGCTGTATCTCCGTCTCTCATGGTAGAGGTAAAGAATGGAACCAGAGCAGAGCCAGTGAAATGCCAGCAGGTCAGGATTTTGCCACATGGAAGGACTGAGTGGCTTGTACCTTACCCCTTGTTCCCATGTGTACTATTACGGCAGTTCGTGGCTCTGAACGAGGCACTTGCCTGCAATAGCTCTGGTAGTAACAGCCACCATTTGTTAAACACTTATGCACTAAGCTCAGTGTTAAATTACCTAATTTTATCTGCACAACAAACCGAGGTTGGTGATACTAGCTCTATTTTACAGATAAAGAAACTAAGACTGATTGTCAGAAGTGCTCAGCTTCATGTAGATAGTAAGTGGCTGATGGACAGGTGAGTCTCCCTCCCTGCTCCCATCCCCCACAGAGGCGTCACAGGCTCAGGGTTCCTCAGCGCCCAGGCAGGTGTGATAAATAGGTGAGGGGGGCCCAGTGTGGAATGGTAGAGAGGAGTGGTGATGGCTGCAGTAAATCGGAGGGCATTTATCCCATCTGAAGGGCTGCTGCTATGTTAGTCTACTTATGATGGCTCATAAGCCCCAGGTGACAGGATTTTCCAGTTTTTTCCACAAGGAGCTAGAAATGCATATTTGTATCTAAAAGTGTATTTTGTTTCATGTTGTTGATTTTAATTTTTTTTTTTTTTTTTTTTTGAGATGGAGTCTCCCTCTGTCACCCAGTCTGGAGTGCAGTGGTGCGATCTTGGCTTACTGCAACCTCCGCCTCCTGGGTTCAAGTGATTCTCCTGCCTCCGCCTCCTGAGTAGCTGGGATTACAGGCACGTGCCACCCGGCCTCGGCTAATGTTTTTGTATTTTTAGTAGAGACAGGGATTCACCATGTTAGCCAGGATGGTCTCAATCTCCTCACCTCGTGATCCGCCTGCCTCGGCCTCCCAAAGTGCTGGATTACAGGCGTGAGTCACCGCGCCCAGCCGATTTTAATTTTTTTTTTTTTTAATACCACTACAGATCACAGGTTGTGCGTGGTTGACTGTGGCCTGTGCACTACCTGTGGTCAGCCTCTGCCCTGCCTCTCCAGTGGGAAAGCGCTTGCCCTCAGCTCTTCTTGCGCACATGTGCGGCATCCAGACGCCCTTGGTGGTTCCCACTTTGCAGGCGCCTCCAAACCACCTTGCTAAGGTCTCCACTCATTGCTCCCTTTTGAAACTCTCATCTTTGAAAGCTCAAGTTACAATCTGCCTCTGTTATACTTCTTTTCCTTCTCAGTCCTCCCTGTGAAAATAAATTCATCTCTTCAAGTTGCTGCCAGGAGGATGCTGATCACATTCTCCCTGGTATCTCATTTACTTGTAGAGAGTTCCCATCTCTTTTTCTAGATTGCATGCATCTAAAACCAGCCTTCACTTAGCCCTTTATAGGTAGGTGCTCAATAAATGTGGGATTAAATCAAATGAATCATTGGAAGTGACAAAGATGGCCCAGTTGGAGTTCTGGGATGAAGGACAGCAGGAGAAGCTAAACAGGAGGGGCCGAGTAGGGCCCTGGGGCACATGAAACTGGTGGAGGAGTGTGGTTTGTTCTCTATGCAGCAGGAGTGATGGGAATCTATGTGCAGAGCAAAACAACCCTGATGAATGTGGGATTATCAAAACGACCTCAACAAATAAATCCCTCATCTTTGATGGGACGGTTAGAGGGAGAGCCAAAGCACTAGCAGTTTGCCAGATCAACGCATTTGAACACAGAATGTGATCTCCTCCTTTTATAAGTGGGGAAGTACAGTAAAATGAAACCTGTAAAATGACCCGTTTTAAACCAATCTACATAGAAATCAGAGGTAGAGACTCAAATTAAATTTTCCAGCCCTGAGTTTTTATTATTTTTATTTTTTATTTTTTTGGGACAGGGTCTTGCTCTGTGGCCTAGGCTGGAGTGCACTGACGTGATCTTGGCTCACTGCAACTTCTGCCTCCTGGGTTCAAGCAATTCTCCTGCCTTAGCCTCTCAAGTAGCTGGGATTATAGGCACACACCACCACACCTGGCTAATTTTTACTAGAGATGGGGTTTTGTCATGTTGGCGAGGCTGGTCTCGAACTCCTGGACTCAAAGTGATTTGCCCTCCTCACCCTCCCAAAGTTCTGGGATTATAGGCGTGAGCCACCATGCCCAGTCCAGCCCTGTGTTTTATTAGTTCATAAGGAAACAATTTTCTCTGTCTGTATGAAAGCTAAAAACAGAGGAAAATCTGACATTGAGAATTTTACTTCCTTGAAATCAGAGGTTTAGTATCTAGCTATATGAACACAAATTTTGTCTCGGACTTATCTGGGTTCAAATTCCAGCACTGATATTTACTTTTTGTTTGACATTGTGCAACTTGCTTAACCATCTTAAGTATCCATTTTCTAACAAAAAAAATGCAGATAATACCTCTGTAATAATTCACTGGTTTGCTTTAAAAATTAAATGTGGGCCGGGCATGGTGGCTCACGCCTGTAATCCCAGCACTTTGGGAGGCCATGGCAGGCGGATCACAAGGTCAGGAGTTGAAGACCAGCCGAATCAACATAGTGAAACCGTGTCTCTAATAAAAATACAAAAATTAGCTGGGTGTGGTGGCATGCACCTGTAATCCCAGGTACTTGGGAGGCTGAGGCGGGAGAATCACTTGAACCTGGGAGGCAGAGGTTGCAGTGAGCCAAGATCACACCACTGCACTCCAGCAAGGGCAACAGAGCAAGACTACGTCTCAAAAAATAAATAAATAAATAAATAAATAAATGTGATAGTACACATGCAGTGTTTAGGACAGTGCCTGCCATAGAGGGCCCTCAGTCAATGTTGGCTGTTGTTACTATCTTTGGATAGAGGCAGAAGGACTTCAGGTAAAGTGCACTGTGACTTGATATACCAAAAGATGTTGACTTTTGTTTCTTGAGTTTTTATAACAAAACACCCGATTTTATATAACAAAAATACTTTGGGCCAGGTGGAAGCCTTTCCTCTAGTCCTTTATGAGTTGGTTTATGTGATTTGAAGGCATTCCCCTTATTAACCTGTTGTGTTCCAACATCTTGGCATGTATAGTTTTAGAGTAGGTCCTTTAATATGATGTCCTTGGCTTTTAATGCAATTAGATTTTAAGTTCTTCTATTACAGTAAACATAAACTTTGATTTTGAACTTGGAAGGATGCCTACTTGGGGCTGTAAGTCATTCAGCCATGGAAGATATATTGGAAAAGCAGGTTTTTCCCTATGAGGTGACTTCAGTGGCTGGGATTGTCTCCAACTGGGCCATTAAATGACTGATTCTTATTATTGGCAAAAAAAGCCATTCCTCTTAGCTATTGTTCAGCCTTGTTACCATGGGACAGTTTTATATCCCTGACTCCCAAGTATGAATAGGGAATTGTTAGTAATGTAACTTGATGTCTCTTTGGGGATTCCTGAAGGAAACCGGGAGAGGAAACAGACTTCTCTCCGTGGCCTCACTGTCGCTGTGGGAACCAGTGCAGTTCTTGTGGACTGCTCCAGAAACACAGCAACATTTTCTGCTTGTACGATAGCTGCCCATAGAGCAGGTACCTTTGGTAACATTAGCTAGCACAGTTCTGCTTTCCCCAGAAACTGGAATGAGGAAACTACAACTTGAATTGCAGCCTTTAGAATTGCTAGTAGGAAAAACTGCCAGAGAATAAATCCACTTGAGTATTTTATTACCCAGAACACAAGATTGATTCAATAGTTCAGAGCCAAAATGAACTAATTTGCCTGGAAAGTTGGAATTGCTAATCTGCCTGGAAAACCGAAGTGGAAGTAGGCAATCTGCCTAGGAAGTTGGAGGTGAAGCTGCTTAGAAAGTTGAAATGTGTTTTTGAGTGCAAAGGGTTTGTTGCAGAGTGAATTTTTATTACTACTCAGTAGATCTTGTAATTAAAGCTTGACGGTTTCTCTTTTTTGTTCAGCAAATATTTATATTTCTTTGTGTTTAAATTAATCCAAGTAATATAGCAGAACGTTCTTCTATGAACAATCTATAACCATGTTTCCGTATGAATCTGGCTTTTCCAGTGTCATAAACAATCTAATGGAAATGCATGCAAAATGCATATCATCTGCTACCCAGTGAAATCTGATTGGAAAGACATGATATTTACATTCATTTTGAGGATCTATAACTCATAAAGTAGGCATGGTACTCTTCTGAATGGAAGAGTCATTCTGTAGCAAATTCATTTGCAGGACTTTTTTGGGGAATTTTTTTTATCAAGGATGGAACTTCAACTTGTTTTTATTTAAAAAATAGAGTAGGATGGTAATATAAATATTTATGTGAATTCACTTATTCATGGCTTTTGTTTTTGAATTATTGTAGCAAAGATTGAAGCAGATATTTTCAGTTTATAAATTAGGCTTATGTTTGAAAGCTGCCCTAAATCTCTAATCCCGCTGTGTACCATACTCCAAAGGTGGACTGAAGCCCTGTACTTAATCTTTACTACCTCCTCAGAGTTCTTACTCTTTTGTTGACATTATCAGCTTCTCTGACCCTTATCTCAAAAAGACCTCTTACTTATTGGGATTAACTTTCAGGAAAGTCCTCTAAAGCCACAATGTTTAATTATCTACCTGGTTCCCAGAGAAGATAAGCAGGCAGAAAGCAGCAAGAAGTAATCGTGTCTGTTTAGACTGGGTTTTTAACTTTAGTCAGAATAAATAATAGTGACACTCTGGTTTGGAATAGCTGAGCAGGAATGTGGGGCAACGAAACAAGTCAACTAGATATTCAAAATGAAGAGTAAAACGTTGTAACTTCTCTCAGTATTAGATATACCCAGTACCATGTGCCATTCAATGATAGTTTGGAAATTTCATCTTTTATTACAAATATTTGAGGTATGCATATAGCTGCCTCACTCACTTAATTTGGGTAGTAGAGAGATAGATATTTGCTGCTTCAAATTTGAAAAACTTTTGCGGTTTCTTGGTGCCTTTGATCACATGGAGGTGAAAAAGATTGGCAAGAGGTAGATGATCACCTGGGTCTGCCTTGGAATAGTGTCTGCCCTCCCAAATTTCCATGTCCTCTCTTTTTGGCGTTCACTCTTTACTCTTTGCTCCTTTCGCTGTCATTCTTATCTTGTTTTCTTAGACATGTTAGAAAGAGATTGTACTTTCACCCAGGCATAGAGTCGTAAGGACAAAAGGTTTGTGAGGTTGATTCTAGAAAGATTTTGTTCTCTGGGGCATCTTCTCTGAAAGCCTGAAAATTGGCCCTGCCACTCAGTGTGGATCTCTTCGGGTGGCCACAGCCACTGCCGCCACATGATGGCAGTCAGGTCCCATGCTCCCGACCTTGCCTCACTTCCACGGTGTCGCTGCCTTTTTCTCTGATACTCACACAAATTTTGCTGTAACATAAGAGAAGAGTTTTTTGCCGACTGTAAAACAATTCAAAATAACAGGTTATGGTTTGCAGAACAGTGCTGCTTTAGTTAAACATCCTACATACTGAACATGTTGCTGCGACTTTCATGTCTGTGTCCCTCTGTGGGCCTCGTGCCCATGTCCCCGGAGGAAGCCTGAAAAACAAGGGAAGAGGCAGAAAAAGGGAGGCCCCCTCCCTGAGAGTGGTGGGCTGTCGTCTTTAAACTCTGGAGAAGATGAAGAATTTCAGGAAATGTTTTTCCAACATCAGTGAGATGGTGTAGAAGAAGCACATGTATTTTGACTGTCTGTTACTTGTAGAAACTCAGATAGTGAAAATCTGGGGAGTTCAGTGTGGTGGAATATCGTCATGGTCAATTTGAGACCCAACTGTTTCCATATAGGAGTGCACTCTTCTGGCCCAGGCTAGATTCTAGCCCCAGGCCCATCTTTATTACTTTCTAGTGGCAGCACTTTTAAAAGTTTCCACCATTAGTCACTATTTCTGCTATTGCTTGGAGCTCAATCTAACTTAAATAAACTTATCTCTGCTATAGCCCTGAACCAAACTAGTTTACCAAAGATTCACCAGAGAATGGGATAATTGAGACCAGATGTGCTAAGTATCGTGTATTGCAGTTCACAGAATAGTTACTATAGGCTTGGGATATTTCCATTGCCATTATTGTTTTGGAGGAAGAGAAAATGCCTCTTGAAACTTAACGCTTTCACTTTATGTGTATTAATGTGGGAAAATCTTTGGCTTTAAGTTACTTAGACATTGTGTTTCTAGATGATTATGATGCTTACAGTCTATAACTTCAAAAGATGCGAGAGAATAACCAGCAAATACTCGGAGAAGAGACACAAGCAAAGAACATAGACTTTGGAATTATTCAGAGATTGCACTCCTGTCCACCTGTCCATGTCAGTGATTTTTGTGGGCATCGTCGTCTCTTTGGTGCTTGGGTGGGCAGGCTGGTGCACATGGATTATAACTACACTATCAGGACATCAGAGAATTATATCACATAGGGAAACATCTCCATTTGAGCAATGCTTACTGTAAGCATGTAACCATTTCCTCCTGGCCAAATGGGGAGCCCACATACACATGACAATACAGATGACAGTACAGGTTTCTGATGCAGACATATACCAGTCATGAAGCTCAGAAGAGAATCTTTCTTAATATGCTCATGCCTTGTCTAGAATACTCAAACCTTATAAAAGAGGTTAATTAAGAGGGAAGTTAATATGCTGTTTGAGACTGTCTTTATAAAATAAGGAGAATTAGGTGTGAGTTGAGAGCAAAATACTCTTCCCCCATGCCTGCTAACAGAGACACCTGAAATTAATATAGTATTTGTGTAAAAGCATAGGAGTTATGTTACTATTTAATATAAGAATAAGCAAAGTCAAGTCCTATATCAACAGAAAAGAGTAAAAAGGGTCAGGGATGGTTATGAAGTGCCTAATATATGAAAGGCAATGTTCACTGCTTTATGTACATAGTCTGGTTTAGTTTTCACAATGATCCCTATGAGGAAAATATCTTCCTGATTTTATAGGGAGGATTCGAGGTAGGAAGACAACATGCTTATAGTCACAGATAGTAAGTAGTAGAGAAATACTTTAACCTAGTTCTGTTTAATTCTAGAACTGACCCAAAAGATTTTAAATAGAAAATCAACCCATAGATTTTTTAAAGGATATTTAAATGGCTTACATAGGAAAATGATGTTTATTATTATTATTTTACAATCAGAAATGTACTAAGAAATATGAAAAAATTAAGCTGATGTCTATTGATTGACACTTCCTTTTGTATCATGTATCCTAGCAGGACGCCTTAGTAGGAGGAAGACTGCTCTAAAACAGCCGTTCGTTACACATGATGTCGTAGTCAATTCTTAGTTTATTTCAGTTAGCAATAGAGGGTGCTGTACACCTTCTACATTTTTCACAGAAGCATACATTTCTTTTCCCACTCTTGCCTATTTACGATCATTACCTACCTTACCTACAATGTAGTTAGCTTAATCTTTTGGTTTTAGTGAAGTTCTGGCATGTGCTCCATTTAAGATATCTCTGAATTTGTGTCAACAATGAAATTTCAGTTCTATTGTATTTCGATGTGAAATGACAGAGTTACGTTACTCAGCGGCTTCTGTACAACGCAGAAGAGTTTGAATTAACATTGTTTTTATAAATCTAACTAATCTTTTTCTCTGTTAGTGACGGAGATTATGCCACTAACATAGACAAGAAGGAAAAGCACTGTTTTAGGAGCAAGCATTAAATAATGGAAGCATAGGATTTTTTAAGTTTTCAAACTCCACGTACTTACTCTACCCGGTTCATTTCCTAAACCCTAACCTTATCATGTTATGTTTCCTAAGTGGTTCTTTATAGGAAGACTTTATTGAATGTATTGAAGTTTTTGTTTATTTACATGTGTATATGAAAGTTGCTTTTTTTTTTTTTTTTTTTGAGATAAGATCTTACTCTGTTCACACAGGCTGGAGTGCAGTGGCGTGATCATGACTCACTGCAGCCTAGACCTCCCAGGCTCAAGTGGTGTCCCACCTCAGCCTCCCAAGTAGCTGGGACTATAGGCATGTGCAACCACGCCCAGCTAATTTTTTTCTATTTTTGTAGAGATTAGGTCTCACTATGTTGCCAGGGCTGGTCTTGAACTCCTGGGCTCAAGCAATCCTCCCGCCTCAGCCTCTCAAAGTGTTGGGATTACAGGAATGAGCCACTGTACCCAGCTGTATGACAGTATTTTGAATACCATTCACATAGAATAACTATTGGTATGCTTATGAGTATGATAGGAAGGAGTTAGGAAAAAGAAAGATCGAAAAGATTGCAGAAACTTTATCATGAAAGGTGTAGATTATAAATCAGAAGGGAATTATGTTACTGTAGCATCTGCATTCTTAAGGAGCCTGTATTAGACGGTGTGATTTGGGCTACAAGTAACCTTATGTAACAAAATGGGCTGCACGATGAGATGTATTATGTCAGAACACAAGAAGCCCAAAGATATGGTCTGTTCAAGGTTGGTGAATTCAGAGGTTTAATGCTGTCATCAAAAAACTAGTTCCCTTCCATCACTCAGCTCTCCAGTCCTCAAGTTTTTCCTTCACGATGGCAGTATTTATTATTCATGAATCATGCAAAGGCCTGGAGAAAGACTGTCTTTTACTTTTGTTACTACTTAAGAACTATAGAAAATTTTGTCCAAGAGCTGTCTTATTCCCAGCCAACTCTTCTTTGCCCTTCATTGACCTCTTAGAATTGTGTTTCTTTCTCATTCCAAAGCCAAGCTCTGGCCAGAGTGAATGGCTTAGAGACCAGGATTTTTCCCTAGGGCTAGGGAAGGACCTCATGTCTCTTCCAAAGCACACAGTCTTGGATGACTTAATAAGATGGAGTTATGTTAGCAGACATTCTATGAGAAATGCCTGTTGAGTAGGCAGCACCATTGTGTCCTAAAAGTTATAGGTACCCTGCTAGGAAATCAGATAGAGAAGTATGTCCTAGTTTTTGCTTTCTGAGCCAAAGGAAAAAAATGCCAGGATTGAGACTGCGTACTGTTAATTTAAGTCTTGCCAATCTGTGTGTGATTAAAGATAATAAAACTATTTTATATACAGATCACAACTAATTCCATAATGTCCTCTTGATCAATTACCCAAGACATTTCTTTTGTCTAATATGTACTTACCGTGCTTTGGGCTGTGGTGGAGAGGAGATGCAGTCAGGTAGTAGAGGTGTTAGTCTCTGTTTCTTCCTGGTTGGTGTCTGGAGAATTATCAAGCCCACTATTTGTTTTTACAAAATGTGAGGCTAGAACTTGTTACTAAGGCCTCCCCACCCATTAAATATGTAACAAATTTAAGGTTGTCATCTGTAGAACACCAGGCATCTACCCACCTGCCCTATGACACACTACAACCCTGGGCAGCCTGAGTAATTTCAATGTATGCAGGGTAATTGACCTTCTCCCTGAAGGTAGCCTTGTATACATAATTTTAAACTCTTAACTCTTTATGTAAGGTTGTGAAGACTCATCCAATACCTGCTTTGGGCATTCCTATTGTTCTTGTGTTTGTGTATAATAAATAGATGACTTGTGGTATCGCCAGGTAACCAAAGCTTTTGTTTTGCCCACCCTCAGAGAGATGCAGGTCAGCTCCTCCAGTACCACAACTTCTGAGAGTCAAGATCCGTCTTCTGGGGACCCTGCTGTCAGTGCCCTTCAGCAACAGCTGTTACTGATGGTGGCTCGCAGGACCCAGTCAGAAACTCCACGGGTACGTACATGCCAGAATTGCTGTTTGTGGATGTTCTAGAAACAGGGGATCTTAAAACCTTTTTCCAGGTTGGATTACCTGACAGGATTAGTCAGCTCTTTCCCTGAATTTTGCATCACTGGGTTGTTGATATATCACTACAAGGCAGTCTACTGACTGAATGTGAAAAGAAATCAGAGAGATAGCAGCTAACCTTGGGTTGATATTAACAGGATTGCCACTGTCTCAGTTGCTTTTCAAATGCATTAGAAATTCATGCACATTGATCTTTGGTTGCCGGGATGCGTAAGTCTCACAGGAGCTCACTGGATTAGGTTACCTTTTTCGCCCATGGTTTGCAAAGTATCTGTTTTTTTTTTAAAAAATAATGTATTATTGCCTTGTATATTTAATATTCAAAGATTCTTAAATATTTGACTTAAAGGGAGACTTTATTCTTGGGGCAAGTGACATTATCCTCAAGAGGTCTAAAAATGTGAAGCCTTTCATTATGTTACTAAGAGATAACTTATTAATGTTCATTCATTTATCCAGTCAACCTTTAATAAGACTCTTGGGAGGCAGAGCCAAGGATTAAAAGCCAGAGATAACATGGGAGATTAGTGAAACACCCAGACATGAAGTTAGAGCTGCAGATTCAATTTTGGGCATTTTGGAGGGGAAATGGGGACGGCTTCTTAGAAGAAGAAATACTTGGGTTAGGCCTTGAAGAAAGATTGGTTTCCATTGGTACATATTGAGAGAAGAGGATTGTAGATGGGGTGATGTCATGTGAGTGTCAAGTTTCTTTATTTCTGTTTACCTTTTTCCTGGAAATGTTTCAGTTCATTCTAGAAAAGCTCATCTTTGAAAAAATAATTTTATATATATATATATGTTTTTGATTGCTTAGCCACATTTTTCCAAAGGATGCTCAACAATACAATGTGGCTGGCTGCAGTGACTCACGCCTGTAATCCCAGCACTTTGGGAGGCCAAGGTGGATGGATCACTTGAGGTCAGGAGTTCAAGACCAGCCTGGCCAACATGGCAAAACCCCATCTCTACTAAAAATACAAACATTAGCCTGGCATGGTGGCACATGCCTGTAGTCCCAGCTGTTTGGGAGGCTGAAGCGCGAGAATCGCTTGAACCCCGGAGGCAGAGGTTGCAATCAGCCAAGGTCGTGCTACTGCATTCCAACCTGGGCAACAGAGCGAGATTCTGTCTCCAACAAACACACACACACACACAAAATACAATGGGTTGAAATTTATACACCATTACTCAGCTGTGCAAAGAAAATGTTGAGTTACCTTTTAGCTGACCACATATTGCCCTGAGTTCTTATTCCTGTTGATGTGGGGAGTGTAGGGACGACTTAACTTAAAAGTGCTAATTGCCAGACACAGTGGCTCACGCCTGTAATTCCAACACTTTGGGAGGCTGAAGTAGGGGGACGGTTTGAGCCCAGGAGTTCAAGGCTGCAGTGAGCTATGACTGCACCACTGCACTCTAGCCTGGGTGGCAGAGTGAGATCCTCTCTCAAACAAAAAAAGTGCTAATTAGGGTAACTCAGCCCTTTCAGGCTTGGAGTTTCTGTGTGAACAAGTGTTTAATTTATTCAAAGAAGCAGCCTTTTGGGACTGTTTATTCTCTTCCCTTTCATGTATTCAGGCTCTCCTTCTCCTCCTTTCCAGGGCCTCTGTGTGTAAGGGATAGGATTCCTAAACCTGTGGTTGGAAGTGGACCTGGGAGGGGCCCTTCCAGGGAGGGGAGCATCCCTCAGCCCAGTCACCGGGTGTACTGTGTGTTGTACCTGCCTGGTTTGGGTGAGGTGTTGGATCTGCCACTCACTGACCACCGGAGACCCTGCCATTTGCCCTAGCCGTGTTCTGCACACACTGTCAGCCTGTATGAGGTCTGTGAGCTCTGCCCAGCTCCACCCCCAACTGCCAGAACATAGTTCCCACCCCAGCCCTAGTATGTGGGGGCCCTGTGGAACGCAGGCTTTCCTGAGAAACTTGCATTTTCCCCGTGATAGGCCTGGGAAAGCGCTAACTCCCTACTACCCTCCAGAACATTAGTGTTGAACCTTCAAGAAGGTTCCATGAAAGTATCAGGAGAGCTTGGAAAGATATGAATGCCATTGATTTCATGAGTAGCAGAACTAGAGGAAACTAGAAACTTTAGATTATCAAAGGTATACATCTATTGATTTAGTATCTCAAAAATATCCCAGTTAGAGCAGAAACTTGAAAATAAGTAAATACTCAAAGAATAAATCAGAAACAGTCCTGCCATTCCTTATTTTACATTTGTAATTCTGTAAATGGCATGATGATGCATAAAAACTCAACTCATCTGTAGTGTTTTATTGCTAGACACTTAACCAAATTCATTGCTTCAACAATTTAAACTTACTTTAAGTAAACATTTTTAAAGTTCTATATTCTATTGTATATGGGTATGGAAGAGGAAAAATGAAGATTGCTAACCAAGCTCATGTTTAGACCCTAAGAAAATATTTACAAAGTCTCATACTGGGAAAAAAATGTAGTTCTACTATTTGATTTCTAAATATAATTGATATCACCAGGAAATTAAATTAGATTTCAGCCACAAAATAAAAATTAAATAGGTTTTCTACTCATTATCCAACAAATATTTGCTGTAGTCTGGCTATGCCTACAGTCCTGTGCTAGAAGCTTGGTATACAATGGTGAAAAAACTCAGTCCCTGCCTACAATAAGTTTAACAGCCAGTCAACCAATTCAACTCTATACAACAGGAATTCTGATTAGAATAGGCTCTAGTGGTGTGGGACACAGCAGAAGCTCCAGGCCAGGAAACAGGGGATCAGAGAGGCTTCCTCAGCAAGGTGACACTTCCGCTGAAATGTGGAGGATGAGTTGAAGTTAACCAAATAAAAGGAGATAAGAGTATCTAGACAGAGAAAAGACCTGGCCAATGGGGCCTGGAGGTGAGGCTGAAAGCAGGTATGCTCAGTGTTCCTGGAGCCTGGAGGCACAGGGGAGCTATTTCTCAGAAGGAGACTAGCAAAAATAAGCAGGAGATAAGACTCTGAAGACAAGACTTTAATCCCTTCCTTCCCCCATCCTCCCTGCCTCTCTCCTTCAAGTGCAGCACATGAGCTCTGGGAGTGCTTTCCCCGCAACTTTCCGCAAGCTCTTTCTAGCAGAGGACGGAATTCTGCAGGCTCTGATGGGCGGGTGGTCAGGAGGTGAGCCAAGGCCAGAGAAAGACTTTTCTGAAATTCCTCCCTGGCACAAATACAGTATGTGTGTGGAGAATGAAGTGTCCCTGAAAGGGGGGCTCCCAGGAAGGGCTGCCACTTTTATGAAGGGCTGGTCACTTTATATATATGTGTGTGTGTGTGTGTGTGTGTGTGTGTGTGTGTATTCCAACCATATATATATATATATGGTTGGAATTGGTGAAAACCTGTTGTTTGAACTCAAGATTGGCATTCAGGGGTTTTGAATATTACCAATTAAAAATGTTGCATGAATCCATATTATAAACTTGTACTTCTCTGTCACTAAGTTTATCCATCATGTGCTTCTAACCCCACAGAGTATATTCTGTAGACTCATTACCATGGTTTTTAAAATCTTACATTGTCCCAATATGTTATGGGTCAGTACCTGAGTAATCACCTGGAAACATTTTGTTTATTACACTGCTGGTTGAGAGGCAGGTGCAGTCTCCCCAAGGGCAGCATAGGATCTGTCGGAATACAGCATTTTCTGCTTCCATTTACTTTTAACCGGATATAGTCTCCAACTCATTCAGCTTGTCTTACATTAAAAAATGAGATAGTATTGTATGTAAAAGTGTTTCGTAAACGCTAAAGCTCTGTGCAAGTCTATGATAGTGGCATTATTATTATTATCTTATGGATATGTGAAGGTCAAGCATTTCATTGGTCCTAACTGATGAGAACTGGTGAGAATTGCAAAGATGAGCACAGTACTAGGCCTGGCTGACTGTTATTCTAGGTAAATATAAAGGCAGCATTTACATCACAATTTACTATCATTAAAACATTAACAAGAACTTATAAGAATATTGGCATTTACTAAAAGATGAAACAGTTGAGATAATTATAGAGATGAAAGAGATGAGACATCAATTATAATATCGTAACATTTATTTTTCATCATATATTCATTTATTTAAAAGTATATTAATACTTTAAAAAGAAAAAGTAACATTTGCATCTTTTTCATTTATCGTGTTCAGAAGTTCATTTAAATTCGGATGCTCCTCAACTTAGAATGGGTTTAGGTCCCTATAAATCCATCATAAATTGAAAATATCATAAGTTGAAAAAAATGTGGGGGGGGGGGGGGGGGGGGGGGGGGGGGGGGGGGGGGGGGGGGGGGGGGGGGGGGGGGGGGGGGGGGGGGGGGGGGGGGGGGGGGGGGGGGGGGGGGGGGGGGGGGGGGGGGGGGGGGGGGGGGGGGGGGGGGGGGGGGGGGGGGGGGGGGGGGGGGGGGGGGGGGGGGGGGGGGGGGGGGGGGGGGGGGGGGGGGGGGGGGGGGGGGGGGGGGGGGGGGGGGGGGGGGGGGGGGGGGGGGGGGGGGGGGGGGGGGGGGGGGGGGGGGGGGGGGGGGGGGGGGGGGGGGGGGGGGGGGGGGGGGGGGGGGGGGGGGGGGGGGGGGGGGGGGGGGGGGGGGGGGGGGGGGGGGGGGGGGGGGGGGGGGGGGGGGGGGGGGGGGGGGGGGGGGGGGGGGGGGGGGGGGGGGGGGGGGGGGGGGTTTTATACATCTAACCTACTGAATATCATAGCTTACCCTGGCCTGCCTTAAACATGCTCAGAACACTTACATTAGCCAACAGTTGGGCAAAATCATCAAATACAAAGCCTATTTTGTAATAAAGTATTGACTATCTCATATCACTTACTGATGTTCTACTGAATACTTATCCCTTTCACAGCATTGTAAAGTTCAAAAATCATAAGTTGAATCATTGTAAGTCAGAGGCTATCTGTAATAGGTTTAGAATCTACATGGTTTGCTATGAATTCTGGCTGCTAAACATAGCCACTGTTATAATAGTATCATTCTACTTTCAAAAAAAATATGTTTCATCCCTCAAAGTTTTGTTCACATCCAGATATAATTCACATTCCACTTGTATGTTTTGAACACAAGTTATGTGTATGGCACTGGGCTAGGTGCTGTCATATTTGATGTCATTTTATCTTTAAGAGAAGTCTTCAGGGTAGGCATTATTTCATCTGGGGGTTGAATATCTAAGGAAACTGCAGTGCAGAGAGTACTGGAACTTGGGGCATCGAAGGGACCCTGATCCAGTGTTCCTTCCTAGTTGCCCTTTTGTCACTATTAGGGCCTCCAGTGCTCACATCCCCCTTGGCAGCCACTGCTGTGATTTCTCACAATCCCACTTCTGACACCAAACAGAGTCCCTACCAACCCTTCCTTCCCAGTGCTGAGCTTGATAGCTGTTAGGAGTTACACATAGTTTCCCAAAGGACCACTTTTCTTCTGTCTACTGTTCTCTCCTCTACTCCTTCTCCCTTTTCCCTGCCCTTTCAGGTAAAATCTACAGATACCTTCTGAGAACTGGAGAACCTCTAATTTAATTTTCAATATCCCCCCACAAAAAAGAGGCCAATAATTTAAATCCATTTGTGCCTGTTCAGACTTTGGGGAGGTTCTGTAGAGCTGATCACTTACTCTCTTTCACATAACAGGGTATAATATCTATTTTAGTTTTTATTAGATATGGTTCATTCTCAAAATCACAAACCTGACTTTGTTTGTTTTAAATAACATATTATTTGTAATCCATTATTCCCCATCTTATTTTTGCCAGTTTCCATTTTCAAATTTGTGTTGTTAACTTGTTCTTTCACAATTAGGCTATATGTATTGTCTCTTGAACTCTATTTGTTTTGCTGTGAAGGTGGCTTTCTCTTTACTGATGATGTGTCGATTCACCTGGGCCCCCTTAAGCACGATTGTAGAAAGAGCCCAGACTTTGGCTTCCAGCAAATCTCTTCCTAATCTGGGACCTTGGACCAGTGGCCTAATCTCTCAGAGCCTCAGTTTCTTTTAGGAAACTGAACTATTGTGATCTTTTAAGGATTAGAGATAATATATGGCAAAATTATGACTTTACTAGTTGGTGGCAGTTACTAATATCATCAAAAAATCTTGTTTGTTATCTGGAACTCTTGAAAGTAGCATTATTTGAGCGGTAGAATTTCTCAGGTATCTCAGGAGGCATAGTCTTTTATACTTAGATTTCAAAAATTCCACCCAAAATATTTCTAAAAGGTACACTGTCCTTCCCTGCCTTCTTAAGAAGAATATACTGACAATAATGTAAGTTGTTCTTGATAATTCAAATTCATTAAATGAACATTGGATATTATGATATAAACACTAATCCATATGAGGAGTGTATGTAAATGCAATTATCTTGTTTTTTAAAAAGAACCTAAGTTCAACTTTTATCCTTTCCTTTGTCCTCCCCTTTCCTAAACTCTTTCTCAGAATCATAGAATTAAACTTGCAGGCCCAACTTACTGGGCAATGCAACATAGTCATTCTTTGGCAAGGTTTAATGAATCAGAGACATAAACGTCTTTTTTTGTCAGTTTGTCCACGCATTCATTTTTTTTTCATTATTTAGATCACTTACAGTGAAAGATAAAAGTGATGAATATGAAGCTCCTTCTCAGACTCCACTGAGGGTCCGCAATTATGCGAGCCCCTTAATTGTTGATGCACTCCAGGGAATGCCCAAGACCCCTTTACTCCATGCCCTCTTCTGGGATGTCAGTCCTACACTCTCTGGTGACTCACTTCTCTCTCCAGAGATAGACACAGATGTAGATGCGTTTATGCATGTGTGATGATGTTATCATGACTGGTTTGCTCGCCTATTCCCAGAAATTTCCAAACCCCTGTAAGGTGGAAACTCTCTCTTGTTATGTTTTCAATTTTCAACATATATTACATATAGCATTTGGTTTATATAATCTACACAGTAACTATTTTGTTCGATGAGTGAAAACATGAATGATATTAAAATGATGAGAAATTGAATTTGAATTTGAATTTGGTACCAGAAAATAGTCCAAGAATAATTGCTGTTATTCACCAAAACATGTAGCTCTGGGCTTCTTGGATATCGAAGGTAAAAAATAAAATTTTATGAACCTTTTTTTCCCATAAAAGAAGTCAAATCTTTTTTTTTTTTCATTAATTTTTGAGGATTTTTTTTTAAGCAAGGACTTTCATTTAAGCAGCAATAAACAGCACAGTATGCTGGAATCTTTAATAAGTTTTAAAAAAGATGCAGGCATAGTCTTCATGTAATTTTTTACGTACTGACCTTTCCTAACAGCTAAGCATATCAAATGAAACCCCACTTTAAGAAGGCATTTTTCTTCCTATTGGAAGGAATGCTCTCATCTTAGCTGTTGCTTACCCTTGACCTGTTTATGCATCATACATGGATTCTTACATAACAAGGACAGTAAACCATGGGCTCCTGTGCACCTAATTCTTACTTACACTCTTTGTCCATGTGGCTTCAAGGAAAAGGACTCCTTTGTGGGGGGAGGTTTACTATAAACCACAAGTTCATCATCATGCAAAGAAGCTGTTCCTGCTGAGATGACACCAGGCAGTTTCCACAAAGCTCTCTTCTGTGTTGAAATAGAATTCCAGGCACAAGCAGCACTTACAATCTCAACTTTCCTGTTATCATTCAGTCCAACTCATCCTGTATATCGCCTTCATGATGGATCAACTTTCCCTGTAGATGCCTTTTGCATTAATATTTGATATCCGGAATGACTCCATTTTCCATAGGCTGAGTAAGCAGATTAGCATCTGGAAATGGAGAGATGGTAAAATTTGCTTTCTTGGAGAGTTCTGCAGTGGCCTCTAATGAAGCAGCTGCACTGCCTCCATGCATGCCAGGCACTTTGACATCAGTGACTTCCCCTAAATTAGGAGAAAACTTGTGCAGTCTGCCCATGTATAACCTTGTGCTTTGTAAGCCAAAGGGAAATGTAGGAGTCCTTTAAAAGCCGATGTCACCTGCGCCGCTGCCACTGCTCTTTGTCCCATACTCATCCCTTTCTTGTCTTTGCCCTTTTTAATCTCCTGTGTCTTATGTTTGTCGGCCTACGGGAAATCAGAACCTTAAATCCATGTTGGAAAAATGCAAGGCAAAACCAAACAAAAATACAGATTAGAATAATCCAGCAATTCTATTTCTGAGTGTATATCCAAAACAATTGAAAGCAGGAGCTGGAAGAGATATTTGCACACTTGTGCTCCTAGCAGCACTATTCACAATAGCCAAAGGGTGGAAGCAACTTCAATATCCATTGACAGATTAGTGGACAAACAAAACATGATACATACATACAAGAAGTATTATTCAGCCTTAAAAAGAAAGGGAATTCTGACACATGCTACAACGTGGATGAAGCTTGAGGACACTATGCCGAGTGAAATAAGCCCGTCACAAAAAGGTTCAACTACTATATGATCTCATTTACATGAAGCACCTAAAGTAGTCACATTCATAGGGACAGAAAGGAGAATGGTGGTTACCAGAGGCTGGGGGGAAGGTAAATGGGGAGTTGCTAAATAGATACAGGGTTTCAGTTTTGCAGGATGAAAAGATTCCAGAGATCTGTTGCACAACAATGTGAATATTGTTAGCGCTATTGAACTTTAAACTTTAAACGGTTATGGTGGTAAATTTTATGATATTTGTTTTTCAACCACAGTTAAAGATATATAGAGGTTAGAAATAGAAGCTCTGAAGGGGGCTGGGGTGTCTAGAGAAGGCTGAAGGATGGTAGCAAGAAGTGACAAGCAAATGGTCAAACAGTGAAGGAGGAGCTGCATGGGAGCTTTGGTTTTAACAGTTTCTGTACACGAGAACAGGAGACAAAACACAGGTGGGATGTCCAATAGGAGGCTCCCCACTTCATCTGGGACCTCACTGTTAGGATTAACTAAGCACATTCTATTACCAACATCTTCACTAGGGGACTGCATGGAAAACTGCCTGTTCCCAACCTTGTTCCAGGCTCCTAAGAGTCCCTCAGTAAGTAGTTGATAGACAAATCAATGAAGACTAATTTTTTTTTTTAAAGTGAATTCTTTTCCACTGAATTAGAGCTAATCAGAGATGAATTAGGGGTTAAAACTTTTAATATCTGGGTCTAAATTTCCCCACATTTTAGTTTGAATGATTTAGATTTTTTCAATAAATAGTTCAGTTTTTCTTATAGCGGGCTTCACCAATAGCCTAGATAGTCCCAATGAAAATCTTTTTGCTCTTAGTAAAATTTGAATATGTATCTCAACATTAACACACTTTTCAGAAGTGAAGTCATTTAAGATCTTTTATTGAATTCCTACTTTTCGTAAGAACTATTTTTATAGCAGTTTCTTGGCCTTAATGAGCAGCAGCATTTTGATGTGATGAATAGCATAATTTTAATGGTACATTGTAAAGGAATTGAAGTGTGTTGGTAAGAAAAACCCTTTTTGTTGATCATTATCCTTTTCTTATTTATTTTAACTGAAATATGTTGGTTTATATTTCGGAATTTGAACATCTGCTTTTTGTATTTTTAAATTATGGTGTATATATATATTTGTGGCCATGGCATGACAACATGAAACACTTTTTTCTGTTGTTTCTTTTGGTATCTAAAAGCATGTGAGTCAGGATCTGGAAGCCTCGTCATGTTCTTCAACACAAGGAAAATTTAACCGAGAGCAGTTTTACAAATTTATCATTTTCCCTGGCAAGTGGATTAAAGTCTGGTACGATCGACTGACCTTGCTGGCATTACTTGATCGGTAAGCCACTGAGCCTGCACATGTGCTGTCGGAAGGCACACCGGGGACGCGACAGTGCCCACTGCATGCTTTCAAAGAGAAAATTGTCACTCGCACATTTTCAGGTTGTGCACTTCCTTTGCTGACAACCCAAAGTCAAAGCAATAAGATCCTGACAACTTAACAAATTGTAGTTTAGCAGTTACAATGAGAAATAAGAGAGTTACAATACGTAACTGTCTTATTAATAATAAATTAATGTATTAATAATAAGAAATAATGAGAAATAGTTACAATAAGAAATAAGAAGTGGTTTGTATTTAAGGTTCGTTTGGGCACAGTAGCATGCTTTGGTGTACTCATGTCTTGCCCCAGTTTTGTGGGAAAGCTTGAGGCCCATCTGTAGCACAGGGCCTGGCCTGACTGGGTGTGGGCATGGGGAGAGGAGGGAAGATGAAGTAGGGTGATTTCTGCCTCTTTCCCGGACACCTTGGATTCTAATTGCTCACTTGTGTCTGATGCACACTCGTTTGAATGTTAATTTTTCCTTTAATCCCCTTTTCTCTTTCTCACCTCCTCCTACCACTATTCCATATAGCAAAATGTTGTGGGGTTGGAGCTGTGGTTACTGGGTAGGGAGAAAGAGGAGGAGAAGTTAAGATTAGTTAAAACATGATGGAGGCTGAGCATGGTGGCTCATGCCTGTAATCCCAGCACTTTGGGAGGCTGAGGCCGGTGGATCACCCGAGGTCAGGAGTTCAAGACCAGCCTGACCAACATGGTGAAATCCCATCTCTACTAAAAGTAAAAAATTAGCTGGGTGTGGTGGTGCACGCCTGTAGTCCCAGCTACTCAGGAGGCTGAGGCTAGAGAATTGCTTGAACCCAGGAGGCAGAGGCTGCAGTGAGCCGAGATTGTGCCACTGCACTCCAGCCTGCACAACAAGAGCAAAACTTAGTCTCCCCCCGACCCCCCCCAAAAAAACATGATGGAGATGGGCCTAAGGAGTGGGAGCTTCTCATTTGTATCTTTGCCTACCTCAGAATTTGCACATAACAGTTTATGATGTTCAAGGGCTGAGTAGCACTGACTACATGGTTGGCTTGAAAATTTCAGATGCTATTACTAATGCTGCCATAAGCAATTGCTGAGTTTCACGGTTTAATGCCAGCCCTTGGGGGCAGTGGAAAACCCGATTGCCTGTCTTGTTGTCATTGGTCCCCCAGTGACTGGTTGTTATAGTAATGTCTTAAATAGTGTGATCACATATGAAAAAAACTATAGTCGTGCAAAATTACAACAGTAAATTTCAGGACCCACAAGTCAGGGAATGGAGTTATAATGGTTTTCCTAACAACACTATGTTACCCAAGGGGCACACACTTAGAAGGAACATTTAATACTTAACTAATAATCCAAGATAGTATACTCTGATAAATGAGGCATTTTTGAAATATTAACTATTTTCTGTTAAAAAGAAATTATTGAAAGTTGGACTAGCTTGCATTAACCTTGCATATCAAAACAAAAATAAATATATCTATGGATTTGTTTGTTATTTTAAAATCTACTTGGTGACAAAAATTCAATGGAAATCCATTGGAGGTCTAAGAAGGATGATGAGGATGATCACACTTTTTAAAAGCTTATGTTTTTATTATTTTAATCACCTTCCTGGCAAGTCACAGTGGGTTTTTTAATGTTGTGCTTAGGGATGACTAGAAATAGCATCATTTCCTTATCCATAGATCCTTCAGCTGGTGTGAGGAATCCCTGGACTTGAGTCAGCCTTGGGAATTAAACCCGGTCCCTACGACTTATTAGTGCTGTGATCTTAGGATGGCTATGAAACCTTTCAGTGCGTCAGTTTCCTGTTTGTTAAATGGGTATAATCTATACGACAGGGAGGTTGTAAAGATTAAATTAATTTAGTCATTGAAAGAGTTCTTTAAATACTAATTGCTATTATTATTTGGAATGTGGCGCAGCTCCCAGAAAGAAGAAAAATTAAAAATAAATAAAATTAGGATAGCCAAAGTAGATGTTGTCAAATCCAGACACTAAAATTTAGACTGTTAGTTCATAGGCAAAATCACTTTTTTTTTTTTTTAACTTTAAGTTCTGGGATACATGTGCAGAACGTGCAGGTTTGTTACACAGGTATACATGTGCCACGCTGGCTTGCTGCACCTATCAACTCATCATCTAGGTTTTAAGCCCCACATGCATTAGGTATTTGTCCTAATGCTATCCCTCTCCTTGCCCGCCACCCCCTGACAGGCCCCGGTGTGTGATATTCCCCTCCCTGTGTCCATGTGTTCTCATTGTTCAACTCCCACTTATGAGTGAGAACATGTGGTGTTTGGTTTTCTGTTCCTGTGTTAGTTTGCTGAGAATGAGGCAATATCACTTTTTATTCAGAGCCATATAAGCCTACCTAAAGTCATCTGTTAGCAGGATTGGTGATCTGGTTTTACAGTTCAGAGTCAGTTAAAATAAGGACAGGGACTACATGAACTCACAACTCACAGTGAGGAAGGAGGAAGGAACCCAAAATACTGACCTAGAAAAACCAAGCTGTTTGGGACGTTTGCAAGGAGAGCATAATCCCCAAACAGGGCTGTGGGTCAGAATCATCTGGGAAGGTGGGTAAAAATGCATAATATGCATAATAAAAACAAACTGTAAGGACTAGGCAGGAAGCGGAAGAAATCAGTGGGTAACAAGCACTAAAATTGCACTAATCATTGCAATAAACTCCCATAGATTAAGGCATTCTGCCTGACATTCTTCAACTTAACTCTTAGAGTCAGGCTGTTCTTCCTTAAAAATGTTTTCTTAGTCTTTGGGCAGTAGTTTCATGGTTCCTGTCATTGCAGTCTCAGCTATTTGCCTGCAGTTCTCCACCTATTCTACTCAGATGTTTCTGGACTTGTCCTATTCTTCTTATTTATATTCTCTTATTTCATATCTTGCCATTACACTTTCCTGAAAAACACTGAGGGTTTATTTTCATTTATCTAGTTGATTAGGTTAACATCTGAAATAAGAAGTTGCCCTTCTGTGCATCATTTCAACATTTCATTCATTCAACAAATATTAACCAAAGCACCTGTTCCATGCTCGGATCTGTACTGGGCACTGGGTATGGAGTGATGAATAAAACAGCCATTGTCTCTGCCCTCAGGGAACTTACTTTCTTCTGGGAGAGGGGAGAAAACTGTAATAGGTGCCATGAAGGAAACACATAAAGGCCTGAGATAGAGAGACCTGAGAGGGAAGGGCACTGATGTTCAAACTGGTAGTTGGCAAAGGCTTTTCTGAGGAGGAAACACACAAACAGATGTAAAATATGAGAGGTAGCTGGCTATATGACAAGTAAAGAGGGAATCATTCATACTTCTCAAACTAAACTAATTGTCATCATTGTTATCGTGAGAACACACACAGCTCTCATCCTTAAAAATCCTCCTTAAAACCATCATTCTCAGCAAACTAATACAGGAACAGAAAACCAAACACTGCATGTTCTCACTCATAAGTGGGAGTTGAACAATGAGAACACACGGACACAGGGAGGTAAACATCACACACCAGGGCCTGTCAGAGGGTGGGGGACAAGGGGAGGGAGAGCATTAGGACAAATAGCTAATGCATGCAGGGCTTAAAACCTAGATGACAGGTTGATGGGTGCAGCAAACCACCATGGCATATGTATACCTATGTAAAAAACCTGCACGTTCTGCACATGTACCCCAGAACTTAAAGTATTTTTTAAAAAATCCTGTCTTACCCCACTTTCTTACCAGCCACGGTCCTGTTTCTGTGCTCCTCTTTGTAGCAGAACTCCTTGAAGGGTTGCCTGTGTTTGTTTCCACTTGCTCTTCTTTCATTCTCTAATAATCCTGTCCCGTTCAGGCTCCCCCAACCCCAAAACTCCATTGAACCTGCCCTTGTCAGGGTCACCATTGACTCCATCTTTTACTTCTCACATTACTAGACTCATTTGGAGTATTTGACAGAGTTAATTTCTCCTCCTGCCTGGTAGAGGTTCTCTTGGTTTCCAGGACTCAGCATTCTCTTGGTTTTCCTTCTGCCTTGCTGGTCGCTGCTACGTAGGAAGGGAAGATTTACAGGTTTTTCTGCCTCCTGACCCTATAATGGTGAAGTCGCCAGTGGCTGCAAAGCTCTTAGTCTTCATTCTTTCTCTATCTGCCCTCTTTTCTTTGGTGATGGCACTCAGTCTCATGGCTTTTAATATGCCAACGACACTCAGATTTGTATCACCAACTTGGACTCATCTCCTGAATTCCAGACTTGTATATCTAACTACCAAATTGACATCTCATGATATCAGGATGACATCTCACATCCAAGACTGAGCTCTTCATCTCACCCTCACCCAAGCCTGCTCCACTTGTGGTCTTCCCCATCTCAGGTGATGACAACTCCATCCTTCTGGTTTCTCTGCTTAAATATCTTGGAGTTGTCCTTGAGTCTTCTTTCCTTTCACACCTACACTCAGTCTCTTATAGGAAGTTACTTTCATTGTTCCTTCCAAGTGTATCTATTACATCTTTTCAGTGTTAATATGACCACCTGGTCTGAGCCATTTCATCTCTCATCTGGTTACTGCAATAGCATCTTCCCTGCTTATAACCATTCATTCTCTTTGTATAGCTTTTTTTTTTTTTTTTTTTTTTTTTTTTAACTTCTCACATTACCGACTCGTTTGCCTCGACTGTTGCCTAGGCTGGTCATAAAATCCTGGGCTCAAGCGATCCTCCTGCCCCAGCCTCCCAAGTAACTGGGATCACAAGTGCCCGTCATGCTCAGCCCCTGTACAGTATTCTTAACACAACACAATAAGGCTTTTCAACGTCACTGCTTTGCTGACTGCCCAGCAACGGCTCCCCATTTCACTCAGAATGAAAATCAAAGTGCTCACAATGCCCATAAGTCCCCCATGCTGTAGCCACTAATTTGCTTTCTGGCCTGATCTCCCACTATCCCTGTGGGCTTTTCTGCATCCATACTGGCCTTCCTTTTGTCTTTCAAGCATGCCAGGCAGTCCTCCAGCTTAAGACCTTTGTACTGGCAGTTCCTGCAGCCTGGAGCATTTGTCTCCCAGACATTTGCAGTGCCAACTCCCTCACCTTTTCTCTTGCCTTGTTCTATTCTTTTTTCTGTTGCATCTGTGTTTACATATTGTATATTTTACTGAACTTTTTTTATTCATACTTACTTATGGCACCACTCATGAGAAAGGAAGCTCCCATCCCTTTTGTTCACTGATATCAAAGCAGCTAGAGCAGTACGGAGCACTTCTGCTGCATAAAGGAAGAAACCAATTTTCCTTTGCAAATCGGCTCCCCTTCCTAATTTCTGCCATGGATTCTGCCATGATCCTTTTCTTCTCAGATTGAAATCTTGGAGTAATCTTTATTCTTTCAATCAGTCCATCATTGTCCGTAATTCATTTGGAGTTCTCTCAGCCTCACTCTGAATTGTGTCCCTGAGTCAGGGGTCCCTTCCTATTCCCCAGCCATGTGAATTTCCCAGGCCCTCATTACCTCTCCTGGGAGTTTCGTTTATCCTTGCTCTGGTCTCTTCCCCATCCAGTGCACCTTGTACACCTCTGCATGATAAATCTTTCAAAAGTACAGCCTTAGTCATGTCACTCTTTGTCTGGCAAGTAAATTTTTTAACCCAATATTTAAAGGTAGATAAACAAGAAACTGAGGAAGGGAGGAGTCGGAGCCTGGGGGCAGAGGAATTGAATCCTGGCAGAGAAGAATTTGGAGGAAAAATACCTTTTAGGAACCTTATTCTTTCCCCTCCCCAAAGAGAAAAAAGTTTGTTTGTTTGTTTGTTTTTCTTTGAAATTTTATTTCCAAGACCTTTGGATATTTTTAGGTATCCATCAAAATGTTATGAGCATCATGAATTTTACGGACCTGAACACACCAAATATATTGAGCACTATTAAAAATGCATAGTGGAAAATAAAAGACACCCACAATTTCCTTTTTGCCAAATATATTTTGGTTTCCCCAGATTTAAGAAAAAAATTCAGGCCGGGCGCGGCGGCTCAAGCCTGTAACCCCAGCACTTTGGGAGGCCGAGACGGGCGGATCACGAGGTCAGGAGATCGAGACCATCCTGGCTAGCACGGTGAAACCCCGTCTCTACTAAAAATACAAAAAACTAGCCGGGCGAGGTGGCGGGCGCCTGTAGTCCCAGCTACTCGGGAGGCTGAGGCAGGAGAATGGTGTGAACCCAGGAGGCGGAGCTTGCAGTGAGCTGAGATCCGGCCACTGCACTCCAGCCTGGGCGGCAGAGCGAGACTCCGTCTCAAAAAAAAAAAAAAATTCAGCTTGAGCCTCATGGTTATCTGAATACTCAGCCTTTCTATATATTTGTATGTTATCTTTCTACCCTACTTCTATTATTCTGTAATATATCAGCTACAGTTCAGTCAACCAAATCACCCATTGTTTTCCTTCTCCTGGCTATTGTCCTCAGTTTCCTGTCCTTCCTTGTGTAGGAGGCCCAAGGCTATGCCTCTTGGCAGCCTCAGCTCCAGACTTATTTTACTATAGTTATTTATTTTTCTATTTCTTTGAATCTGTGAAATCTGTATACATATCTATCAATCAATCATCTCTATAGCTATCTGTCTGAAATTATATATGCAAAGTCCCTATCAAATGATTCATGCATTTGTTCATTTCTTCAAAAGTTTTCTCTTTACTGTTTTCACATTTTTGTTAGCTATTGAAGCATCAAGTGTCAGCGTTAGATATGGGTTCTTTTTCACTCATTTTTTCATTCGTTAAAAAATGTTCCACAGAATGGAAGAAAATATTTTAAAAGACAAAGGATTGTTATCCGATATACAAAGACACTTAAAACTCAACAGTAAGAAAAAAGAACAACCTGAAAATGGGCTTAAGTCCCAAATAAACACCCCAACAAAGAAGATCTGCAGATGACAAATAAGCATATGAAAAGACCCTCAACATCAATAGTCCTTAGGGAATTGCAAATTAAAGCAACAATGAGATACCAGACATAGCTGTTAGAATGGCCAAAATCCAAAACACTGACAACACCAAATGCTGGTGAAGATGTGGAGCAACAGGAACTCTCATTCTTTGCTGGTGGGAATGCAAAATGGTACAGCTACTTTAGAAGACAATTTGGCAGTTTCTTATAAAACTAAACATATTGTTATCACATGATCTAACAATCATGCTCCTTGGTGTTTACCCAAATGAGTTGAAAACTTACGTCCATGCAAAACACTGCACATGAATGTTTATGACAACTTTATTTATAATTGCCAAAACTCAGAAGCAATCAAGATATCTGTCAAAAGGCAAATGGATAAACAAACTGTGGTATCTTCATACAGCGAGATACTATAAGAGATAAAAATAAGTGAGGCACTAAGCCACAGAGCCATGGAGGAGCACTACATGCATAGTACTTAAAGAAAGGAGCCAATATGCAAAGGCTACATACCGTATAGTTCCAACTATATGGCCCTCTGGAAAAGGCAGAACTATGGAGACAATAAAAAGATCAATTGTTGCCAGGGCTTAGGGTGGGGGAGCGATGAATAGGTGGGGCACAGAAGATTTTTAGGGCAGTGGAACTTTCACTAGAGTTCCCATTTGGTGGAGACATGCCATTATACATTTGCCAAAACCCAATGTATAACACCAAGAGTGAACTCAAATGTAAACTATGGCCTTTGGGTGATACTGATGGATAATGACGTGTTAGTGTTGGTTCATCAGTTGAGGCTGATGGTGGGGGAGGCTGTGTGTATGTGTCTGTGGGGAGGGGCTATGTGGGAACTCCATACTTTCCCCTCAGTTGTGCTGTGAATCACAAATGTCTCTCAAAAATATAGCCTATTAATTTTTTTTAAATGTTCACAATTGCCTACCTGCTAGGCACAAAGTAGTCAATTATTCCTGTCTAAAAAAGATATCAGCTTAGTGGGGTAGAAAAACAGATATATGAGCAAAAACTGGAAAGGTGAGATGTATACTCAGAATCCTTGTGAATGACCGACCCAAACACCCAGGCCCCTTGTTCCCTGACCCTGTGGTCCGTGCCATCCCCTGTGACTCCATTTCTGCCACTCCCTTCCATGGCCTCACCCTGCATCTGATCCTCTCACAGAAGTCTTCCACCTCTGACATTATAATCCTGTCTCTGCTTATCCTTCGTATCTCTCTCTGACTTCCTCAAATGTTCCTCAGTCCTCTCCAGCAATTTGCCCCACCATATGTCTCTTACCTTGCAGCCCTTGCCGTCTTCAGTTTTCTTCCTATTCTACCTAGGCTACCTGATCCAGCCCTGTAGCCCCTTCCTATCTCTATCCTAAAACAGCCTTACGTTGTCCTTTGCATACCCACCTGATAACACTCCACCTCTGGATGACCCCACCTCTCGACCCTACACCTTGTATGGAGAGTCCATACAAGAGTCACCCAGCGAGAC
Source organism: Macaca thibetana thibetana (assembly GCF_024542745.1). Classification (NCBI taxonomy): domain Eukaryota; kingdom Metazoa; phylum Chordata; class Mammalia; order Primates; family Cercopithecidae; genus Macaca; species Macaca thibetana. The sequence continues at coordinate 204,702,545 of NC_065578.1, read as the reverse complement.
ATTGTGGACCCAACACACCCCAGGGCCGGCCCTCTGCATTGTGAGGAAGTTGCAGTTCACCCTTAACTCTCCTGCTGGAGCTCTCCTGGCTCCTGAAATTTGACAGTAAACTCGGACACTAAAAGTTTTATCTGGAAATGATTGTCTGCTTAGGCCAGGTGTGAATGCATCCCCCTTCCACGCCCTTCCATTGAAAGGAACCAGTGAAGCTCTTTATCTGAAACACATTTCATGGTCATGGATGGCATCATTAACTACATTTTGACAGTAAACCCAGTTTAGTGGCCAAGGAGATCCAATGGGATGAGATTTTATTCCCTTCAATAACAAAAATCTGGTGTTAAGTTGGATTTTGTTTATATAGCATGAGGAATAAGTAAAGAAAGATACCTTAAAATCTCATAGGGGAATAAAGTCTTGCTTAAGGTAACTACTGTGTTGTCATGGTTCATTTTTTTGGAAACATGAAGGCATTCTGTTTAAAAATGGCAAAACTGGCTGGGCACGGTGGCTCACACCTGTAATCCCAGCACTTTGGGAGGCCAAGACAGGCAGATCACGAGGTCAGGCGATCGAGACCATCCTGGCTAACATGGTGAAACCCTGTCTCTATTTAAAAAAATACAAAAAATTAGCCGGATGTGTTGGTGTGTGCCTGTAGTCCCAGCTACTCCCAAGACTGAGGCAGGAGAATCGCTTGAACTTGGGAGGCGGAGCTTGCAGTGAGCCAAGCTCACATCACTGCACTCCAGCCTGGTGGATAGAGTGAGATTCTGTCTCAAAAAATCATAAAATAAAATTTTTTAAAAAGGCAAAACTTACTTTTCTTTTTTTTTGCTTTTATGTATATATTTTGCACAGAACTGAAGACATCAAGGAGAATGTACTGGCGATTTTACTCATTGTCCTGGTTTCCCTCCTTGGATTTCTGACCTTGAGCCGAGGCTTTTGCAAAGATATGTGGGTGCTCCTCTTCTGCCTCGTCATGGCCAGCTGCCAGTACTCCCTGCTAAAGGCAAGACCACATCTAATTCTTACCAGTAGCGTGTGCTGTCACTAATGTAGCCTTGAAATCATGAGATGATGACACAGACACTTCTGATTTGTGTTTTAGAGTGTTCAGCCTGACCCCGCCTCACCAATACACGTAAGTTTCCAAATACAGGCAAGTAGTTTTTCTTGTCTGTCTGTGTTGAAGACAAGGAAAAAGCCAAAATCTAGTCAAAGGGCCAAGTCTGTACCTAGCTCTCTATATTGAATATAAAATGGGAATATCAAATATATATATAAGTGCATGGTGGCCAGCTTCCGGCTAGACCTGAGAGCATGGTGTGGGTGGTACGGGCGAAGGTGTGGGGCAGGGGGTGAAGAGTGCATGCAGAGTTTTTCCTATCCCACTGGATTCAAGTCAGCAGAGACTGAGCCATCTGGGGGGAAGATCCCACAGACGTTGCCATCAGACTGCCTGTCTTTGTGTCCTGATTCCTCCACTTGAATGCTTGACATTGAACAACCTACTGGGCCTCTTCATGCCTCATGTTCCCTATGTGTAAATAAGTCTAGTGGAAATGCCTACATGGATTAAGTAATCCATGTATGTGCTATAACAGTGCCTGACACAGAGAGATTGCTCAATAAATGTTAGCTCTTTGTAGTGATATAATTATATGGGCATGAATCATTATTCTTATTTTTAAAATTTATTGTATATACTTATGGGGTACAGGGTGATGTTTTGGTGTATGTATACATTGTAGAATTATTAAATCAAGCTGTTTGACATATCTATAACCACATATAGTTATTTTTTTCCTGGTGAGAACATTTAAAATCTACTCTCTTAGCAATTTTTGAGTATAACAGCGTATTATTATTAACTGTGGTCACCATACTATACAGAAGATCTTCAGAACTCCTTCTTCCTGTCCAGCTGAAACTTTGTACGCTTTAGCCAATCCTTCCTCATTCCCCATCCCACTGCCTCCTGGTAACCACCATTCTATTCTCTTTTTCTTTGGGTTCAACTTTTTTAGATGCCACATGTAAGTGACATCCTGCAGTATATTCCTTTTTGTGCCTGACTTAATTCACTTAACCTAATAATATCCTCTAGATTCATCAGTGTTGTTGCAAATGACAGGATGGTCTTCTTTTTTTTAGGCTGAATGATATTCCTATTATATGTATATACCACATCTTCTTTATCCATTCATCTGTTGATGGACATTTAGGGTTGATATCATGTCTTGGCTGTTGTGAAGAGTGTTGCAGTGAACATGGTGATGTAGATATCTCTTGGACATATTGATTTTATTTCCTTTGGATATATCTTCAGAAGTAGGGTTGCTGGATCATATTCAAAAATAGAATTAAAAATTCTATTTTTATTATTTTTTTTGAGAAATCATACTGTTTTCCATAATGGCTGTTCCGATTTCCATATTCACTAGTAGTATAGAAGGGTTTCCTTTTCTCCAAATCCTTGCCAACACTTGTTATCTTTTGTCTTTTTGATTAAAGCCATCATAACAGGCATGAGGTGATAGCTCATTGTGGTTGTAACTTGCATTTTCCTGAATCATTCATTCTTTTTACATGAAGCTAATCTCTTTATTCCACATTTTCACGTATATTGTTAACTTTTCACCTCTGTAACTTGGAGCTAATTCGTAACAAAGACTCTGAGCTCACCTATGCTGATCTGTTGGTGCCCTGGCATTATTTTGTGAACTCTGAAACACACACATGTGCTTTCCTCTGAGCCTGCTGCCCCTTTGCTCATCCACAGTGGCCTACGGGGTGGGTGCTATGGGACAGGCAGTGCCCCTTGCAGGCATCTAGGCCACGTGCGTCTGTACCGAGTTCACTGCCAGGTAGACTCCCCAGCTCGCTAAGCAACTGTCTCCTTTGTTTCAACCCTCCCAATGAAAGAAAGCTTGATTTTCCCTCTGTTGTGCTTTTAAAAAAAATTATATCCAGGATTTAGAACCCGTTTTTCAATCTGTGATAGCTCCTGTTTAGCTCACAGTAATTACGAAAAGCTTATAATTGGACGATCACATGGCATGCATTGCTATCTTGTTAAATTCCTCTGTTCCCCATAATTGGTTTACATGTAATACATCTTCTTTTATCCTAGAGTCTGAATGTCAAGATAAGTAGAAGCAGCATAATTAGGGTATTGAGATGTATTGTTGTGATTATCATCAGAAATCTGGGTTAGGTGGTGTGAGAGAGATGTACAGCTTTGAAGCTTTTTTGTTCAAGCCCAACCTAGATGCCACATCACCTTTCTCCTGCCTTAGTCAACTCTCCTCACTCCTAACTGCACTTCAGTGTCGCTGTCTTTCTGCATGACTCTGGGGAGGGGTGTTCTACGCTGTTAAACATTCCTTTCCTGCATATCCTTTCAGAAATAATGCAGGACATGCCAGTAAAGGTGGATGGCAAGTACAGCTGCGTAATCCTTGTGGATTTGTAATGTCTGTTACTATGGCCCCTATGCCACTGCTCTAGGTTGGAGTTATATTATTTAGTTCCTAGAGGACTCAGTCAAGCTGCTATTCCTTTATCTGAGCAAGCATGTCATATAGTGAGACAGTAAGAAATCGCTTTTGTAAGACATAGTCAGACATTTAACTATGTTTATTGCAGTAATTAATTTGCTGACACAGATTTCTAAGTAGATTAGTCTCTGATTTGGGTTGATATTTCTCCAGTACTTCTAATGAAGAAACAAAATATGGTAGCTATAAAATATTTCCTATTGCAATCTGACTGAACCATGTGGGTATTTAGAAGACAGATTTATTATCTCCCATTCGCAGATAGAAAGCTTTAGAAAGGAGATTGTCAGGAGCGGGAACCCAGGTTTGGGACACAGAGATGGTTCTCAAGCTTGCTGCTAATTTTTATTCATAATGGGCTGTGAAAGGAACCAAACTGCTTTTCAGACTGCACTACTTTGCACATTTGTGGAGGGTAGCTATTAATAAATTCAGCCAATTTTTGCTCTTAGAGTGATTGACAGACCTTTCTTTTTTGCTTGCTTCTAAGAGCACAGGTGGCATATTTTGAGCAAGTTGTTAAAATCAGAAGATAGTGAAATGAAAATAAAATTTTTGCATAACACTGTGTATTTCAGTTTTAAATGCAGAATTAATAATAATGGCATGACAACAGGTATGATACAGTAGCCCCTGGGGTCAAAAGAAATTAGTTTGATTCTAAAAGAAAATAAGTCTGGGAAAGCTTAGAAAGATTAGGAGTTGGATACTGTCTAACTGAAACTTTGCAATTTGAGGATCAGAGATGGCAATATGTTAATGGGGAATGAAGATATTAATTTGCTTACACAGGTGTCCATATAGGACTAACTGACAGTAACCACTAATAATAACCCAGAAAGCAAAGTTCAGTAGAATATCCAAGAGGCGGTGAAAAACTAGAGCTGTGTGCCCGGGATCACCTGGGCAAGGCAGAGGCAGAGCTCCATTTCCCGCCTCCCCTCTACTGGCTGGGACAGCACCCGGTAATCTGCATTTTTACACACTCCCAGGTCATTATGGTGGAGGCAAACACAGATCACACGTTGAGAAATATTGGAGTAACCAAAAGCATACAGGGTTCATATTTGAATCCGGCCTTACCATGTGTAAGCTGTGAGAGCCTGGGAAACTTACTTCTCTCAATCATAGGCTTTTCATCTGCAAAAGAGGAATAAATAATAAAACAGGATTGCAAGAGAAGGAAACAATGTAGCATCCCTGAGTGTTTAGCACAGTATCTGGCCCTGAAGCACTTAGCAATTGTTAGCAGTATTTTTATGTTTGTGCAAAATATGGATAATCAGAATAACATCAGTTGGATTTAATAAAGAATGCACTGGGCGGCTGGGCACAGTGGCTCACGCCTGTAATCCCAGCACTTTGGGAGGCTGAGGTGGGTGGATCACAGGGTCAGGAGTTCAAGACCAGGCTTGCCCAGATGGTGAAACCCCGTCTCTACTGAAAATACAAAAATTAGCCGGGCGCAGTGGCAGGTGCCTGTAATCCCAGCTACTCGGGAGGCTGAGGCAGAAGAATCGCTTGAACCTGGGTAGCAGAGGTTGCAGTGAGCCGAGATCACATCACTACACTCCAGCCTGGGTGACAGAGTGAGACTCTGTCTCAAAAAAAAAAAAAAAAAAAAAAAAAAAAAAGAGCGCACTGGGCAATGTATGTAGTATGCCCAGTACAGGCTTTAGCGTATACTAGAGTATACTAAGTGTACTAAGTCCTCTGTAAATGTTTCCTTCCTCTTTACATATGTGTCTTGATTCCTTACAGTACAAACTGCAAAGAGTGAGGGCTACAGCTTGTTATGCATTCTATTCAATTAACTGTTGCTACTATTCAGTGAAGACATTTGGTATCTACTTCAGGTTATATAGAAAGTATTAGGAATTATTTTTTGTAAGTAAACCTTTTATTTTAGAATAGTTTTAAATCTACAGAAAAATTGGGAAAATGGTACTGAGAATGTCTGTATACCCCATTCTTAGTTTCACTGTATTAACTTCGTGCATTAGTCACAATATTATACATTTGTTGCAATTAATGGACCAATATTGATACATTATTATTAAAGTCCACATTTTATTCAGATTTTCTTGGTTTTTACCTAATATCCTTTTTCTGCTTGAGGTTCCCATCCAGGGCACCAAATTACGTTATAATAGCTACCATGTCTCTGTAGGCTCCTTTTGGCTGTGATAATTTCTCAGATTTTCCTTAAGCCTGAAAAAAAATTAGTCTGATTCTAAAAGGAAACAGTTTCTGGGCAACTTAAAAATATATAGGGTGAGGTGGATACTGGAAGAAATCCGAGGAACATAGACTGGCAATATACTAATAGCTTTTGATGACCTTGACAGTTTTGAGGACTCGTCAGGTAGTTTATACACATTTCTTAGTTGGGATTTTTCTGATGTTTATCTCATGGTAAGAATGGGATTATGGATTTCAGGAGGAAAACCACAGAGGTAACATGTTACATGGATCACATCACATCAACGGGACAAGTTATCAGTATGATTTGTCTCTGCTGATGTTGACTTTGATCACCTGGCCAACGTAGGGTTTATCAGAGGAATGATTTTGAATGACATGAAATAATTTCCCAATACTCAATCCTAAGAAATAAGAAGGTCAACTTAGTTTTAGTGGATCTTGATGAAAAGTTCTCAAATAATATTCAATTGTGTCTTTGTTCAAAATGGTACTATTTAAAACAGAAACCATTGCAAATGATACTTAATGTCTACCATTGATTAAAGGCAGAATGTAGATCACCACTCTTTCTGCTCTCTTTCACTGCCTTTGAGGGCAGTGCTGAGACAGGAGGAAAATACATGAACTAGGAGGTAGCAGAATGGAGTGCCCTGGAAGCACTTGATGAACACTTTGATGCCCATTTCACTGCTGTCTTGCCTGGACAACTGCATCTGCCATTTTGTCATGGTTCACAGATCTGAAAGTTACGAAGTTGAACCTAACATAAATTGTTCTGTAGAATTCAACGATAAACTAAGCTTAAACAATCGTATTTGCCTATTTCTTTTCAATTTTTAAAGTAGCCTATCACATTTCTGCTATATTTAAATTGACATTGCATCTTAATATCTCAATAGTAACCGGTTGAGAATTATTTAACCCTTTGCCTGCTGCTTCTCTTCCATACAAAGAGAATTCTTTAAAATATTTCGAATTCTCTTGTATATACAAAGTGTGGATCATAAAATAGTTGCTGTTTAGGGTCGCAGTGGGGTGATGGGTGCCCATCCCCAGCTGTCCTTGTTTGCTCCACCCACATACAACGGGAACCAAAGAGCATTACGAACGTTTAGGATGGCTCTGAATGTACAAGTGAACTGCTAAAGCTAAAGTAAAAACGAAATCATCAACAACTACCAGAAAATAATGTTTAATTAAACTAACCGACACCATTGTGAGAAACCATAAAACACAGCAAACCTTTGTGGCAGTGATGAGACTTCAACGTACGTGACCATCATGTCACAGGGCAACAGCAGAGAAACGGGCAGGGAATGTCTGGGCTTTCTACACCTTCTGCAGGTAAAGAGCCCTGTTCTCTGCCCAGAGTCCTTTGCAAAAACTGACACCCTAAGACTATCACAGACGCTTTCCTCATTCTCTGAATTTGCTTCACATGAGTAACGTTCACATTCTGTGTTTAAAGAGTGACGATTATGAATGAAATTTTGTGATGTCAGGCTGAGTCCTTGGGTCTGGAGAATCCAGTGCCACATGTATGCCTCCCCATGGTCGGTGGAGGAAGCCAGGCAAATGGGGCTCCAGTCCTTACTCTGCCCTGCTGTTTTCTGTGCGTGAGGCCTGGGACAGTTTCTTCATCCTTATGTCTCAGTTTAGTCTTATCAAAAGGAGAATAGTATGTGCTTCTCAGGGTGTTCTGAGGGTTTGCTACATGAATACGCTTGAAGTACGTAGGACACTCAGTGCCTGGGATGCAGGAAAGGCCAGACAAACATTAGCTGTTGTGGCTGTTGTCGTTTTACATCAGTTGTCAAAAAGAGTAGCTGGTCAGGAGAGGGAGGCAGCAGTGAGCTATGATCATGCCACTGCACTCCAGCCTGGGTGACAAAGCAAGATTTTTTCTTTTTTAAAATAAAAAAATGCTGAATGTGGGAGAGACAGGAACATCTGTCAACTCAGCAGGTGTCAGGGGCTGTCTGCTGTTCCGGGGAATGAAGCCTGGAGCTGGCACATGCAGCAGAGCTGAGAGGGAGGATGGAGGCAGCCTGGCCAGGCTGTGCACAGACCTCAGGTGATTCCCCTTGAGGCTAAGCCATGCGCCTCTACAATTTTCCCAGACACCCCAGCTCCCTTACAACAAAAACCTTTTCCCCGCCTTCACAACAACAGAACATTCGAAGGAGCTGACCCTTCCACTGTCTCTAAGAGGATAATTAGGATGGCCTCATCACTTAGCCACACACACTGCTGCTTGCCACAGGCAGGACTCCTGGAGTTTTTGTTCGAGTCTTGAACCTTGCTCCTTCTCTGCACTGAGACTAGCACTTGGGTCATGAGATGGCTTATGGAGGTAGGGCTGATGGAAAATGCAAATGTGCACAGAGATCTGCTTTTGTGCAATAGCCTTGCAAGATGCTCCACAGCTGAATTCCATTGGTGCTCCCCACAGTGTATTTTAAGGTTAAAAGCAGATGGGGACTGATGGTGTCAAGTGAGTTTTTAAGAGATTATGATCAGACTTTAGCTGGTGGAGCTACTGGAATTTTTCTATTGAAAAAATTAAAAAATCAGTCCTTAGGAGATTTGATGATTCATTCATACGTGGAAGTAGGTATTGAAGAGCAGGGACATTTTATTAGCAGGTGTTCTCAGAAATTGAGGCAAATAGAAGTAGCGACCAGGCACAGTGGCTCAGGTCTGTTATCCCAGCACTTTGGGAGGCCGAGTCGAGCGGATCACCTGAGATCAGGAGTTTGAGACCAGCCTGGCCAACATAGTGAGACCCCATCTGTACTAAAAATACAAAAAATTAGCAGGGCATGGTGGCGGGTGCCTGTAAAGTCCCAGCTACTTGGGAGGCTGAGGCAGGAGAAAGACCTGAACCCAGGAGATGGAGGTTGCACTGAGCCAAGATCATAACACTGTACTCTAGCCTTGGGCGACAGAGTGAGACTGGGTCTCAAAAAAAAAGTGGTTTATGTGCCTTGCGTTAGCAAAATGCTTATTATAGTTTAGGGACCCAAAACACAGGATGGGAAAATGTGGTAGCGCAGGAACATGGTGATGAGGGCAGGCTCTCTGTAACAGTGCTGTAAGTTTTGTTTCATAAATTACAGATACAAAGAAAACCTCCCCATGCCCAGTAAAGTTTGACTTGGAAGATTCAGAATAATATCTCAGACTGGTTAAAGGCCAAAGACTTTTAATTTTTAGAATAATGTATTTTTAACCTTTTAATACAAGAAAAAACTCAGAGCAAGTGGAAAGTAGCTATTTAATTATATTTCCTAAACCATGCCAGTTTGAGGAAATGTCTCATTTGCGTGTGTATTTGTATACTGCATTGTTATTTATACCAACAAATTTATTTTGCTATTCACTTGATGAGAAATGCATTTAGATGGAACGTGGGCTTTAGTTTCAGTTTTAAAAAATGCAACAAAAGTATTCCCATACCCATTAATCTGCGACCTAGTTGGATTCAAAAGGAAATTTCATAAGAGTAGAAGTATTCTTAAGACTGAGCCTGGACTCTGGGCCAAACATAGCCAGCCTCCATGGACAGACTGTGTTTTCCTTCCTCTTAAAAGATGGTCTCAGAATAGGACGATTTCTATTATAGAAGCAGTGGCAATTTAAATTGCATTTCTAAATATAACATGTTCAAGGCAGTGACTTTAAAAATTCACATCTGAAACCATATCACTTTAATCCTTCCTTTTTACACTCGAGGCAGTTCATGAATTGCAAAAGACATTTTTCCCAATTCATTTTCATTGTGTTTTCTCCCCTGAATCTTATAAATTTGTGCATTGATTTAGGAGATGTAAATTTTTTGTTGGCTTTTGCCCTGGAAAGTTGATGTTGTATCTTTTCCTTAATTTTTCTATCCATTCAAGAAGAATAAAAAATAATTCTACTTTGCCTCATAACAATAGGTATAGGGATAAGATCAGGTCTGCTAAATATTTGGTACCCCTCACAGGGAAATGCTTTGTACATAGTATAAATAAGACATTTTTTAAGCTGAATGACTCCACTGTGCTACACTGAGACATTTTATGTAATCTCTGCAGGTATAACTTTGTACCCATATGGTCTTGCTTTCTAAGATACTAGGAAATTAAAGCCCACAAATTATAATTCTATTTCTTATTAATAGTGGCACCCAAGTGTAGAGCAAACAGTGGTTTAAATTAGTTTTGCACTTGAAATGAACAAGATGAATGGAAGTTTCACTGTTGGGGAAAGCATTGAATTAGATCTAGATTTTCTCTCAGGATGGTAATTAAAATTTCAGGTAAATCTTGTTGAGATTGATAGGCATAACTTTTTTTTGATAGTCTTATTCTGGTTTGGCAGAATAAGAATCAGACTTTTTTCTTTTCTTTTGTTCCTGTTTGTGTGTGTGTGTGTGTGTGTGTGTGTGTGTGTGTATGAATTGTGGTGGTTGGGGGAAAATGTGTTATATGGTATAAGTTATAAGATATAGTGTAAATTACTAATTATGAGGCTTTTGTCATTTAATCAAAATAAAAGGTACCATTCAGAAATTGTGTTTGTTTTCTAGGGACACAACCAAATCATAACATATAGCAGACCAATCTATTTTTGTGTGCTGTGTGGCCTTATTTTGCTTCTTGATACAGGGGCCAAAGCCAGGCACCCTCCCAGTTACATTGTGTATGGCCTGAAGCTCTTCTCTCCAGTGTTTCTCCAATCAGCTAGGGACTACCTAATAGGTGAGTTAATTACGGGCTTGTGGGGAAGAATATGGTGGGTGGGGGTATGTCTTGCCCTTGTCTTCTGAATTTCTAAGCTTCCTTACTTCATTATTGAGTGAAGAGATGTGTATTTTCCTCTTGGCTCGCGTATCTACTGAAGACTGTCTGGGAGCCCAAGCCTCAAGGCATCCAACTGTGGAATTATTTTTAAAGGATTTTGATATTTATGACCAAGAAGTTGTAGCAATATAATGTTCGTTATAATAATGCCCATTGTAATAATGCCAATCTGGGCTGGGCACGGTGGCTCACGCCTATAATCCCAGCACTTTGGGAGGCTGAGGCGGGTGGATCACCTGAGGTCAGGATTTCAAGACCAGCCTGGCCAACATGGTGAAACCCCGTCTCTACTAAAAAGATACAAAAAAATTAGCAGGACATGGTGGCGCGTGCTGGAAATCACAGCTACTCAGGAGGCTGAGGTGGGAGAATCGTTTGAACCTGGGAGGCGGAGGTTGCGGTGAGCCGAGATCACGCCATTGCACTCCAACCTGGGCAACAAGTGAAACTGTTTCTCAAAAATAAATAAACAAATAAAAAAAAAATGCCCATCTGCAGAATAGTTGTTATGGTTCCTGCTGGGGATGGTTTTGCCATCGGGGTAGCAGCATGAGTGGGCATGGTTCTCAGTCCAGGCGGAGACCTGGATACTCAGATCACCCAGTCTTCCACCAATCCCTTTGCTTGACTTAAGGTTGAAGCAGTATTTGATATAAAATGCTCTGTTTAAACGAGTCACCTGCATGGTTTTGAGTCCTGACTCTGGAGCCAAACTGCTGATGGTTTGAATTCCAGCTTTGCCACCCTACTAAGTATATGACTTTGAGCAAAACTTAACTGTGATATAAAGGCAAAAATATTAGCCACCTCAGAAATTACTGAAAGTTTTCAATGAGTTGGTATACTTTGACATAGAGAGCAGTGCTGGGCACCAAGCATCAGCTGTTGTTGTCCCTATTATGCAAAGTGGTTGCTCTGGTATTGACCTGACTGCATATGCTCTGAGAATTCTTGCAGAGACGTCCAGGGGTTTGCACACCTGCCAGTTTGTTATTGTCTGTGATCACATTGACCAGCTGAGTTGATAAAGGGTAGCTTCTACCAACATCACTAGCTGGATCTCTCGCTTGCCAGCTAGAAATCTTACTCAAGAGACTGTCAAAGCCTCTGGTCCCACATCATCCTTTCCCAACCTCCGTGACAGCCCTCCCGAATCTCTCTAGTGGAACTAGGGAGATGCCCAGGTATGGTGTAAGCTTTGTTTGTGCTCCTTATAGGTGAAAACCCTGGTAGGCACTCCACCCTCCGGCTTCCTGTTCCTCTTCCTGCTGCATTGGTACTGAACTCTTCACTCTTTACTCCCCCCATGCCCAACCCACCACAAGCCCCCCTTTCTATGCATCCTCAACACATCTTTTCCTATTACATCATGTGAGAAGCAGAGTAGCTTCTTCTTTTTTTTCTTTTTTTTTTTTTTTTTTTTTTTTTTTGAGGCAGTGTCTCACTTTGTCTCCCAAGCTGGAGTACAGTGACACAATCTTGGCTTACGGCAACCTCCACCTCCTGGATTCAAGTGATTCTCCAGCCTCAGCCTCCCAAGTAGCTGGAATTACAGGCATGTGCCGCTACACCTGGCTAATTTTTGTATTTTTAGAAGAGATGGGGTTTCCCCATGTTGGCCAGGCTGGTCTTGAACTCCTGACCTCAAGTGATCTACCCACCTCAGCCTCCCAAAGTGCTGGGATTACAGGCGTGAGCCATTGTGCCCAGCCAGAGTAGCTTCTTAATGCCAAAGGGTTACGCACCATGCTTCGGAGAACCTCTGAGTTCAATTAGTAAACACAAACATGTTGGGAAAAAAATAACAGATCCATAATTTGATCTCCCAGTCAGTGCCCTCCTGCCCAAGAATATTTGCTTCTATCCTTCCTGATTTTTTTAGTTTACTTTTTTTTTCAGTCCTATTGGTTGGAGCAAACACATACACAAGAAAGGCCTTCTGTCATTCTTATTATTTTATAACTTAGCACACCCATATTCCTCACTAAGTCGGCTGCAATGAAGAAATCACAGTTTGAGTAGACAGAGATGCTCACTCATGATCGCACACTTTGCAGGGCCATCCTTTCCTGCCATCTTCTTTTTGCAAACAGCAGTGTTGGAGTCCACAGCTCAAGGGCACACGAGGACCTGGAGATTAGAGAAGGAGAAAGCATAAAATAATTTTGGAAGATGTCCAAGAAACAGTTGTCTATGTCAAAATGCTGCCTTTTCTCTCTCTGCACTCCACACTCCATCTTGGGCACCCCCAACCACCTTTTCCTGGCATCTTGAATGTGGGTTAGTGTTGATAGAGTGCCACCTCTTACAGGTCACAGGGATCTGTGGCTTGAGCTGGAGACGTAACTACTGTGACCCCTTCTCACCTCCTTATCACACATTGTGTGGTCCCTTCTCATCTCTGTCTCACACAGTGTGTTCCTTCTATTCGGAAGCTGTTTTGCGGCCTCCCCTGTCCTTCATTATGCTGGCTTATAACACCTTATTTCCGTAAGTTTGACCCCATTGTCTGTCCTCTCACTACCCACACTTTCATAGTCCTTAGTCCATTTTCTAGCAATCTGCTCGCATTGTTAATACTGAAATAATGCCTGTCTCTCTCACTAGCTTATTTGCTCAGAAAAGGCAAGGCAGAGACCCTGCCTACTTTCTTACCACTGAATCCTTAGCAGTGTCTGGCGTTTAGAGGCACTAAATAAACATCTGTTGAAAGGATGAACTAATGAATATAAAAGTCTGTGTTTTTGTTTTGTTTTGTTTTTGTTTTTTTGAGAGGGGGTCCATCTCTATTGCCCAGTAGAGTGCAGTGGCCCGATCTAGGCTCACTGCAACCTCTGCCTCCTGGGTTCAAGCGATTCTCCTGCCTCAGCCTCCCGAGTAGCTGGGATTACAGGCGCGTGCCATCATACCTAGCTAATTTTTGTATTTTTAGTAGAGATGGGGTTTTGCCATGTTGGCCAGGCTAGTTCCGAACTCCTGACCTCAGGTGATCCACCCGCCTCGGCCTCTCAAAGTGCTGGGATTACAGACGTGAGCCACCATGCCTGGCCGAAAGTCTGCTTTAAGTACTAAGGAGATTAATGTACAATAACTTTCGGAATACTTCCCATTCATAAGTCAGAGAAGGCTACAGTCCATTTGGACCGTTTAACTCAGCACTTAGAATAAGTAGGGACTTAATAAGTGCCTTTGCCAATAATTCTGTAGAAAGAAGTTTGGGGGCACGAAAAGCATGATGTGTCTTCCATTTACAAATTGCTTTTATGTACATTGGTCTCTCCCCCATTCCTGGTTTTTAAAATTTTTGTTTACTACTGTAAAAAAGTCAACTTTGGAATAAGTGTAGTTGTCTTGGTGTGGTCAACTTACAATGGCATTGGAATGTGAGATGTTATTAAAGCTCAAAAAGTAAGACCTTAATGTCTTAAATAATTGGTAAAAGTCTAAGATTTTACTTTTAGCAATAACCCTTGTTCTAGAATATCCTACTAGGTATGCGTATTCTTATTTTATTTTAGTTTTTATATCAATTTCATTAGGGATTGGAGAGGGAACATTCTTATCTTTTTCACTGGAATTCCCTTTCCCTCATTAAAGCTTCTCCCTAATACATATTTTTGTTTGCTTGTCAACAGTGACAAGTAAAAATGGCGATAAAAAATCCAGCAAGCTGATTAAATAACTTCTGGGGTAAAGATAAATAGAAAAATAGAACAATAGCAATCCCTATGGAATGAATGTGTTAAACATACAAATTTGCACTGAGCAGGAAACGGTTGCGAAACAAATTTACAACAAATGGGAGAGAAAGGAAAGAGGTAGAGGCTTACACTATTTTTCTGACTTTATGAGGGAACACAAGGGCAACTGAAAGTCATTTCTTCTTTGTGGACCTTATTCTCTCTACTCCCTCCACTAGCAAGGGATGTAAGCAGTCTAAAGCTGCTGCCACTGCTATATGGAGGAACTAGAAAGGAGAGAAGAAAAACATTAGGAGAAAACAAAAGGTTATTAGGAGGAAAAGGAAGTGTACAGATCTAGGAAGTGTAATGCTTCCTAGAGCCGCTATAACGAAGTACTCCCCACTGGGTGGCTTGGAACAACAGAAGTTAATTGTCTTGCAGTTCTAGAAGCCAGAAGTCCAAACTCAAGGTGTTGTCCAGGCCATGCTCCCTCTGAAAGCGCTAAAGAAGGACCTGTTCCGGGCCTCTCTCCTTGGCTTGTAGATGGCATTCTTCTCCTGTGTGTTCATATGGTCTCCCCTGTATGCGTGTGTGCCTCTATGTCCAAATTTCTCCTTTTCATAAGGACACCAGTCATATTGAATTAGGGCCCAGGTGGACCCTAAGGGCCTCAGCTTAACTCAATAATCTGCAAAGACCCTATTTCCAAACAAGGTCACATTTAGAGTTACTGGGAGTTAGAACTTCCACACCTTTTATGGGAACATAATTCAGCCCATAATGAGGAGCGTTTAAGAAAAAGGACAAGGCAGAAGGAAGAATTACGTCCATGTGACATCGTTTCCCATGGATTTATCGTGCTTCTCATGCTGTGTTGGGTGCAAGTGGTCCTCCTCTGGCCGGTGCTAGGGAGCTTGGAGTGTTTCCTAGAGCAGTGTCTTGTTGGTGATGTTTCGGTTACCCACTGCCACTCCTGGTTTCTGCAATTAAACCATCACCCTGTCAGAGCGGGAGGAGGGGCAGAGGAGAGGGCCAGACAAGGAGCAAGGCCAGTCCAGTATCAGCAGCTCCTTTTGCCTCCTTGTGCAGAAGAGATCAAATGCCTGAGCCAGTGGTATGAGAGGAGTCAGGTGGACATGGGGCAGGTGGGAAGGATGGAGAAACTCCTTGTCATGTATAATGCGAGGAGAGAAGCATCTCAGAGAAGAAGGAAACGTCAGATGATTGAAGGAGGAGAAATTCAGGTGAATTAAGGAGGTAGAAGCACAGAATGATATTCCTACGTAATTTCTTTTTCTTTTATGATCCCTCATATATGTTCAGAATATTACTCTGTGCACTTTTCCTTTCATTATAAGAAAAAATGTTCTTTATTTTTATTCCCAGGAATAAGGTGAAAGTTATTCGTCCGCAGTCATTTCCTGTGTTCAGTCAGAGACTGGTGACCTCTGGCTGGAATTTACATTACTTTCCATTTGGGAAGCTTCAGCAAAAGCCTCTGAGTGAGACTGGCTTTGAAATTATCCTATGGGTGAGAAAGCCAAAAGGTCTCTGATTCTTAGTACCATATTTCAAAAGGAGCAGTAACAAAACTAGAGTGTGCCTGGAGGAATGTGTAGCCACATGGCCTATATGGGGTCTGGAAACTGGGTAATGGAACTGGGAATGTCCAACCCAGGGAAGAAACACTTGAGTGCTAGAGGTACCCACAATAGCTTCAGATCCTTAAAATGCTGCCAGGTTGAAGGGGAGGGATTTTATTCTCTTTTGTAGCCGTAACAACTAGTTCCAGCAGATAGCAGGTGGATTACAGCTCAGTACAGAGAAGCCAGTGAAACGGTTTGGGTTAGAGCTGCCCCACAGTAGAGTAGGTGTTGCTTAGTGAAATGAGTTCTCTGGCGTGGAAAAACTTCAGGCAAGATGAAAGGTCCATCAGTTGTAGCCCGGGTCCAAGCACTGGATGGGTTCTTTATCAAATGGCCACTGCTCTGTGTTTTTTATTTTTGTTTTTCTCAGACCTGAGAGTTTTATGTTACATTTTTGGTCCTTACGTTTATAAATCCCTGACAACAATAATGCATCTTCAATAATGGAGATTGTAACTTTGGAGATGAGTGGAAGTTTTAGAACCAATTACTGGATTGTACTCACCTTTCCCTAAACACCCAGACGTCCCATTTCTATGTCTTGTTTAAAGGCTCATTTCTTGACCTCAGTCCGTATGAGGTCAATTAGTTAATACACAGATAGAGCATATTGAAGACACACAATATATACATTCACATTGACTTCAGAGGCTTTAGTTTTATCTCTGTGCCATTTTAATTCTGCCTGCTTGCCCCTCAGACCTGCAAATATGGTAATTCATATCACTCACATTTGATAAAAATGTGATAAATCAAATCACATTTGATAAAAAGTAGCTTAAGCTACTATATTTTTATTTATGAATTTTGCTTAAAAAGAAATGGAACTGTGCCAGAAGTTTCTGCCTTGACTATAATTATTAAGGAAAATAAAAAGTTAGAAAGAAGAGAGAGAAAATTATAGACCCACTCAGTGTGCTAACAGAAAATGTTTGTTCACAGGGAAAATTATGAACAGCCACAAAGACTTTAATTTTTCACTTCTGGGAAAAAAAAAGAACAAAATAATTTCAGCAATTTCAAGTGTCATTTTCCTAAAGTCCTGGTAACATAACAAGCATTTGGCTGCTTTTTCCTTCACGTTCAGTGCAACCTGACAGATGAGACACATGGACTCCCTCTTCCTCCCATTCCACCTCCACGACATTTATTTTAAAGACTAGAGCTTTCCTCCTCCAGTATGTTTTGGAGAGGATCTAGTGCATGGGCCTCTCTGTTGACTGCTGTTCTTCCTGTATTGTTTCATTAAGTTCCAATTCTACACCCACAGCCAGAGCATCTCCGGGGATGACTTTCTGGTATTTCTTACCATTTTATCTTCCTCATGCCATTTTTCACTGTCTCCTAATTCTTCTCACTTCTTTGGGTTTTGTTGCATTGGCTAATGTATTTCTTATACAGAATACCTCTTTATCCTTGATTTACCAAATAGCTCCCAATATTTGGCTTTGTCTTTGATGTGATTCCACACCTAGACTTTTCTCTGTAGTTCTTCATTCTCAGAGTAGTCTTTGTCACCCAGGCATACAGCATTTTGAAAGGTAAATAAGAGATCTCATTGGACCTTCCCTCTGCCCCGATCTGGAATTGGCAGATATAGCATAGCACAAAATTGTCATTGCTGGGTTTTGACCCCAAAGTAAAGAGAAGCTCTTCTCAGTTTGTTTGAAATTTTATGGAATTTTGTGGATTAAAATTTCTATGTTCATGACTATATGTTCTGTAATCAAATTTCTGTTTATTTCTTGTATCTCTCTATGGAAACTGCAAAAGAAATTATGTCTTATATAGTTATGTCTAGCATATCAGTATTTGTGCCTTTTTGTCTGCATTGATTGAAAAATAAACTGCTTTCGGGTGCTCTACTTTTTTACAATATAGTTGAAATCTTGCCACAAAAATTATCACAACAAAATCACCACCTGTATCAAAACATAGCACCAACACCAACCACAGCCCCTACTGTCATAGATAGCCATGTTCATGACATAAAATTTTTCTTTCACAAAGAGTTGGAACAGTTCCTCAGTACTTTGTTCTATAGTGAATTTTAACCAACTTTTTTTTTTTTTTTAAATATACTTTAAGTTCTGGGATACATGTGCAAACCATCTTTTTTTTTTTTTTTTTTTAA
The DNA here is from genome assembly GCF_024542745.1 of Macaca thibetana thibetana. Lineage (NCBI taxonomy): Eukaryota > Metazoa > Chordata > Mammalia > Primates > Cercopithecidae > Macaca > Macaca thibetana. The sequence continues at coordinate 204,684,464 of NC_065578.1, read as the reverse complement.
ATATACTTTAAGTTCTGGGATACATGTGCAAACCATGCAGGTTCGTTACATACCAACTTTTAAAAAGAGAACTTCAACATCTTTTGTGGGAACAGAATTCAACCCGAAACAAGGAGCATTTCAGAAAAAGGACAAGAGAGAAGCAAGAACTAAGTCCATGCAATATTATTTACCATCTTATGGCCAAAGGTGCTATTGTGCCCGTTTTAAATAACGCAATAACATTAAGCAACTATTTTAATCAAATATTCAGAGAATGGGTTGTGCAAATGCTCTCATCCTTACAACGCCACTATGGGAAGTTAACATTTCCCATTTTTCAGAAATAGCTGAAACAGCCTCACTTACCATCCTCCTCCCATTGTTCACCGTGGTTTGTGCATATTTTAGGACATAGTTCCAACGTCTAGACATATTGGATTTCAAATCAAATTTTCTTAGTTTTATTAAGGTTTACCAGTACCTAACTTCATTGACATACAACCCAATGATCAGGGACAGAAAGGAAGACAGATGTCTTATGGCACTGCTAATGGGAGTTTCTATGTTTCTCTGAAACCCAGCTTCAGTAGAATTAAGCAAGAGGCAACGGTAGGAAAGTTGCTGTAAAATGCAGCTCTACTGTAGTTTTCCTCCTCTAACAAAATAGTTCTCTGAAACATTGAATTATAACCTACACACGTTTTCTCCAGTTCTGCAATTGCATCATTCTGATGGGAGGTAGCATAAGCTCCCTCTCCTCAGCCAAGAGCACCTTCGTCTACCATGTGATCCATCTACCCTAGAATCCATGTCACATTATCACCCAGTGCTGAGTCAGGTAGTTCCCACTTGACAGCCTTGAGCTCTGACTTAACTCTGAGTTTCCAGTTGGTATTTAGGATGTAACAGACTCCGAGTTACTCAAGTGCTTGAGGGTACAGAAGCGCAAAGCAAGGACACTCCTTGGCCCCAATTTTTGCTCTCCTCTCGCATGCAGGAAGAGATTTCCGTAATTACTATCCTGTGATTTTTTTTGTCTGAGAAGCACAGTCTTGCTCTGTTGCCCAGGCTGGAGGACAGTGGCATGATCTCGGCTCACTGCAACCTCAGCCTCCTGGGTTCAAGCGATTCTCCTGTCTCAGTCTCCCGAGTAGCTGGGATTACAGGCACATGCCACCACGCCCGGCTAAATTTTGTATTTGTTTTTTCAGTAGAGATGGGGTTTCGCCATGTTGGCCAGGCTGGTCTCAAACTCCTGACCTCAGGTGATCTGCCCACCTCAGCCTCCCAAAGTGCTGGGATTACTGGTGTGAGCCACCACGCCTGGCCTGTCCTGTGTTTTTTTTATGTTCCTGTAGTTTTCCTAGTTTCCTTTCTCTTCCCCTCATCTGCCCCATGTCCAAGTCTACTCTTTCAAACTGAAGATGATTGTACTCTCACTCACCACCCCTGAAGTCTTTGTTCTGTCCTGGGCTGTGTGCATTCCTTTCATCAGAACGTCTTTCTCAGGATCTTTCCTCCAGGTGAGAGGAGTCTGACATTGGTCTGTGGAGGTTGCAGTGAGCCGAGATCGTGCCACTGCACTCCAGCTTGGGTGACAGAGGGCGACTCCATTTCAAAAAAAAGATTTCCTCCAGTATTCCTGGGTGGGATGGTTTGGAAGGGGAGAGAGACAGCACTGCAGCAGGAGCTTTGGCAACACAGTTCCCACAAGCTTATCGTCAATTTTGTTTGTTCATTTTCAGTATTTTTATATTGCTTCCCTGCTATTTCCCTCCTTGGACTCTTCCCGCAAATCAACACTTTCTGCATTTATCTTTTGGAGCAAATTGACATGCTGTTTTTTGGTGGTTCTGGTAAGTCGTTTACATTCTATTCTTCCTGTAAAGGAATCTAGAGTTCAGATAAGGACTAAATAGCCTTAGGCAGGAGATGAGAGGCTAGATAGTTAGGTTTTCTTTGTCCAGAGCATTTAAATGACTTCAGTTTGGATCAGTCTGGGTGATGATAGGTCTGTCCAGATTTCCCGTAGCCAAATTGGAAGAGGTCCACTTAGCTTGTTTGAGCATAAGCACAGAGACAAGGAAGGGTAGAATTCTCTATGATTTGGAATAGGTTTGAGGCCCTTCAAACTATTCCCTAAAAAAACACTCCATGTGTGTGAATGTGTGTGAGCATGTGTGAGTGGATATAAAAGTGTATGTGTGTGTGTATGTGTGTATTTGAGCACATACATGCTCAAGTCTGGGAATGCATCAATGTGAGCCTGTGGGTTGACATTGTGCTGTGTATTGTGTGTGTACCCACAGAGACAGGTGACCTGTGTCCCTAAACCATCACTGTGACCTTTTAAATGTCATACTTTAGATTCAGGCCAAGGTGGGTATAATCTCACGACATGACATAAATTGCTTAACTTTTCAGCCTACTCATCTATTCTCTAAATGGAAATAAACACAGTGACCTCATAGGGTTGCTATAAAGAGTAAATGAAATCATGTGCATAATGCAATCACTGTTACCACCCCCATAACACATACACGTACGTACACACACACACACACACACACGCACTACGTGGGGACACTTGCTTGTTCCCTTTCCCGTCTCCTCTCTCCTCCTGCCTTCTCCCTCCCTCCTTCTTCTTACCATTTATTCTATTGAAATTGCTATCCAGGACCTTTTCCTTGACCAGCAGCTTTCAACTGTAAGCCATGAGGTCTCCCTACCTTCATTCTGACACATTCACATAGTCTTTTAAGAACATTGTAAAGCATTCTTTCTGAATACTTTCCTCTTGAATTTTTAGTTAAATGGTAGTCTCTTTCGTGCACCTATGAGTCACCCAGTGCCTTCTGATGGATCCCATAGATGTATTCTTTACCCCTTCAGCAACATCTTATATGTGAATGTGCAACCATCTCTTCGCTGTTTTACATTTGTTGATTTTAAGAATGGCCAGTCAAGAAAAGAACTGTTGATGTTTGTGTTCCAGCTGTGTCTGGGATAACTTCGGCTGTTTACAGCGTGGCCCGGAGCTTCTTGGCTGCCGCCCTGCTCCACGCGGTCTGCTTCAGTGCAGTGAAGGTAGGTGTGAGGACCATGGGCCCTCATCCTTCTCCTCGACTCATTGAATTAACTTATTTTTTTAAACAAATAAATGTTTTCTCCAAAATTACAAGAGAAATAGGATCTGTGCAAATCAGGGAGTGACTGTGTGGCTGAGCGAGGCCTCGGTAGTTAGAAGATGGGTCAGGATGCCTAGTTTGCCCTAATATGAAAGGCCCCCCCCACCTCCTGGCCTGGCCTCCCCTCTGCAGACGTCTCTCTGCCAGGATTGGTTAGTGGCATTGGGAGGGGCTGCTGCTAAACATGGTGGTCAATGGAACCCATGTGTCTGCCTTCACTTCCTGAAATACCGCTCAAAAGACAATAAAGGGATACAACTGCTTAAAGCTATATGGACAAGAGGACAGAAGAGGATATGACAGCCACAAAATGTTAGAATCTAGAAAACAGACAGACTATAGACTTACCCAGAAGGGGAAAATGCAAACCTAGCCTGGCTGCAAGGGAAGCCTAAGATGATGAGAAAGCAAGATAAACACTAACTTCAGGAAGACGCAAAGTTGCGTCAGGCAAGAAACGTATCTATTGTAGGTACCTAGCTCGGCTGTGAACCATATTTATGTAGTAATCTGAGTAATCATCATGTTATATCACTAATGGAAGAATGGGGGAGGTGAAGTGTGATGGAGGAGCTCCCAATCCTGTCTTCCATATTAGAAAGTCAGCAAATAACATCTAAATGGAAAAAAACAAATCAAGAAATAGCACAACAAGTATTTTATTTGAAAATATGGAGGTATATATGGAGAAGAAACAGCAGAACCATTGCCTTCAGGAAGCAGGAATTAGGGCAGGGGTTTGCGTAGGCCGGGACCACTACTGTTTGTTTTCAGTGTTGTAGAGCTGTGGAGTGGCCATTAAGTCTAAAAATAATAGCGTACATAATGTCCTCAGGGGCATCTTCAATCAGTAACAAATAAATTAATATTATACATATTTCTGGACTTATGGTTTAATAGTTTAAACCACAGGTACTCCTTTATAAAACAAAAATTAAATGTAAAGGAGTAAATAAAAATAATCGATGTTCCAAAGTGTTTTTAATCTAAATCACATGACATTTCTTAACTCACATTTTTAAAAGATTAACTTAAAGCTTATTAAACTGATCAGTGTCAGTGGCAGAAAGATAATTGTTTATTTCCCTTTGTGAAAGAACGAATTCAACATTTTTCTCTTTCAACATTGTACAGTAATCAATGGAGTAATTATTTATCTTGCTCCTTCTATTCCTACCATATAGGTATTTTCTTTCAGAAAAAAGGGGAAGGGCCTGGGAGGAAGGTTTCTCTATCTAATATACAAAGGTAATTTATGTGCTTGTAGTGGCCCTGTTTGTTACCACATTTATCCTATCATGTAGACCAACAATTATCTAATCAGTGTTTCTGGTATTCTTTCTTTTGACTTATGTTCCTTTATTCAATCATAGGATCCCAGGTATACTTCATTTAGGAAGAGTACTTGGATGGGTATTTTCTGAGTCCTTGTGCTTCTGAGAACATCTTTCCACTGTCTTTTGGTGAAATGGCTGCCTATACAACTCTAGGGTCACAAGTGTTTTTCTGCAGGCACCTTAGTATATTGCTCTGTTGTCTTCTAGAATTATTTGTTTGCTTGTTCATTAATTTTTAAAAGTCAGGTTTAAAACTCAGCTTTTAAAACTGTCCAGTTTGGTTAGTTTTAATAAATAAATAAATAAAGAATCCTACAATCAAGTTATGAGACCATTTTCACCAACTCAAAAAATTTTCTCGAATTCCTTGTAGTCAGTCTCTTCCCCTACCTCCAACCTCTGGCCACCATTCATCAGATATTCTGTCTTTGAAGCTTCTTTGGAATCAAATCTGTCAGGGCATGGTATATATACAATAAAATCCACTAATTTCAAGTGTACAGTTAGATGTATTTTGACAACTGTGTATAGACAAGTTACCACCATCACAATCATGATACAAACCATTCCCCCATCCAGAAATATTTTTTCGTGTTCACTTGCAGTCAATCCCCTCCCCACACAATGCTTTTATTTATCCGGAGTGAATACCTGAGTGAGCTTGCTAGATCACATGGTAAGTTTTTATTTAACTTTATAAGAAATCGCCAAACTGTTGTCCAGTTTCTGTACCATTTTTCATTTCCCTACCCTCACATAATCTTTGATTTCCAAGTGTTCCAGGTTCTTGCTAAGACTTAGTACTGTCAGTTTTTTTTAAATCCATTCTCGTGTGAACCAGTATCTAATGGTAGTTATAATTTGCATTTCTCTAATAATGAATAGTGTTGAACATCTTTTTGTATGTTTGACATTTGTATAACTTCATTGATGAAAAATTTGCTCGTCTTTTGTCCATTTAAAAATTATATGTATGTCATATTATTGAGACATAAAAGTTCTTTACATAATCTAGATACAAGTCCTTTATCAGATATATGCTGCACACATTTTTTTTTCAGGCTGTGGCTTGTCTTCTCATTTTTTTAACAGCATATTTTGAAAAGCAGAAATTTTTAGTTACAATGAAGTCCAATTTATCTAATATTTATTTTATGGTTTATATTTTTGTATATCTTACCTAGAAAACATTTACCTAACACTAAGTCATAAATATTTTTGTACTAGAAGTTTTATAGTTGTAGCTCTTATATTTAGATTTGAAATCTCTTTTGAGATGATTTTTGTGTATGATATGAAGTGAAGGTTGAGATTTACTAGTACCATTTGTTGAAAACACTAACCTTTCTCCATTGAATTACCATGGAAACTTTGGGACCAAAAATTAATCATTTCGCTGTTCTGTATGCCTTTTTTTATGTTAGTATTACACGGTTTTGATTACTGTAGCTATATAATACGCTTTGAAATCAGATGGTGTGTCTCCCAACTTTATTCTTCTTTTTCAAAATTGTTTTTGCTATTAAAGGTCATATTTCTTTAAAAGTAAGTTTTAGACTATGTTTGCCAATTCCTACCAAAATTTGCAAACATTTTCATTGGGGTTATGATGGATTTGTAGATCAATTTGGGGAGAACTGACATCTTAACAGTAACTTTTTGATCCATGGACATAGTATATTGTTTCATATACCACAATCTTTGTCTTTGTTACTTCCTCTCAGGTCAGGAATATTTGGTATCTTTCAACCTACAACTATTGCACCTTTTTGTGCATTATATGTTATTTTAAATGGCATTGTGTTTTATAATTTAAATTTTCAATTTTTAAGTAATACTAAATACAATTTATTTTGTAATATTTCAGCTTATATCTTGCAAGCTTGCTTAGCAGACATATTAATTCTGGTAGCTTTTTAGTAATTTCTTTGAGATTGTCTACTATAGATTGTCATGTCTGTCAATAAACACAGTTTTGTTTTCCTTTACAGCCTGTATGCCTTTGATTTCTTTGTCTTGCTTTATTGTGGTGGCTAGGACCTCCACAGCAATGTCGACTAAAAGTGCTGAAATCAGACATCTTTGCCTTGCTCCCAAGTTTAGGGGAAACGTCTTTCACCATTAAGTATGAAGTTAGCTATGGAAATTTTCCAGATGCCCTTTATTGGGCTGAGTCATTTCCCTTAGATTTCCAATTTGCTGAGAGTCGTCATCATAAATGATGTCAAATTTTGTCACTGTTTTTTTCTTCTGTTGAGAAGACAATATTGATTTTTTTTAAAGTGATTGATAGGAAGGATTACATAAATTGACTGTTCAGTGTAGAACCAACATTCCATTTAAAGGATGGGACCCATTTGGTTATGCCATATCGTCTTTTAAAGCTGTTGCTCAAGTTTATTTACCAATATTTTGTTGAGAAATTTGATGTCTATGAAGTTTCTAGTTCTCTAATTTTTCTTTTTTTCTTTTTTTTTTTTTTTTTGAGATAGAATCTCACTCTGTCACCCAGGCTGGAGTGCAGTGGGGTGATCTTGGCTCACTGCAAGCTCTGCCTCCTGGGTGCATGCCATTCTCCTGCCTCAGCCTTCCGAGTAGCTGGGATTACAGGCACCCCACCACCACAGCTGGCTAATTTTTTGTATTTTTTATTAGAGATGGGGTGTCACCATGTTAGCCAGGATGATTTCAATCTCCTGACCTCGTGATCCGCCTGCCTTGGTCTCCCAGAGTGCTGGGATTACAGGCATGAGCCACTGGCCCTGGCCTAATTTTTCTTTTCTTGTAATGCTTTGTCTTGTTTTGATATTATGTAATGGCTTGATAAAATGAATTGGAAAGTGTTTCCTTTTATATTCTAAAAGAGCTCATATAAAATAGCTCATGTTCTTACTGAACTTTTTTATATAGTAATATTTGGTTTTGTTGATCTCTTAGATGGAATATGTGTTCTTTTATAGTCTCATTAAGCAGTCAGTTATCTCATAAAGATATTTAAAAATCTTTAAAATTATGTTTCATTTACATTATTTAAAAAAATAATTTCTGCAATGTACATTTCTTTGTGTAGATTCATCTTTCTGCTTGCCATCATATTTCTTCTGTCTGAAGAACTTTAAGAAATCTCATGGTGCAGGTCTGCTAGTAATAAAACTTTCAGCCTTTGTCTGAAACATATCTCATTTTGCCTTCACTTTTGAAGAATATCTTCACTGTTACAGAATTCTACTTAAAAGCTTTTTTCCCCTAATACTTTCAACATGTTCTATTTTCTTTTGTCTTGTATGATTTCTGATAAAAAAAATCTGCTGTTATTCCAATATTTGTTTCTCTGTTAGTAATGTTTTTCTCTGACTGCCTTTAAGATTTTCTCTTTGTCTTTGTTTTCAGCCATTTGACAATGCTGTTACTAAGTGTATGGCGTTTATTTTTTATTTTACTTAGGATTCTCTGAACTGTTTTGATTTGTGAGTTGTTTTGGAAAATCTCTAGCCATTCTCATTTCAAATATGTCTTCTGCCTTATTCTATTTTTCTTTTCTTCTTGGGTCTTCAATTACATACATGTTAGATCGTTTAATATTGCCCCACATCATTTGTATGCTATAGTCTTTTTTCCACTCTTTTTTCCTTCTTTGCGTTTTAGTTTTAGTAATTTTACTGACCTATCTTGAAGTTCACCAATTCTTTCTCCTGCTGTGTCTAGTCCGATGATAAACTCACCAAAGAAGCAACATTTCTATTTGATGTCTGTAGATAGTTTCCATTTTTCTTTTGAAATTACCCATCTGCGCATGAATGATGTCCATCTCTGTCACTAGATTCTTTGACATATTAATCACAGTCATTTTAAAGTTGAGATTTTTGTAAATTATCTGGCTTTTTCTTGTTGTCAGGCTGTGAGCAGGACACTGTGGATTTCTACATCTGAATTGGAGGCATCACTTGTCAGTGTTTAGTTTTGAAGAGAAAAACAATAGGACTAAAATTTCTTTCTTGAATGTTTGTAGAATTCTTTCCTATAGTCTGAAATTTAAAAGAAGTTAGTGGACTATGATTAGGCGTGGTTCTCTTTCTTAAGTTTTCTGGAGCACCATGCCCATTTTCACTTTTCACATTGAAGACTCTATCTAGAGGAAAAGTTTCCCTCTTATGTTTTGATTAATGACATTGTCGATTCTGTTCACATAATATGATTTAATTTTTCACAGACTTTAACTTTTGGCTGTTTTTCGTGTCTCTCATTTCTTTTTCATCATTTTCCTCTCCTTATATTTTTCCTTTGAGTTCTGGTACAGTTCTAGAGTTTCTCATTTCAAGAATGATGAAACTAACAAATATTTATTGAGAAGTTATTGTGTACTAGGAATTATACTAGTTTATGTATATACTAGTTATAAAATATGATTTATAAAATATAAATTATCATTTAAAATAGTTTGATAATAAATTATAGTAACAAATAACATAAATGTTATATATTATTGAAACGTGTTAAAATAATATATAATTATATATAATATATAAGTATAAATAATAAATACAGATTAAAATGTATTTATTGTTACAGTAAGAACTCTTAACTTGAAATCTATCCTTTTAACTTTTTGTGTGCAATTCAGTATTGTTATCTACAGGCATAATGTTGTACAGCAGATCTCCAGAAATTTTTTTGCACTATTATATATATTTTATATAATTTACTTCACATAGCATAACTGTGAGACAAGTACTATTGTTATCCTAATTTTACAATGATAAATTTTATTTTCTGCATTGTTTGTTATTTGGTCTACTACTAAATTGCAGTTTGAAATTTGGCATTCATATTATTCGACCTTCATAATTGGTTGCTTAGCTTTAAAGTTGAGACTTGAAATCAGATATTTTCCAAACATTTTTTCTTCTTGATGTAAATATGCTTTAGAAAGCTTCTGTAAGTGGTCCCTTTAAAGAGATTATCTCATTTTCAGAATGCTTTCTGTCATGTGTTTTTTTCTCATTTCGCAGTGAGAGTGTGTCTTTGGTCACCTAGTATCGTCTTTGTTAGTTCACAGACCTGTTTTGTGTTCGGCCTGTAGAATGTTTAAATTTTTTTTCCAGCCAACATTTAATATTAGGACAGTCAGTGTAAAAATACGATTCTCCTACTTCTCTTAAACAATGTGAAGATCTGGCAACACTGGGCTAACCTTCCCATTTGGTAACAACCTGCTGACACTGAATAGTAACTCACAGCTACCACAAGCTCACGG